>NC_053427.1:38140869-38462456 GCF_007990345.1 Gossypium hirsutum
GAAGTGGTTCGGGACCACAAAACCGAGTTATGAAAATAATTAATTGTTATATTCTATGCTTATTATGTGTGTACATGCATATGTGGAAATTTCATTCCCTAATTTTGCCAATTGTATGAGGAATTATTAAATAGGGATCAACATGAGACATGGTGAAATATGATAGGCTAATTTTAAAGGGCTTATTAGTGCATGTCAACACAAAGGTGGACTTGCATGTCAAATTTGCCGAATTCCCTTATAGTGGCCGGCCAAGATGGATTGATGATGGGCAATTTATTTGTTGAATTAGATATTATAATAGGAAATTGGGTTATTGGAGACATAATGAATTAAAGAAAGAATAAAAAAAAAAGAGAAAGGAAGCCACTATCATATCATCTTCTCCATTGTCGAAACTGGAGAAAGAAGAAAAAGAGAAAAGCTTGGCAAAGTTCGGCCATTGGGAGTTAGATTAAGGTTAGTCTTTTGTTTGGTTTTGATAATTTTCACATTTTTGATATCATTGCTTTGTGTTCTTTAAAACCCATGGTTCAATTTTCTGAATTGATGATGATTTTGTGTTTTGCCATTGATGAGTGCTTGAGCTTTTTGATAGTTGTTGATGAAAAATGAAAGATATGTTAAAGATTAATATGTTTTGTGTTGAAGTTTTTGGTGATTTTGAGTAGTTAGGGCTAAATTACAAAAATAAATTTTTGAAGGACTCAAAGGTGAAATAATGAAATGTATGGACTTATATGGGTATAGGAAGATTCGGCCCTTAAGGAGTGTGACCAAATTTTGTGTATTTTGTGTTTTGTGGAATAAAGACTAAATTGTGAAAGTGCGAAATATTAGGGGTAAAAATGTAATTTACCCATTTATGCGTTATTAGACTAAATTGAATGAAAATATGTTAAAATGAGATTTATTTGAATATGTTAAGATCAAGAAACCAAGAAATTGGATTTAGATCGGGGAAAATCGAAAGTAGTTGAGTAGCCGATCAATTAGTCGACGACATCCGAAGAAAGTTTATAAGCAATTAGATATTAAAATTTCGGAATAAATGTTAGTTATATATGCTGAAATGGAAATATGATAAATGTATATATAGCTGAATGTGATATGTGTGAATTATATGTTAAATTAAGGCTTGGTAAGCTAGCTATTAAGGTGAAATGCTAATGTTAGTATTTGATTTGGTAATAATCTGTTTGGGGACAGCAGCAGTAAGGTGATTTTGGAAAATCGTCATAATTTGTAGGAGTTGAATTAGAAGCTGAGTGAATTATGTCATTAAAGCTTGAAGAGTCTATTTTCTTACAAAAGAAACTATAAAAACAAAAGAGTTACCGATCTTGAGATATTTGAAGTATTGTGGGGCTGAGTCAAAATGACTACTAGATTCCCTGTTATGTTTTTAGAAAATCATTATAAATTGTACAAAAATGATTATAAGATAAAATTTATATGCTTAGACTCCTTAATGAGTCTAGTTTCAAATGAGATCAAATACAACACATTTTGAATTCTGTAAAATGAGAAATTTGATTCGTAGTGAAGAGTGGTCAGAATAGTCAAACAGTGAAACAGGGGAAACTTTAAGAAAAATCTGGAATTGATTGGCCAAGCCTAAAATTCTGAAAATTTTCTGGATGGAAGATATACGAGTCTATATTCAGGGAAAATTAACGGAAAGTGATTTGGAGTTTAGTACCTCCAGTTATAAATAATTTAGTAACTGCTGCTCAGGAAAACAGCTCGTAGTGAATATGTGATTTTGGTGTAAACATTAATGAAATTTGCCAATGAATTATTTATTGATTATTATAAAGCTTACTATAATCTATGTGTGTGAAAGTCGGATCAAATATATATATTATTCTGAAAGTAATACTTGAATAGTCGATTAATGACTATTTTAAATTTTGTTGAACTTAAGCTCAAGAGCAAAGGGGAACTAGATCCGATAAAGGGAAGGAAAAAGTAATTGAATAGCCATTGAAGTCGTTCGACAACATCTGAGGTAAGTCTTCGAGTAATGACCCTACTTGAATTATATTGAAATGATTAGTCATACTATGATGGATAGTCGAATGTGCATAGAGACTATGTTATAAAGCCAATTGAAATCATGCTCTTTGTGTGTGGCTATTGAGCCGAAATTGGAAAGGTTTAATAAATGCTTTGTGTTTGAGCCTTAGTAACGAAAGTGAAATATGGATGTGTCATGATTGTTGATATATGTGTGCATGAGCATTTGAATGATATCCGGGCTAAGACCCGAAGGCATTTGTGCGAATTGATATATCCGGGCTAAGACCCGAAGGCATTTGTGCGAATTGATATATCCGGGATAAGACCCGAAGGCATTTGTGCGAATTGATATATCCGGGCTAAGACCCGAAGGCATTTGTGCGAATTGATATATCCGGGCTAAGACCCGAAGGCATTTGTGCGAATTGATATATCCGGGATAAGACCCGAAGGCATTTGTGCGAATTGATATATCCGGGCTAAGACCTGAAGGCATTTGTGCGAATTGATATATCCGGGCTAAGACCCGAAGGCATTTGTGCGAATTGATATATCCGGGCTAAGACCCGAAGGCATTTGTGCGATTTGATATATCCGGGATAAGACCCGAAGGCATTGTGCGAATTGATATATCCGGGATAAGACCCGAAGGCATTTGTGCGAACTGATATATCCGGCTAAGACCCGACGGCGTTTGTGCGAATTGATATATCCAGGCTAAGACCCGAAGGCAATTGTGCAAGTTGATATATCCGGGCTAAGACCCGAAGGCATTCGTGCGAGTTGCTATACCCGGGTTAGGACCCGAAGGCAATTGAGCTTGTGGTTATATCCGGCTAAATTCCGAAGAAACTTGGGTTTGAATGTGAGCGTTTTGTGCTGCAATAAATTCAATTAATACGCTCGATAAACCAAAACGATAAGGTATGTTTGCATGTGCTTCGAAAAAAAAAGTCGATTCGCTTTAAATATTATTCGTTCAATCGACTAACGAATTTCGGCTTTTAGATAGGTTGATACCTTGTGTGTGTATATGTTGATGAAGTGTGAAGTAAGTATGCTTATGAGAATGTGAATTAATAAAGTGATTTATTTAGCTATGTGAATGCAATACTTTAGTCAAAGCCGATTTCATTACTTGAAACTTACTAAGCTTTAAAATGCTTACCCCGTTGCTTTGGCTCTCTGTTTTATAGATATTGTTCGTTAGCTATCGGATTCGGGATCATCGAAGTCGAAGTCATCCACACTATCAAAGCTCTTTTGGTACTCTTTTAGTTGAACTCTGGATATGGCATGTATAGGACTACCCGTTTGTTGTGGGTCATGGACCCTTTGGACTTGTATAATTTGGGTTAGCCATGCGAAAATGGCTTATATATGTTTGAGTATAATGTTATAATCATTTAGTGTGAATATGCTTGACAAGGATTGGCCATGGGAATGGTTAATCACCATCATCATTTGTGCTACTCATGTTAAAAGGGCTAGTTGAATTATGGAAACTATGAAATAGGTAAAGTCTACCTTAAAGGCAGATGCTGACAGCAGCAGTGATGTAGATTTGGGAAATCACTAAAAATAGTAGGAATGGAATTAAATAGTGAATAAATTATGTAAACGAACCCTGATGAATCTATTTTCATAGGAAAGTAAAGAAATGATCATATGGACAGTATGTTAAGCGATATTCAGGTTCTCGTGAGACAGGGCCAGAACAGTTTCTGGATTCCCTGTTCCGACTTTGGAAATTCATTATAAATTAACCAGAGATAATTAGGAGTCATACCATATATGTATAGATTCCTCTCTGAGTCTAGTTTCCATAGAAACAAACGGCATCAGTATTGAAGCTCTGTGCAGGGTGATATCCAAGTCGTAATGCGCAAAGGTCAGTGTAGTCGATCCCTGTAACATGGGAGACTTTGACTAATAAACTGTACTAATTGGCCTGACCAAAAATTCTAGAAAAAAATATGTAGATGGGAATATGAGTCTAGTTTCAGGGAAAAATAACGAAACTGATTTTCGAGTTTGAAACTCAAGATATGATTTTTAAAGCGACTAGTATGCAGATTGGGCAGCGTCTGGGAAATATTTTTATAAGGGGTTTAAAGTCTGTTAACACCTCGTGTTCGACTCCGGTGTCGGTCTCGGGTTCGGGGTGTTACATTTGATTGGTATCAGAGCTACGGTTTAGTCGATTCTAGGACTACCGTAATGCGTTGGGTCTAGCTATACATGCCATTTTATGTGATTATCTGATAGTGTGGTGATTTCTGACATTTGCAAATGTGTTTAATTATAGTAATGGATCCCGATCTCGACCGAGTGGTAGCTGATGATCTTGAGAGTGTAGCGCCTGCTCCCGCACAAGGGACAGCGCCGGCGGACTCTCAACCGAATGCTAGTAACCCGAATGATGAAGCTAGACAAGCTTTCTATAGCGTGATGAATGATTGGTTTAACCAATACATTCGAACTAATACGGCTGTTCCACAACCTCCATTCCCGACTAATACAACCCCCGCACCTACAATACCTCCGGTAACTGACCAAATAAGGTCAAATAAGCCCCCAGTTGACAAAATCCGAAAACATGGGGCTACTGAATTTAAGGCTACGGATAGCGACGATGTCGAGCGAGCTTGTAAAGCCGAAGAGTTTAGAATAGAAAAACAAAAAGTTGATGTGAGAACTGGAGAGTTTCGTAAAAGATCCTCGGGAAGGTCTCTTCAACAGGCATCGAAGAAATTTTGAGATGATGTGGGTCGGTCTAGAGGCACTTCGGGCCTTTTTAGACGAGATCGTGATCGACCCCCTGTGGGTACCCAAGGCACTTCGATCGCTAGTGTTGGGAATGAACGTCGAGACAGAACAGAATGTCGATATTGTGGTAAATGGCATTCGGGGAGTTGTAGATTCCATGACCGCTCCTGTTACAAGTGTGGATCAGTTGACCACTTCATTAAAGATTGCCCGAGAATGTCTGAACAGAATGTAAATCAGAGTGAGAAACCGGGTGCTACCACTGCTCGAGGTAGACCATCTAGAAATACGGGCAATGCTAGTGGTGGTCAGAGAGGATCTAGAGATGCTACGACCAGATCCGAGGCTCGTGCGCCTGCTGGAGCTTATGCTATACGTGCCCGCGAGGATGCTTCTTCGCCTGATGTTATTACCGGTACTTTTACTCTCTTTGATACTAATGTAATTGCTTTGATTGACCCCGGTTCTACTCATTCTTACATACGTGAAACTTTAGCATCCAGTAAGACTTTACCTATTGAGTCTACTGAGTTCGTAATTCGGGTGTCAAATCCCTTGAGTCGTTACGTGCTTGTCGACAAAGTGTGTAAGAAATGACCCCTAGTAATCTGAGGTTCCTGTTTTCCGGCGGACTTGGATGGGTTGCCAGCTGTAATATCCTCAATGTTGGCACAGAAATATGTAAGAAAAGGTTGCGAAGCATACCTTGCGTATGTACTTGATGACAAAGAATTAGAAAAGAAACCCGAATCTGTGCCGGTGGTTTGTGAATACCCGGATGTTTTTCCTGAAGAATTACCGGGTTTACCACCTGTTCGGGAGGTAGAGTTTGGTATTGAGCTTGTACCTGGAACTACGCCAATTTCGATAGCTCCGTATCGTATGGCACCAACCGAGTAAAAAGAGTTGAAGGCTCAGTTGCAAGAATTGACGGATAGAGGTTTTGCTCGACCAAGTTTCTCACCTTGGGGTGCACCAGTATTGTTCGTGAAAAAGAAGGACGGAACCATGAGGTTGTGCATTGACTATCGTCAACTGAATAAAGTGACGATAAAGAACAAATATCCGTTGCCGCGCATCGATGATTTGTTCGACCAACTGAAGGGAGCCTCAGTGTCCTCAAAAATAGATTTGAGATCGGGCTATTATCAGTTGCGAATTCGAGATTCGGACATACCCAAAACTGCCTTCAGAACGAGATATGGTCACTACGAATTCTTAGTGATGCCGTTTGGGCTCACTAATGCCCCTGCGGTATTTATGGATTTGATGAATCGAATCTTCAGACCATATTTCGATCGGTTCGTAGTTGTGTTCATTGATGACATCCTGGTCTATTCAAGAGATGAGACCGAACATGCCGAGCATCTGAGGCTAGTGTTACAAATTTTGCGGGATAAGCAATTATATGTTAAGTTCAGTAAGTCTGAGTTCTGGTTAAGAGAGGTTAGCTTCTTGGTTCATGTGATATCTGCATCGGGTATTCGAGTTGACCCGAACAAAATCTCAGCCATACTTAACTGGAAACCTCCGAGAAATATTACTGAGGTTCGGAGCTTTTTGGGACTCGCCGGTTATTACCGACGATTTGTCAAAGGTTTCTCGATGATAGCCACACAAATGACGAAGCTACTTCAAAAGGATGTTAAGTTCGAATGGACGGAGAAATGTCAGAAAAGTTTCGATCAACTGAAAACTCATTTGACTGAAGCTCCAATTTTAGTGCAACCCGAATCAGGCAAAGAGTTTGTCATTTATAGTGACGCATCCCTACTTGGGTTGGGTTGCGTATTGATGCAAGAAGGTCGAGTTGTGGCCTATGCGTCAAGACAATTGAAGCCACACGAGAGCAATTATCCAACCCATGATCTCGAACTAGCTGCCATCGTATTTGCTTTGAAAATATGGCGACATTATTTGTTTGGTGAGAAGTGCCATGTATTTTCGGATCACAAAAGTCTCAAATATTTGATGACCCAGCGAGACTTGAATCTGCGACAAAGGCGTTGGCTTGAGTTGTTGAAAGATTATGAGCTGGTCATTAATTATCACCCGGGAAAGGCTAATGTGGTTGCGGACGCCTTAAGCCGGAAATCACTATTTTCTTTGCGAGCGATGAATGTACACTTGTCTGTTCTACCCGACAATGTGTTAGTAGCTGAATTAAAAGCCAAACCATTATTGATTCATCAAATTCGTGAAGCTCAGAAAGTCGATGATGAATTGGTTGCAAAACGGGCTGAGTGTGTTCCGAACAAGGAATCGGAGTTTCAAATCGATGATGATGATTGTTTGAGGTTTAGAAGTCGTTTGTGTGTTCCAAGGAATTCGGAACTCATTTCGATGATTCTGAACGAAGCCCCATTGTAGCCGAATGTCAATTCACCCGGGGAGTACGAAAATGTACAACGATTTGAAACGTCGATTTTGGTGGCATGGTATGAAACGAGACATCTCCAATTTTGTTTCGAGATGTTTAATATGTCAACAAGTGAAAGTCTGAAGGTAGCCACAGATCGTCAAAAGTCGTATGCGGATTTGAAAAGAAAAGACATTGAATATCAGGTTGGAGATAAAGTGTTTCTTAAAGTTTCGCCTTGGAAAAAGGTACTCAGATTTGGCCGTAAGGGCAAATTGAGTCCGAGGTTCATTGGGCCGTATGAAATATCCGAAAGAATTGGTCCAGTGGCGTATAGATTGATTTTACCCCCCTGAACTTGAAAGGATTCACAATGTTTTTCATGTTTCGATGCTTCGACGTTATAGATCCGATCCGTCACATGTGATTAATCCCTCGGAAGTTGAAATTCAATCTGACTTGAGTTATGAAGAAGAACCGATTCGTATCCTAGCTCGTGAAGTGAAAGAGTTACGAAACAGAAGGGTTCCGTTAGTTAAGGTGTTATGGCTCAAACACGGGATCGGGGAAGCTACTTGGGAAACCGAGAGCTCGATGAAAGAACGATACCCAAACCTATTTATCGGTAAGATTTTCGGGGACGAAAATTTCTTAAGTGGGGGAGAGTTGTGACAGCCCTAAATTGACCCTAGTCGGGAAGTGGTTTCGGGACCACAAAACCGAGTTATGAAAATAATTAATTGTTATATTCTATGCTTATTATGTGTGTACATGCATATGTGGAAATTTCATTCCCTAATTTTGCCAATTGTATGAGGAATTATTAAATAGGGATCAACATGAGACATGGTGAAATATGATAGGCTAATTTTAAAGGGCTTATTAGTGCATGTCAACACAAAGGTGGACTTGCATGTCAAATTTGCCGAATTCCCTTATAGTGGCCGGCCAAGATGGATTGATGATGGGCAATTTATTTGTTGAATTAGATATTATAATAGGAAATTGGGTTATTGGAGACATAATGAATTAAAGAAAGAATAAAAAAAAAGAGAAAGGAAGCCACTATCATATCATCTTCTCCATTGTCGAAACTGGAGAAAGAAGAAAAAGAGAAAAGCTTGGCAAAGGTTCGGCCATTGGGAGTTAGATTAAGGTTAGTCTTTTGTTTGGTTTTTGATAATTTTCACATTTTTGATATCATTGCTTTGTGTTCTTTAAAACCCATGGTTCAATTTTCTGAATTGATGATGATTTTGTGTTTTGCCATTGATGAGTGCTTGAGCTTTTTGATAGTTGTTGATGAAAAATGAAAGATATGTTAAAGATTAATATGTTTTGTGTTGAAGTTTTTGGTGATTTTGAGTAGTTAGGGCTAAATTACAAAAATAAATTTTTGAAGGACTCAAAGGTGAAATAAATGAAATGTATGGACTTATATGGGTACTAGGAAGATTCGGCCCTTAAGGAGTGTGACCAAATTTTGTGTATTTTGTGTTTTGTGGAATAAAGACTAAATTGTGAAAGTGCGAAATATTAGGGGTAAAAATGTAATTTACCCATTTATGCGTTATTAGACTAAATTGAATGAAAATATGTTAAAATGAGATTTATTTGAATATGTTAAGATCAAGAAACCAAGAAATTGGATTTAGATAGGGGAAAATCGAAAGTAGTTGAGTAGCCGATCAATTAGTCGACGACATCCGAAGAAAGTTTATAAGCAATTAGATATTAAAATTTCGGAATAAATGTTAGTTATATATGCTGAAATGGAAATATGATAAATGTATATATAGCTGAATGTGATATGTGTGAATTATATGTTAAATTAAGGCTTGGTAAGCTAGCTATTAAGGTGAAATGCTAATGTTAGTATTTGATTTGGTAATAATCTGTTTGGGGACAGCAGCAGTAAGGTGATTTTGGAAAATCGCCATAATTTGTAGGAGTTGAATTAGAAGCTGAGTGAATTATGTAATTAAAGCTTGAAGAGTCTATTTTCTTACAAAAGAAACTATAAAAACAAAAGAGTTACCGATCTTGAGATATTTGAAGTATTGTGGGGCTGAGTCAAAATGACTACTAGATTCCCTGTTATGTTTTTAGAAAATCATTATAAATTGTACAAAAATGATTATAAGATAAAATTTATATGCTTAGACTCCTTAATGAGTCTAGTTTCAAATGAGATCAAATACAACACATTTTGAATTCTGTAAAATGAGAAATTTGATTCGTAGTGAAGAGTGGTCAGAATAGTCAAATAGTGAAACAGGGGAAACTTTAAGAAAAATCTGGAATTGATTGGCCAAGCCTAAAATTCTGAAAATTTTATGGATGGAAGATATACGAGTCTATATTCAGGGAAAATTAACGGAAAGTGATTTGGAGTTTAGTACCTCCAGTTATAAATAATTTAGTAACTGCTACTCAGGAAAACAGCTCGTAGTGAATATGTGATTTTGCTGTAAACATTAATGAAAATTTGCCAATGAATTGTTTATTGATTATTATAAAGCTTACTATAATCTATGTGTGTGAAAGTCGGATCAATATATATATTATTCTGAAAGTAATACTTGAATAGTCGATTAATGACTATTTTAAATTTTGTTGAACTTAAGCTCAAGAGCAAAGGGGAACTAGATCCGATAAAGGGAAGGAAAAAGTAATTGAATAGCCATTGAAGTCGTTCGACAACATCTGAGGTAAGTCTTCGAGTAATGACCCTACTTGAATTATATTGAAATGATTAGTCATACTATGATGGATAGTCGAATGTGCATAGAGACTATGTTATAAAGCCAATTGAAATCATGCTCTTTGTGTGTGGCTATTGAGCCGAAATTGGAAAGGTTTAATAAATGCTTTGTGTTTGAGCCTTAGTAACGAAAGTGAAATATGGATGTGTCATGATTGTTGATATATGTGTGCATGAGCATTTGAATGATATTCGGGCTAAGACCCGAAGGCATTTGTGCGAATTGATATATCCGGGCTAAGACCCGAAGGCATTTGTGCGAATTGATATATCCGGGCTAAGACCCGAAGGCATTTGTGCGAATTGATATATCCGGGATAAGACCCGAAGGCATTTGTGCGAATTGATATATCCGGGCTAAGACCCGAAGGCATTTGTGCGAATTGATATATCCGGGATAAGACCCGAAGGCATTTGTGCGAATTGATATATCCGGGCTAAGACCTGAAGGCATTTGTGCGAATTGATATATCCGGGCTAAGACCTGAAGGCATTTGTGCGAATTGATATATCCGGGCTAAGACCCGAAGGCATTTGTGCGATTTGATATATCCGGGATAAGACCCGAAGGCATTTGTGCGAATTGATATATCCGGGATAAGACCCAAAGGCATTTGTGCGAACTGATATATCCGGGCTAAGACCCGACGGCGTTTGTGTGAATTGATATATCCGGGCTAAGACCCGAAGGCAATTGTGCAAGTTGATATATCCGGGCTAAGACCCGAAGGCATTCGTGCGAGTTGCTATACCCGGGTTAAGACCCGAAGGCAATTGAGCTTGTGGTTATATCCGGCTAAATTCCGAAGAAACTTGGGTTTGAATGTGAGCGTTTTGTGCTGCAATAAATTCAATTAATACACTCAATAAACCCAAACGATAAGGTATGTTTGCATGTGCTTCGAAAAAAAAAGTCGATTCGCTTTAAATAATATTCGTTCAATCGACTAACGAATTTTCGGCTTTTAGATAGGTTGATACCTTGTGTGTGTATATGTTGATGAAGTGTGAAGTAAGTATGCTTATGAGAATGTGAATTAATAAAGTGATTTATTTAGCTATGTGAATGCAATACTTTAGTCAAAGCCGATTTCATTACTTGAAACTTACTAAGCTTTAAAATGCTTACCCCGTTGCTTTGGCTCTCTGTTTTATAGATATTGTTCGTTAGCTATCGGATTCGGGATCATCGAAGTCGAAGTCATCCACACTATCAAAGCTCTTTTGGTACTCTTTTAGTTGAACTCTGGATATGGCATGTATAGGACTACCCGTTTGTTGTGGGTCATGGACCCTTTGGACTTGTATAATTTTGGTTAGCCATGCGAAAATGGCTTATATATGTTTGAGTATAATGTTATAATCATTTAGTGTGAATATGCTTGACAAGGATTGGCCATGGGAATGGTTAATCACCATCATCATTTGTGCTACTCATGTTAAAAGGGCTAGTTGAATTATGGAAACTATGAAATAGGTAAAGTCTACCTTAAAGGCAGATGCTGACAGCAGCAGTGATGTAGATTTGGGAAATCACTAAAAATAGTAGGAATGGAATTAAATAGTGAATAAATTATGTAAACGAACCCTGATGAATCTATATTCATAGGTAAGTAACGAAATGATCATATGGACAGTATGTTAAGCGATATTCAGGTTCTCGTGAGACAGGGCCAGAACAGTTTCTGGATTCCCTGTTCTGACTTTGGAAATTCATTATAAATTAACCAGAGATAATTAGGAGTCATACCATATATTTATAGATTCCTCTCTGAGTCTAGTTTCCACAGAAACAAACGGCATCAGTATTGAAGCTCTGTGCAGGGAGATATCCAAGTCGTAATGCGCAAAGGTCAGTGTAGTCGATCCCTGTAACATGGGAGATTTTGACTAATAAACTGTACTAATTGGCCTGACCAAAAATTCTAGAAAAAAATATGTAGATGGGTATATGAGTCTAGTGTCAGGGAAAAATCACAAAACTGATTTTCGAGTTGTGAAACTCAAGATATGATTTTTAAAGCGACTAGTATGCAGATTAGGCAGTGTCTGGGAAATATTTTTATAAGGGGTTTAAAGTCTGTTAACACCTCGTGTTCGACTCCGGTGTCGGTCTCAGGTTCGGGGTGTTACATGTTATATAGAAGTCATATTAAATGACCGAATATATATATAAATTGATTTAGTGGTGTATATGAAATTTTGCCATGATTTATAGCACATGGAATTGACATGTTTTGATTTGGTTAAATTATATGAAAAATTATTAATGTTAGTTGCGTGAGAAATGTATGAATTAATTATTTTGCAAGTGAAATTTGGTCATTTAGATATGATTATATGTATCTGTAAAATTTTACTTTGTTAACCATGAGGTATAGTTTAACTTAGGCTAATATGCACATGTAGGAAAGCTTTTAAATGAATGTATTGCTGTAAGTTGAGTACATGAAAATGAATTATGATTAATGTTTATTTTAAGTGTTTAAATGCCATGTTATTTAGTTAATATGTTTGGCTAATAGAAATATAAAGTATATGTGATATGATATGTTTTATGTTAATGAGATTAGTAAATGATTAAATAAATATTATTGATATGTTTAATTTTTAAAGCATGATTAGTATATGTGTTATAATTGGTAAAAGTCATGTTGGTTTTTGTTTGGTTAAGTAATGCAAATGTGTGAATAATGTAAGTTGAGAACTATATGGTTTAAATTAATATGGTCTTATGCGCATAGTCTTCTGATAAGTTAAAATGACTAGGCATATTGATTTGGATTGGTTTTTGAGCATTCAGATTAAGTATGCTATGAAATGTCTTTGATGTCCGAAAACGATTAAAGATATTATAGTGGATTACACATGAATTAGTAATGCATATGATTATATTTGATTAACTGATAGTGATATTGATATCGTTAAATTTTATAGCATGAATTATTTTTGTAATATGATTAATAATGTATGTTCGATTTGTATTGGTTATGTATTTTGTATATGTAAAATTAACTTATATGATGAGTAATTGGTTGCTAATTGAGTACAAAATTATTATAAAGAAGTCGATTTAATATTGTGCATGATTTGTAATAAGTGACTGTGATGAACTATGCTTATGTTTGGTAGTGCGTAACCCTAATCCAGCGAAGGATATAGGGTAGGGGTGTTACATGTTAAGTTCGAATGGACGAAAAAATGCCAACAGAGTTTTGAGAAGCTAAAGGCATTGTTGACTGAGGCTCCAATTTTAGTACAACTTGAGCCAGGAAAGGAATTTGTGGTGTATAGTGATGCATCCTTGAATGGATTGGGTTGTGTGCTTATGCAAGAAGGCAAGGTAATAGCTTATGCCTTGAGGCAGCTGAAACCACACAAGAAAAATTATCCAACACATGATTTGGAGTTGGCTGCCATTATATTTGTGTTTAAGATTTGGAGACATCATTTGTATGGTGAGAAATGTCGTGTGCATACTGATCATAAAAATCTGAAGTACTTGATGACTCAGAAGGACTTGAACCTACAACAACGAAGGTAGCTAGAGTTGATAAAAGATTACGAGCTAGTGATTGACTACCACCCAGGAAAGGCGAACGTGGTCACCGATGCCTTGAGTAGGAAGTCATTATTTACTTTGAGAGCTATGAGCACTCAATTGGCCTTAGCGGATGACGGTTCTATTCTAGTCGAGTTGAGAGCTAGACCAACATTTCTCCAAGAGATTTGTGAAGCTCAGCAAAGTGGAGGTGATTTGCAAGCCAAAAGAGCCCAATGTGGATCAGGTATAGAATCATTTTTTTGGATTAGTTTCGATCGTTGCTTAATGTTCCGAGATAGGAATTGCGTTCCTAGAAATAATGAACTGATTCAGAAGATTTTGCTCGAGGCCCATAGTGGTCGTTTTTCGATGCATCCGGGTAGTACAAAAACGTTCAACGACTTGAAGAAATTGTATTGGTGGACAAGTATGAAAACATATATTTTCGATTTTGTTTCAAGATGCTTGATTTGTTAACAAGTGGAAGCTAGACATCAAGTACCTTCAGGCTTACTTCATCCTGTGATGGTTCCCGAGTGGAAATGGGACCGAATCACTACGGATTTCGTGACGGGTTTGCCTTTGATACCTAAAAAGAAAGATAATGTATGGGTTGTTGTTGATCGACTGACAAAGTCAGCTCATTTTATACCGATACATATCGACTATTCACTTGACAAGCTAGCTGAGTTGTATATTTCTGAAATAGTGAGGTTGTATGGAGTGCCTTTATCAATTATATCGGATGGAGATCTGAGGTTCACTTCAAAATTTTGGAAGAAGTTGTAAGAGGCTTTAGGTATAAAATTGAATTTTAGTACTTCTTTCCATCTGCAAACCAAAGGTCAGTCTGAATGAGTAATTCAAATCCTTGAAGATATGTTTCGGTGTTGTGTCCTTCAATTCCAAGGTAATTGGGAAAAGTATTTACCATTGGCAGAGTTTGCCTACAACAACAATTTTCAGTCGAGTTTGAAAATGGCGCCTTATGTGGCATTGTATGGGCGTAAGTGTTGACTGCCTTTGTATTAGACCGAATTCAGAGAGAATTAGATTCATGGAGTTGATTTGGTTAAAGAAACTAAAGAAAAGGTAAAAGTGATTCTAGCTTGTCTGAAAGCCTCTTCGAATAGACAGAAATCGTACGTAGACTTGAAATGGAAAGAGATTGAGTTTTAGGTCAGTGATAAAGTATTTTTGGAAGTGTCCCCATGGAAAAAGGTTTTGAGGTTTGGTAGGAAAGGCAAATTAAGCCCACGCTTTATTGAACCGTACCGAGAGGGTAGGGCCGGTTGCCTATTGGTTAGCCTTACCATTCGAATTGGAAAAGATTCATGATATGCTCCATATGTCTATGTTGCGCCGATATCGATCCGATCCTTCACACGTGATTTCACCATTTGAGGTCGAGATCCGACGGATATGACATATAGCGAAGTGCAGATTAAGATTTTGGCCCGGGGGTCAAACAGTTGAGAAACAAAAGTATTGCCCTTGTGAAAGTTTTATGGCAAACACATGGGGTTGAAGAGGCTACATGGGACACTGAGGAAAACATGAGGAACCAATACCCAAATCTTTTCACCAATAAGGTTTTCGGGGACAAAAATCCCTAAGGGGGAGAATTGTAACATCTGAAATTAGGGCTTAGTAATAGTGGTTTCAAGACCATAAATCCAAAATAAAAATAATTATTTTGTAATTCTCATGAGGTCTATGATATGATTGCATACTTGTGTGAAAGTTTCATGAAGACATTCTATGCATAAAATGTCCAATTGAGCTTTAGGGACAAAATTGAATAAGATGCAAAACTTTTGTTGTAAAAGCTTTTAGCATGAAATTGCTTTAGATTATAAATTAGAAGGTCCTATTTAGCAATTTAACCAATTTCTAGAAGTTTGGGCAAAAATGGACATGTGTGGGAAAAATTTTAAGGAAAGATCTTAAGGGCCTTTTGGTCATTTGGTAATTAAAAGAATAAAAAGGGAAAATCAAAGCAAAAATGTGCTCATCTTCTCCATGCTTGGCCGAAACTCTTAAGGCACCATAGCTATGGTTTTGTTCAACTTTCAAGCCTGATTATCAAGAAAAACAGAGTTCAGACTTAGACCGGGGAAAGAACAAGATTTTGTACTAAGTCGTATAAATTATCCATATTTTTTACCTGTAACACCCCTTACCCGTACCCGAGGCTGGGATAAGGTACGAGGCGTTACCGGACAAACATACAAACATTAAACTAAAATACAGGCCATAAATTTTCATTCATATTTCAAAACATTCATTCACTTACACATAGTCCCTTATTTGAGTCTACGGAGCCCAAAACATACTTTAGAAAGGGTTCGGGACTAAACCGAGAACTTACGAAAATCTTGGAAATTTCACGCTTTAAGGTTCCACACGCCCGTGTCCCAAAGTCGTGTTCCATACATAGTTGAGACACATGGTCGTGTCTCTGCCTGTGTGGAATATACCTAGGCTATTTTCCACGCTTTGGTCAACCTTAATCTCTTACACACTTATACATTTATACCAAGATTATCATCTTACCAAATATCTTCAGCTTAATCATCAAGCATTCATATTTAAAACTAGATCAGATCTTTATAAAATACCACAATTCAGATGCGCAGAATAACATGTTTGCCTGAAACATTTCAATTCAACTCCATACCCAACAAGCATTACATTGAGACTAGTCATATATATATATACATGTCATGATACATATCATTCTCTTTCTGTTTTCCTATAAACACATATCATTTATTTCATTATATCAATATTTCATATACCATAGTTTCCATGTATTCCACATATATATTTATGGTCTACGATTTCACGGAATGATTTCATGAAAAATTCGTTCAAAAATTTCGACGTTTGGGCACTCAATTTCGTCAAAAGGACTAAATTGTAAAAAGTGCAAAAGTTGAGTTTTACATGTTAGAAGTGTTTAATTGTTATGAGTTTTTAAATCAAAGGTCCTTAAATGGTAATTAGACCATTTTTAAGTTTGTGGACAAAAATTGGACATGGATGGAATTTTTTTGAAAGTTTAGTAGTAAGGGCATTTTGGTCATTTTGGTCATTTGTATATTAAATGAAATAAAATGGGAAAAATAACACAAAATGGTCATCTTCTCCATATGGAGGCCGAAATTAGCATGGGGGAAGCCATGGCTAGGGTTTTCAAGCTTTCCAAGCTCAATAGTAAGTCCATTCTAGCCCCGTTTTTCAAGTTCTTTACGTTTTTGGAATCCCGGTAACTGGATTAAGCTTATGCTAGCAATAATTCAACCTAGGGTTCGTATTTGGAAAAATACCTGTAACACCCCGAACCCGAGACCGACACCGGAGTCGGACACGAGATGTTAACAGACTTTGAAAAATTTTTCCAGACACTGCCCAGTCTGAGTACTAGTCGCTTCAAAATCATATCTTGAGTTTCACAACTCGAAAATCAGTTTTGTGATTTTTCCCTGAAACTAGACTCATGTCCCCACCTATGTATTTTTTTCTAGAATTTTTGGTCAGGCCAATTAGTACAGTTTATTAGTCAAAGTCTCCCATGTTACAGGGGTCGACTACACTGACCTTTTCCCATTACGACTGGGATATCTCTCTGCACAGAGCTTCAATACTGATGCCGTTTGTTCCTATGGAAACTAGACTTAGAGAGGAATCCATACATATATGGTATGACCCCTAATTATCTCTGGTCAATTTATAGTGAATTTCCAAAGGCGGAACAGGGAATCCAGAAACTGTTCTGGCCCTGTTCCACAAGAACCCAAATATCTCTTACTGTACTGTTCCTATGATTGTTTCGTTACTTCCATATGAAAGTAGATTCATCAAGGTTCGATTACATAATTTATTCACTATTTAATTCCACTCCTACGAATTCCTGTGATTTTTCCAATCCACACCACTGCTGCTATCAGCTTCTGTTTTCAAAGTAAACCTTACCTAATTTGGGGTTTCATGGACCAACTAGGGCCTTGTCATACATAAGCCCACATATGATCATACTTGGCTGATCATTTGCTCAACACTTCCATTCCAACTATAGTTACATCATGAAACCATCTATACATTCATAAATACAAATGGTCTAATGCCATACTCCACTTCTACAAGCCATTTTCGCATGGCTGAACACTTATACATTTCATAAAGTACTCGAAAGACAACAATGGGTAGTCCTATACATGCCATATCAAAATCCAACCAAAATAGTACCCAAAAGAGCCTTTGATAGTGTGGGCGACTTCGACTTCAAGATCCCGAGTCCGATAGCTGGAGAACCAAAAATCTATAAAACAGAGGAGCAATGTAACGAGTAAGCAATTTATGCTTAGTAAGTTTGAGCAAGGAATTCCAGCATGCACAAAGAATAGCACACATTTAGCTAAACGGAATATTTCATAATACGCAATTTACCGATATCAAACTTGCTTCACAACATTAACAACCCTTATGTACATACACAATAAACTAACTTGGCCGAAGGCCGGTAGCTCGTTTATCAACTGAGCGAACATTTATTTGTAAGGGCTCGATTAAATTCAACACATACGTAACATATCCCCATATTGGGATGTTTTTCGAGTATTCGCTGGAATTTTACAGCAAGCTCATTCATTACCAAATCACGTACCTTCGGGATTTAACCGGATATAGCTCCTCGTTCAAATGCCTTCGGGACATAGCTCGGTTTTAGTAACTCACACAATGCCTTCGGGACATAACCCGGATTTAACAACTCGCACGAATGCCTTCGGGACTTAACCCGGATTTAATAACTCGCACGAATGCCTTCGGGACTTAACCCGGATTTAATAACTCGCACGAATGCCTTCGGGACTTAACCCAGATTTAATAACTCGCACGAATGCCTTCGGACTTAACCCGGATTTAATATCTCGCACAAAGGCCTTCGGATCTTAGTCCGGATATATTCACTTAGCACAAAGCCTTCGGGACTTAGCCCGGACAGCATTCAATTAATCATGCACCTCTAACAATAATTCATGGCACATTCGTATTTCTTTTTCATTAGCAAAACTCAACACAAGGCACACACCATCCTTGCACATTCGGCTCAATAGCCACTCATAGAGCATGATTTTAATTTGCTTAAAACATGATTTAATCACATCGTAATTTAAGCTCTCTTACTCAAGAACTTACCTCGGGTGTTGTCGAACGATTCCGCTAGCTATTCAACCACTTTTTCCTTCCCTTTATCGGTTTTATTTCCCCTTTGCTCTTGAGCTTAATCAAACAAATAAATTGATTTCATCATTTAGGCATCAAAAGATGAACACAAGGCACTTAGCCCATATTTATACATTAGACATTAAAGTCTCATACATGCAAAAATCATGCATCAACACAACATATTAGCTAATTTCTTTCCCCTTGGCCGAATATGCATGTCCATTTTTGGGGTCGATTTCAACACTTAATACACACATATACACACTAGTAAAGCATCCTCCCCCTTTTCATCAATTTAACACATGCATTGCTCATTAACATGCAAAGTTACATTCGGCCTTAGCACACATCTTGCTAGCCGATTCTTCTCCATTTAGCAACCAATGCACATATGTGCTCACACAAAAATGCTAAAAAGGAGGTTCAAGAATCATCAAGCCATCATCACATGCATCATTAACAAGCTTCATATTTTGCATGCAATGGCATTAACACAACCTCCACCTAGGCCGAATCTTAACTCATCCTCATGCCTCATCACCACAACATCAAACATCAACCAAGAATGATGCATCCATGGTCAAGTGCCATTTCCATCACATAGCAAGATTTAGACCATGGGTTAGGTAGAACTCAAGCTAACAACTAAAACATGCATGCCTCTCATGGAACATCATCAAACATACCTTAGCCTAGCTACATGCATGGCCGAATCTCTTCACCTTTCTTCTTCTTTCCTCCTTAAAATTTTTGGCCAAGGATGAACCAAAGGATGAGAAAATTTTTCTTTGTTTTTCTTTCTAGTTTTGGCAAGCATGAAGATGAGAAAAGGATGAACAAAATTCCCCCTTTCTCTTCTTTAGCTCACGGCAATGGGGGGACAAACACTACACACACATTTTTTTTTCTTTTGTTTTCCATTTCTTTATTACCCATACTCCTTATTTTATTCTTCCATTAACAAAACATGTTTCATGACATGTTTTGCCCATCATTCCTTGTCATGGCCGGCCACTACTCATTAGGGGGGGGGAATTTGACATGCAAGTCCCCCCCTTTGTCCACATGCACTAATAGGTCCTCACACATTGACCTATCACATTTTTGAATTTTCTCACATAAGTCCTATTGACTAAATTCACATGAAATCAACCAAATCGAAGCTTGAAATTTTCACACATTCATAATTACATATTCTACACAATAAGTATCACATTCAAACATTTCGGTGACTCAGTTTAGCAGTCCCGAAACCACTTCCCGACTAGGGTCAACTTTGGGCTGTCACAACTCTCCCCCACTTAAGAAATTTTCGTCCCCGAAAATCTTACCGGTAAATAGGTTTGGGTATCGTTCTTTCATCGAGCTCTCGGTCTCCCAAGTAGCTTCCTCGATCCCGTGTTTGAGCCATAACACCTTTACTAGCGGAACTCTTTTGTTTCGCGACTCCTTCACTTCACGAGCTAGGATACGCATCGGTTCTTCTTCATAGCTCATGTCGACTTGAATTTCAACCTCCGATGGGCTAATTATGCGCGATGGATCAGATCGATAGCGTCGAAGCATCGAAACATGAAAGACGTCATGAATCTTTTCAAGCTCCGGGGGCAAAATCAATCTATACGCAACCGGACCAACTCGTTCGGAGATTTTGTACGGCCCAATGAATCTTGGGCTCAACTTGCCCTTACGGCCGAACCTGAGTATCTTTTTCCAAGGTGAAACCTTAAGGAACACTTTGTCTCCCACCTGATACTCGATGTCTTTTCGTTTCAAATCTGCGTACGATTTCTGACGATCCGTGGCTACCTTCAGACTTTCACGGATTACCTTTACTTTCTGTTCAGCATTTCTAATCAAATCAACTCCGAAAATTTTGCTTTCACCGAGCTCGGTCCAAAACAATGGTGTACGGCATTTACGACCGTACAAAGCCTCGTAAGGTGCCATCTTAATACTTGATTGAAAACTATTGTTGTAAGCGAATTCAATCAAAGGTAAATACCGTTCCCATGAACTACTGAACTCGAGGATGCAACATCTCAACATATCCTCAAGTATCTGAATTATCCTCTCGGATTGACCATCGGTTTGGGGGTGAAAAGCAGTGCTAAAATGCAGCTTGGTACCCAGAGCTTCTTGCAATTTCTTCCAAAATCGTGAGGTGAATCTCGGATCTCTATCCGACACGATAGAAACTGGTACCCTGTATAATCTCACAATTTGATAAACGTACAATTCAACTAGTTTATCCAATGAAAAATCCGTACGTACGGGGATGAAATGAGCCGACTTAGTCAGTCTATCAACAATAACCCATATCGCATCCTTCTTACTTGCTGACAAAGGCAGTCCGGACACAAAGTCCATTGTGACTCGATCCCATTTCCACTCGGGTATCATGATCGGCTGGAGTAATCCTGAAGGCACTTGATGTTCCGCTTTCACTTGTTGACATATTAAACATCTCGAAACAAAGTCAGAGATGTCCCGTTTCATACCATGCCACCAAAATTGACGTTTCAAATCATTGTACATTTTCGTACTCCCCGGGTGAATTGACATTCGGCTACAATGGGCTTCGTTCAGAATCATCGAAATGAGTTCCGAATTCCTTGGAACACACAAACGATTTCTGAACCTCAAACAATCATCATCAATTTGAAACTCCGATTCCTCGTTCGGAAAACACTTAGCTCGTTTTGCAACCAATTCATCATCGACTTTCTGAGCTTCACGAATTTGGTGAGTCAATAATGGTTTAGCTTTTAATTCAGCTACTAACACACTGTCTGGTAGAACAGACAAATGCACGTTCATCGCTCGTAAAGCAAACAATGACTTCCGGCTTAAGGCGTCCGCAACCACGTTAGCCTTTCCCGGGTGGTAATCAATGACAAGCTCGTAATCTTTCAACAACTCAAGCCAACGTCTTTGTCGCAGATTCAAGTCTCGTTGAGTCATCAAATATTTGAGACTTTTGTGATCCGAAAATACATGGCACTTCTCACCAAACAGATAATGTCGCCATATTTTTAAAGCAAACACGATGGCAGCTAGTTCGAGATCATGGGTCGGATAATTCCTCTCGTGAGGCTTCAATTGTCTCGACGCATAGGCCACGACTCGACCTTCTTGCATCAATACGCAACCCAACCCAAGTAGGGATGCGTCACTAAAAATGACAAACTCTTTACCTGATTCGGGTTGCACCAAAATTGGAGCTTCAGTCAAATGAGTTTTCAGTTGGTTGAAACTTTCCTGACATTTCTCCGTCCACTTGAACTTAACACCCTTTTGAAGTAGCTTCGTCATTGGTGTGGCTATCATCGAGAAACCTTTCACAAATCGTCGGTAATAACCGGCGAGCCCCAAAAAGCTCCGAACTTCAGTAATATTTCTCGGAGGTTTCCAGTCAAGTATGGCTGAAATTTTGTTCGGGTCAACTCGAATACCCGACGCGGATACCACATGACCCAAGAAGCTAACCTCTCTTAACCAGAACTCACACTTACTGAACTTAGCATATAACTGCTTATCCCGCAAAATTTGCAGCACTAGCCTCAGATGCTCAGCATGTTCGGTCTCATCTCTAGAATAGACCAAAATGTCATCAATGAACACAACTACGAACTAATCCAAATACGGTCTGAAGATCCGATTCATCAAATCCATAAATACCGCAGGGGCATTAGTGAGCCCAAACGGCATCACTAAGAATTCGTAGTGACCATATCTCGTTCTGAAGGCAGTTTTGGGAATATCTGGATCTCGAATTCGCAACTGATAATAGCCCGATCTCAAATCTATTTTTGAGAACACTGAGGCTCCCTACAGTTGGTCGAACAAATCATCGATGCGCGGCAACGGATATTTGTTCTTTATCGTCACTTTATTCAGCTGACGATAGTCAATGCACAACCTCATGGTTCCGTCCTTCTTTTTCACGAACAATACTGGTGCACCCCAAGGTGAGAAACTTGGTCGAGCGAAACCTCTATCCGTCAGTTCTTGCAACTGAGCTTTCAACTCCTTTAACTCAGTTGGTGCCATACGATACGGAGCTATCGAAATCGGCGTAGTCCCAGGTACAAGCTCAATACCAAACTCTACCTCCCGAACAGGTGGTAAACCCGGTAATTCTTCCGGAAAAACATCCGGGTATTCACAAACCACCGACACAGATTCGGGTTTCTTTTCTAATTCTTTGTCACCAAGTACATACGCAAGGTATGCTTCGCACCCTTTTCTTACATATTTCTGTGCCAACATTGCTGATATTACAGCTGGCATCCCTTCCAAGTCCGCAGACTCAATTCGGACTACTTCGTTATTTGCGCATCTCAAATCAATAGTCTTGCTCTTGCAATTCACAATCGCATCATGCGCGGTCAACCAATCCAAACCAAGGATAACATCAAATTCATCAAACGGCAAAAGCATCAAGTTCGCCGGGAAACAGGAACCTCGAATTTCCAGGGGACATTTCTTGCACACTTTGTCGACAAGCACGTAACGACCCAAGGGATTTGACACCCGAATTACGAACTCAGTAGACTCAATAGGTAAAGTCTTACTGGAGGCTAAGGTTTCACATATGTAAGAATGAGTAGAACCGGGGTCAATCAAAGCAATTACATTAGTATCAAAGAGAGTGAATGTACCGGTAATAACATCAGGCGAAGAAGCATCCTCGCGGGCACGTATAGCATAAGCTCTAGCAGGCGCACGGGCTTCGGATCTAGTTATATCATCTCTAGATCCTCTCTGACCACCACTAGCATTGCCCATATTTCCAGATGGTCTACCTCGAGCAGTGGTAGCACCCGGTCTCCCACTCTGACTTGCATTCTGTCCCGACAACCTCGGGCAATCTTTAATGAAGTGGTCAACTGATCCACATTTGTAACAGGAGCGGTCAGGAAATCTACAACTCCCCGAATGCCATTTACCGCAATATCGGCATTTCGTCCTGTCTCGACGTTCATCCCCAACACTGGCGACCGAAGTGCCTCGTGTACCCACAGGGGGTCGATCACGATCTCGTCCAAAAAGGCCCGAAGTGCCTCTAAACTGGCCCGCATCATCTCGAAATCTCTTCGATGTCTGTTGAAGAGACCTTCCCGAGGATCTTTTACGAAACTCTCCTGTTCCCTCATCAACTCTTTGCTTTTCTTTTCTAAGCTCTTCGGCTTTACAAGCTCGTTCAACAAGTACCACGAACTCTCGTATTTCAAGAACGCCAACGAACATTTTTATATCTTCATTCAGCCCATCCTCGAAGCGTTTACACATAATAGTTTCGGACCAAACGCATTCCCGAGCGTATTTGCTAAGTCTAACAAATTTTCGCTCGTAATCAGTAACCGACATGGAGCCTTGCTTAAGCTCAAGAAATTCCTTCCGTTTTTGATCAACAAATCTCTGACTGATATACTTTTTCCGAAACTCAGTTTGGAAAAACTCCCAAGTTACTTGCTCTCGGGGCACAATAGAAGTCAGAGTACTCCACCAATAGTAGGCAGAATCACGTAGCAAGGAGATAGCACACTTTAGGCATTCATCGGGTGTACAAGATAGCTCATCGAGTACCCGGATAGTGTTGTCCAGCCAAAATTCAGTTTGCTCAGCATCATCGCTATCCATAGCCTTAAATTCAGTAGCCCCATGTTTTCGGATTCTGTCAACTGGGGGCTTATTTGACCTTATTTGGTCCGTTACCGGTGGTATTGTAGGTGCGGGGGTAGTATTTGTCGGGAATGGAGGTTGTGGAACAGCCATATTAGTTCGAATGTATTGGTTAAACCAATCATTCATCACGCTATAGAATGCTTGTCTAGCTTCATCATTCTGATTACTAGCATTAGGTTGAGAGTTTGCCGGCACTGTCCCTTGTGCGGGAGCAGGCGCTACACTCTCAAGATCATCAGCTACCTCTCGGTCACGATCGGGATCCATTACTATAAATAAACACATTTACAATTGTCAGAAATCACCACACTATCAAGTAATCACATAAAATGGCATGTATAGCTAGACCCAAAACATTACGGTAGTCCTAGAATCGACTAAACCGTAGCTCTGATACCAATAAAATGTAACACCCCGAACCCGAGACCGACACCGGAGTCGGACACGAGATGTTAACAGACTTTGAAAAATTTTTCCAGACACTGCCCAGTCTGAGTACTAGTCGCTTCAAAAATCATATCTTGAGTTTCACAACTCGAAAATCAGTTTTGTGATTTTTCCCTGAAACTAGACTCATGTCCCCACCTATGTATTTTTTTCTAGAATTTTTGGTCAGGCCAATTAGTACAGTTTATTAGTCAAAGTCTCCCATGTTACAGGGGTCGACTACACTGACCTTTTCCCATTACGACTGGGATATCTCTCTGCACAGAGCTTCAATACTGATGCCGTTTGTTCCTATGGAAACTAGACTCAGAGAGGAATCCATACATATATGGTATGACCCCTAATTATCTCTGGTCAATTTATAGTGAATTTCCAAAGGCGGAACAGGGAATCCAGAAACTGTTCTGGCCCTGTTCCACAAGAACCCAAATATCTCTTACTGTACTGTTCCTATGATTGTTTCGTTACTTCCATATGAAAGTAGATTCATCAAGGTTCGATTACATAATTTATTCACTATTTAATTCCACTCCTACGAATTCCTGTGATTTTTCCAATCCACACCACTGCTGCTATCAGCTTCTGTTTTCAAAGTAAACCTTACCTAATTTGGGGTTTCATGGACCAACTAGGGCCTTGTCATACATAAGCCCACATATGATCATACTTGGCTGATCATTTGCTCAACACTTCCATTCCAACTATAGTTACATCATGAAACCATCTATACATTCATAAATACAAATGGTCTAATGCCATACTCCACTTCTACAAGCCATTTTCGCATGGCTGAACACTTATACATTTCATAAAGTACTCGAAAGACAACAATGGGTAGTCCTATACATGCCATATCAAAATCCAACCAAAATAGTACCCAAAAGAGCCTTTGATAGTGTGGGCGACTTCGACTTCAAGATCCCAAGTCCGATAGCTGGAGAACCAAAAATCTATAAAACAGAGGAGCAATGTAACGAGTAAGCAATTTATGCTTAGTAAGTTTGAGCAAGGAATTCCAGCATGCACAAAGAATAGCACACATTTAGCTAAATGGAATATTTCATAATACGCAATTTACCGATATCAAACTTGCTTCACAACATTAACAACCCTTATGTACATACACAATAAACTAACTTGGCCGAAGGCCGGTAGCTCGTTTATCAACTGAGCGAACATTTATTTGTAAGGGCTCGATTAAATTCAACACATACGTAACATATCCCCATATTGGGATGTTTTTCGAGTATTCGCTGGAATTTTACAGCAAGCTCATTCATTACCAAATCACGTACCTTCGGGATTTAACCGGATATAGCTCCTCGTTCAAATGCCTTCGGGACATAGCTCGGTTTTAGTAACTCACACAATGCCTTCGGGACATAACCCGGATTTAACAACTCGCACGAATGCCTTCGGGACTTAACCCGGATTTAATAACTCGCACGAATGCCTTCGGGACTTAACCCGGATTTAATAACTCGCACGAATGCCTTCGGGACTTAACCCAGATTTAATAACTCGCACGAATGCCTTCGGGACTTAACCCGGATTTAATATCTCGCACAAAGGCCTTCGGATCTTAGTCCGGATATATTCACTTAGCACAAAGCCTTCGGGACTTAGCCCGGACAGCATTCAATTAATCATGCACCTCTAACAATAATTCATGGCACATTCGTATTTCTTTTTCATTAGCAAAACTCAACACAAGGCACACACCATCCTTGCACATTCGGCTCAATAGCCACTCATAGAGCATGATTTTAATTTGCTTAAAACATGATTTAATCACATCGTAATTTAAGCTCTCTTACTCAAGAACTTACCTCGGGTGTTGTCGAACGATTCCGCTAGCTATTCAACCACTTTTTCCTTCCCTTTATCGGTTTTATTTCCCCTTTGCTCTTGAGCTTAATCAAACAAATAAATTGATTTCATCATTTAGGCATCAAAAGATGAACACAAGGCACTTAGCCCATATTTATACATTAGACATTAAAGTCTCATACATGCAAAAATCATGCATCAACACAATATATTAGCTAATTTCTTTCCCCTTGGCCGAATATGCATGTCCATTTTTGGGGTCGATTTCAACACTTAATACACACATATACACACTAGTAAAGCATCCTCCCCCTTTTCATCAATTTAACACATGCATTGCTCATTAACATGCAAAGTTACATTCGGCCTTAGCACACATCTTGCTAGCCGATTCTTCTCCATTTAGCAACCAATGCACATATGTGCTCACACAAAAATGCTAAAAAGGAGGTTCAAGAATCATCAAGCCATCATCACATGCATCATTAACAAGCTTCATATTTTGCATGCAATGGCATTAACACAACCTCCACCTAGGCCGAATCTTAACTCATCCTCATGCCTCATCACCACAACATCAAACATCAACCAAGAATGATGCATCCATGGTCAAGTGCCATTTCCATCACATAGCAAGATTTAGACCATGGGTTAGGTAGAACTCAAGCTAACAACTAAAACATGCATGCCTCTCATGGAACATCATCAAACATACCTTAGCCTAGCTACATGCATGGCCGAATCTCTTCACCTTTCTTCTTCTTTCCTCCTTAAAATTTTTGGCCAAGGATGAACCAAAGGATGAGAAAATTTTTCTTTGTTTTTCTTTCTAGTTTTGGCAAGCATGAAGATGAGAAAAGGATGAACAAAATTCCCCCTTTCTCTTCTTTAGCTCACGGCAATGGGGGGGACAAACACTACACACACATTTTTTTTCTTTTGTTTTCCATTTCTTTATTACCCATACTCCTTATTTTATTCTTCCATTAACAAAACATGTTTCATGACATGTTTTGCCCATCATTCCTTGTCATGGCCGGCCACTACTCATTAGGGGGGGGAAATTTGACATGCAAGTCCCCCCCTTTGTCCACATGCACTAATAGGTCCTCACACATTGACTTATCACATTTTTGAATTTTCTCACATAAGTCCTATTGACTAAATTCATATGCAATCAACCAAATCGAAGCTTGAAATTTTCACACATTCATAATTACATATTCTACACAATAAGTATCACATTCAAACATTTCGGTGACTCGGTTTAGCGGTCCCGAAACCACTTCCCGACTAGGGTCAACTTTGGGCTGTCATAATACCCATAGGTGAAATTTGTGTATTTTGGTGTTTTATGATAGAATATGACATTTTAAATTATGTTGGACAACTTGTGCTACTCGGTTTTAAGTGAAAACAAGTAAAAGGGCTTAATCGGTAAAAATACCTAATAGTCATAAGTGCATGTTAGAGTGAGAATTTGATGTTGTCATAGAAGGGAAAAATGATCAGCATGTCATAAAACATAAGAATAAGGGATGAATTTTAATTCCCGAGCCTAGGGGCAAAAGTGTAATTATGCAAAAGTTTAGGGACAAAATGGTAATTTTGCTAAAGTTCGTATTAAAGGCTGTTTTGATGAATGTATGTATTAAATAAATTAATTTGGTATTATAGATCAAGAGAAACGAGATTTAAGTCGTGATCGAGGGAAAAACAAAGTTTACAAGGAATAGGCTTGATTGCTAATATTTTGTATCGAGGTAAGTTCGTATGATAATAATAATGCAATGTTATGTTTGAATTATATTTCTTACTATTATTGAATATATTGTATGATTTAATATATTGGAAAAGTTGATGGAATGGTGTTTATGATGTGGAAATATGACATCAAAGAATGTTACATTGAATGCAAGAAAATGATGATACATGACAAGTGATATATGAAATATGTGATTTATGTTATGTAAATTCTTAAAAGCTGATTTGCTATTTGAGTTGTGTCTTATTATACTATGAATGGACAATTGGTACTATGGATAGTGAGATCGACACTTCGAGTAAGTTCGTATATAAATAATCTATCGATTCTTTTTATGTTAATATATTTTGATATCATATGAAATGTGGCTGCCTATCAAATGGTTATTTGATGTAAATTATGAATTTAAATTGATTACGGACAATTTAATAAAATGTTGAAAAGTGAGGAATTTCCCGATTGAACCTTCGGAATAGAAACGATACAAATGAGCTATTGTGAGGTCACGTGTGTAGTACTAAGTGCAGGCTACTACGTGTACCGGATAATTGGTCGCATGTGTAGTACTAAGTGCAGGCTACTATACGTACCAGATAGCTTCGGCTACAAGTGTGGAAATGAGAAAATGTGCAGGCAATTGTGTATCTGTTATTATTTTGATGAGTTCAACGGGAAATCGATTAAGTGGAAATAAATGTGAAAGTGATTATGTGATGAACAAGTGCAAGTATATGTTTATTTAAATTTATGAGCAATATGCTCAGTATTTGAGCGAACCTCGGAAAAATGGAATGGATTAAGTGAAATTGTGCAAAAGTGAACTTTAGTAGTAAAACAGTGTTGGACAGCAGAGTGCATGAATTTGAAAATTTACCAAAAATTGTGGAAGTTGAATTAAATTTCAAATAAAATATGTAATTAAATTTTATTGAGTCTATTTTCACATAAAAGAAACAGGGGAAGCAAAAGAATTTCATACTATGTGATATTTGAATTCTTGTGAGACAGTGTCTGAATGAATTCGAGATCCCTTGTTCTGACTTGGAAAAATTTTTAAAAATTATATAAAAATAATTTTTGGGTATAATTTATATGCCTAGAATCTTGGATGAGTTTAATTTTAATAAAAAACAAACGAGAACATATGAGTTTTGTACTATGAGATAAATAAATTTTAGTGAAGAAAGGTCGAAGCTGTTAAACAGTGAAACAGGGGAGACTTTGAATAACAAACTGTACTTATTGGCTGGACCAAAAATTCTGAAAATTTTATGGTGGAAAGATATATGAGTATAGTTTTTGGGAAAATTTACAGATCTTAATTTGGAGTTCCGTAGCTCTAAATATAAATGATTTAGTGACTGTTACTCAAGAAAACAACTTAACCAAAACATGTGTAAATGTACAAATGAGTTAGTTTTATTGTGGGAAGCATGTTAGTAAATTTCTTATTACTATTTCATGTGAGCTTACTAAGTATAAAGCTTACCCCCTCCTTTCCATTTCTTTTAGTGTTGTCAGGTTAGCTCAGGGTTGGAGACCGTCGTAGGCAGCATCACACTATCAAGCCAACACCTTGACAGTATAAACACGTATGCTAGAATTATCAAGTGAGTGGCATGTATAGGGACCTAATTTTATAACATGTGTTATTATAATTTGGCCAAATATATTGGTCTTTAGTGAGCTAATGATTCTGACTTATAAATCTAGTTATTTATGTTATGTTTGATATTGGTGATGTGCATATGCTTGGTTGTCATGCATGATTGGTAATAAGTTGTTTAATTGATGAATTAAGTTTAGTAACACTTCGTGCTCGACTCCGGCGATGGTCTCGGGTACGGAGTCGTTACAGTACAATTTCACAATTTACTAATAAATGCTCACAACAAACTGTCCACACGAGTCATAGTCACTTACTTATTTATAATTCGAGCTACAGAGCTCCAAATTAAGATCCGTAAATTTCCCCTAAAACTAGACTCAAATATCTTTCCACCATAAAAGTTTCATAATTTTTGGTTTAGCCAATTAGTACAGTTTATTCATTAAAATTTCCCCTGTTTCACTTTCTGACAGTTCTGACCTCTCTTCACTAAAAATTAATTATCTCACATTATAGAACTAGGATAATGTTCTTGTTGATTTATCTTGAAAATAGACTCATTAGGGATTTTAAAAATATAATTTTGAGCCTCTAATTATTTTTTTCCAAATTTTTGTTATTTTCCAAAGTCAGAACAGGGGATCACATAATCATTCTGAACCAGTCTCACAAAAACATAAATATCTCAAAATATAGAACTCCTTTTCTTTCTCTATTTCTTTTATATGAAAATAGACTTATTAAGTTTTAATTTTATATCTCATTCAGTCTCTGATTCAATTTCTACATACATATCACAAATCATTTTCACCACATTTCATACATCACAAGTATAGGCCCATGATTACAACGTTACCATAAAATCATCCTCTCATATAATTTACTTGTTTATAACCTTACCACATCCTGGTCACTTAATGTACACATCATTCACATAACCAAGTTCCTGCACTTATTCATCACAAAACTCACAAAGCAATACATAGAGAGTCTCCCGTTGAACACTTCAGATCAATCCTCGATACTTGGTGGTTTCAGCACATAGCTCCACCCATAGTTCGGCTCTCTTGTACACATGGTGAACACTTAGTACCACCCATGTGACCTAGCCAGTTTATCTCGTAGCTCTCTTGTCTACATGGTGTCCTTCACCTGGAACCACGCATGTGACCTAGCTACATATATCCCGTAGCTCTCTTGTCTACATAGTGTACACATAGTATCACCCATGTGACCTAGCTACATCATAATGTCTTGTAGCTCTCTTGTACACATGATGTGCACTCAGCACCATACATGTGACCTAGCTACATACCATCTGTATCATCCAATCTTTCCGAAGGTTCAACCGGGATTTCTCTCTCTTTTCCAACAGTTTCACCAACCAAGTAATTATCAACAAACATATTTCCAACATTATTATAAAATATCATAATACAAGTAAAATTGATGTATTACTTACATATAAACTTACATCTCATTTAATATCAAGGTAATAACATTAAATTACACATTGCCTTATTAAAAATCATATGAACTTACAATTTCACATAATATTCATAATCATAGAAATCACATTTATGTATGATAATTCAATGCACTTCATGTACCATAGACATATTTTTAAATCAATTCATAAACTGGGCACCATAAACATTTAATTTAACATAATTCAATTAATTCACTAAATTTAACTTTCAAATATAAATTACAGCATTATTGTTGTATTATTATCACACCAACTTACATACTTTCAACACCTCGGCAATCATAGTAAATATAGCAATTTTACATTGAAACATGCATAAATTAATGCTTATTATACATATGAACTTACCTCGATACTAAAACAACCATTTTACCAACTTTCCCAATTTTTGGTTTTTCTCTCATTCTAGGTTCAAATCTCAAAACATCATATTTTACTTATTTAATTAATGTACTATTCAAAATAGTCCTTAACTCAAACTCTGGAAAAATTATAATTTTTCCCCTAAACTTTTGCATATTTACACTTTTTCCTCTAGGCTCGGGAATTAAACTTCATCCCTTATTCTTATGTTTTATGACATGCTGATCACTTTTCCCTCCTATGGCAACATCAAATTCTCACTTTAACATATACGTATGACTATTAGGTAGTTTTACCGATTAAGCCCTTATACTCGTTTTCACTCAAAACCGAGTAGCACAAGTTGTCTAACATAATTTAAAACCTCATATTCTATCACAAAACATCAAAATAAACATATTTCACCTATGGGTATTTTTCCAAATATGAACCCTAGCTTAAATTATTGCTAGAATAAGCTTAATCAAATTACCGGGATTCCAAAAACGTAAAAAACTTGAAAAATGGGGTTAGAACGGACTTACTATTGAGCTTGGAAAGCTTGAAAACCCTAGCCATGGCTTCCCCCATGCTAATTTCAGCCTCCATGAAAAAGATGAGTCAATTTTGGCTTTATTTTCCCTTTTTATTTCTTTTAATTACCAAATGACCAAAATGCCCTTCCTTACTAAACTTTCAAAAATTCCATCCATGTCCAATTTTTGTCCATAACTTAGAAATTGGTCAAATTTCTATTTAAGACCTCCTAATTAATATTTCAAAGCAATTTCATACTTGAAACTTCTAGAATGTAAGTTTTGCAACTTATTCAATTTAGTCCCTAACTTCAAATTGAGCACTTAATGCATAAAATTTCTTCACGAAATTTTCACCAAATCATGCAATCATATCATAGACCTCAAAATAATCATAAAATAATTATTTCTATCTCGGATTTTGTGGTCCCGAAACCTCTGTTCTAACTAGACCTAATTTTGGTCTATTACAGTACCGAGGTAAGTTCGTGTGTAAATAATGCAATGATATATCATGTTTTTAATATTTTGTTAATGTATGAGTTTCATAGTATGAATGATTTTTTAATCTATGAGCATGAGATTGTGAATGAATTCGACGAACATGAGATATCGAGAAAACCCCATTTGACCTTAGGAATAATTTAGGATACAATGTGACATGTCCCGAGGAACTACATGGGTATGAGCTAATGAATATGTGTGCATATGTGATATGTGAATTCGGGTGCTGGTCTTGTGCATCCTACCGGTGGCTGGATAGCCTAGAATGTGTTGCGGGTACCTATCAGCTTGTGTGAGCAGCCTGAGTAGTTACGTCCTGACTGTCAACTTGTGTGAGCAGGCCCGTGACTAGCTCGGGAGTGAGCAATAAGTGATTGTGATATGAGGTAGAATGTGGCTACATTTTATGCACTATGTGCAAGTCTTCCATGTATCCAATAATATTCTTAGTGTTCAACGAGTAAACTTATGAGTTAATCAACAAGTAATCAATGAAGAGAGAATATGACAGTGTGATTTGAGTTGGTACAAGTATGTACGATAAACTCATATGAATGAGCTCGATAGATGATGAATGTTTGGTAAGATTGAAAATGTGTAAGTTATGTTTACAAATTTGAGTTATATCTATTAATTCATGATAACACTTAAGTAAATTTGTGTTATGTCATAAATGTTTATATATATCTATGATCATGTTGCTATTTATTTTCATGTGAACTTGCTAAGATTTATGCTTACTCCCTTCTCTTTTTTACTTTCTTATAGTATCGCCAAGCCAACTCAGGGATCGAAGGACGTCGGAGGCTCGATCAAACTATCAATTGGACAATTGGGGTATAACTGGTCTCAATATTTTGAGTATGGCATGTTTAGGGACTTGGTCTTTTTGTTATATGTCATATTGGTCTATTCAAATGTGTTAGCTTATGAAAATATTTTATTTATTTTGTATATGCCATGTGATATGGTCCATATTGATCATTTGGATTGTAACCCTAATCAATTATACATGCATGCATTGTTTTATGTTTGATATGTTTGTTTGTGGATGAGATGTGGGATGATTGGCACATGTGCTAAGTGAATGAATCATGGTTAATAAGTATGCTCAATCTATGGTATAATGAGGTAAATTAAAAGTAGGTTTAACATAATGAATGAATATGAAATTGGTATGGAATGCCATATGAAAGCATGATATTTTGGATAAGTGACATGTTGTGATTACAAAGGCATGGAATGATCATGTTTATGAGTTTTTAAGTGACTAAATATACTAGGTTGGATGCCATCTTAGATGAATAAGTAATTGAGCATTTAAAGGTGACAAATGGCTTGGAAAATAGCCTAAAATTTGTCCACATGGGTAGACACACGGGAGTGTGTCCAGGCCGTGTGTGACACACGGTCTGCCCCATTGACATGTAGTTAGACCAAGTGTCCCCTGCACCCTAATTAATGCAAATAGAATGCCCAGTAGTAAACACACAGGCAGAGACACAATTGTGTGTCTCAACCGTATGGAGAGCATGACCTTAGGACATTGGCGTGTGCCAAGTTGTGTGAAGTCTACACTTAATTTCAAGAATTTAATTCGCCACATGGCATATGCACATGGGCTTGTGACTTGGTCGTGTGACCCTAATTGTATGATGACGTAATAGTCAGAGAGTTACACAGGCTAAGGACACAGGTGTGTCCCAAGCCACACAGGCGTGTGTAACCACACGGCCTACCCATACAGGCGTGTGACTCCCTAAAGTAGGAAATTTTTCTAAGTTATCCTAAAATTTTCTAAAGTCCTCGGTTTAGTCCCGAACCACCTTCGATGTATGTTTTGGGCCTCATAGGCCTATATTAGGGACGTTATGAGGAAGTTTCAAATTTTTAAAATTGAACAAAATTTTATGGTCAGGTTACGCTTAAATGCTTATGTTTTAGTCTGGTAATGCCTAGAACCCTATCTCGACGTCGGATATGGGTAAGGGGTGTTACAAAACTGATCTTGATAAGGCTTATGATTGAGTTTATTATAACTTCATTGATGTCTTTCTCCTAGCTGTTGATATTCCTGATTTAATTCGTAATGTTATTATGTCTTCCATTGCCTCTTCCACTTTATAGATTTTATGGAATGGAACTTCAACCCAGAAGTTTTGCCCGATTAGATGAATTCATCAGGGATGCTCATTGTCACCCTACCTATTTGTTTTATGCATGGAGTGGCTTGGCCATAGTATCTTTTCAAATTTTAATGTAGGAAGATGGAAGCCTATTTGTCTGTCCCATTCAGGTCTACCACTTTCTCATTTGGGCTTTGCATATGACTTGATTATTTTCTGCCAAGTGAGGAGAGTCAAGCCATGATCTTGAAGGAAGTTTTAGATAATTTTTGTGATTATTCTGGGCCATATGATCAACGTTCATAAGATAAATGTTAGTTTCTCTAGAGGAGTTGAAGATAGTAAAGCAGATGGTCTATGTAACATACTCTGGTTTTGTAGAGTTAAGAGTTTGGGAAACTATTTGGGAAACTATTTGGGAATTCTTCTATTCCATAATCGAATAGCTTCTAGTACCCTACGCTTTGTTGTTGACAAGGTTTGGAGTCAATTGTAAATCTAGGATGCGAGAAAGTTGTTGCTAGCAAGGAGGGCCACTTTGGCCCAATTAGTGTTGACGACGATTCCTAGTTATTTGATGCAGTAACTGATGATTCCAATAGGGCTCTATAAGGAAATTGAGCGAATGGTGAGACAGTTCATTTGGAGAGCTTCTAGTGGTGGGAAAAAAATTGACTCTGGTCGGTTGGGATAATGTGTGTCAACCACGTGATCATGGTGGATTAGGACTTCGAAAGTTGCATGATCGCAATACATATTTTATGATGAAATTGGAATGTAGTATTGCAATTGGTCCTAATGCTCTCGTACAGGTTTTGCAGACCAAGTATGATATGCCAAGTGGATTGCAGAAATCAATATCGCGTGTAAGATGTTCTTTTTTGTGGAAAGCCATAGCTAAAACTTGACAACTTATTAGAGAGAACTTACTTTGGTCAGTAGGGGATGGGAAAAAAATTAGATGTTGGATTGACCCTTGTATTCCAAATGTGGGACATTTGGTTAACTTAATTCCTGGACATTCTAATTTGGATATGATTGCATGTTAAGTGATATGGTTACAGGAATGGTGAATGGAACTTTGATACCTTTTTTCTTTGGTTACCAGAAGACATAATCAGAAGAAATGTAGGGATTCTACCTCCCCACTCAATTGTAGGAGTTGATAGGATCATTTGGGGAGTAGTTCGACTAGTTGTTTTTCAGTCAAGACCACTTATGGGAAGTTACGGGAAGGAACATGAAACTAGAAAGACTTAAGATGGCACATCCCCTAGAAATTTCAAGGACACTAATGGGTTAGGTTCTTTTTATGGCTTGTTTTTAAACACAGATTGCTGACCAAAAAGAAATGGGTCGTAGAGGATTAGGACATGATTCGACATGTGGAGTCTATGGGCATGCTTCTGAAGATGTTCTTAGAGATTGTACTGCTGCAAGGAATATTTGGAATCTCTTAATTCCTTATGATTAGCTAACCAATTTTTATTCAAGTAGTTTGTAGGGTTGGCTTATTCTTAATTTGCAAGGTCACCAGGATTGATGCATGGGAGATGTAGATTGGCAATGTCTCTTCAGGATTATTGCGTGGCACCTTTGGAAGAACTGCAACCTGTTCACTTTTCAAGGGATTACTTAGAATGCTAATGAATACATTAAGGTATCACTTAGTTGGGCAAGACAGTATAACTCCCTTAATAAGAAGTCTTCGGTTAGGTCACAAAGTAAGTTACTACGTCCTCACTTGGGTGGTAATTGGGCGTGCTTGAATACAAATGGATCTATCAGAATTGAAGGTGGCCTTGCTGCGTCCAGGGGCATAGGAAAAAACAGGTGAATGAGAAGGGATTTTGGGCTTTAATAGATTTTTGGGGAACTGTTCCATTTTTTATGCCAAACTATGGGGCATCCTAGATGGCTTGAATCTTCTTTGTGAGCGTGGCTTTAGTATCATTTTAATTGAGACTGATGACCTTGAGGCAGCAAGAGCTTTACAGTAGAAGAGAATAAATGGCTCTAGTTCTGCCTTTATTAGGAGAATTCACCAATTGCTAGTACGATGTGAACAATAGAATGTTTAACACGTACCTCGTGAAGACAATCAGGATGCTGACAGAATGGTTAAACTAGTGCATTACAGATCTTATAATTTATGTTTGTATGAGGTCTCTCTATTGGGCGGGAGCATTTATGCTTTGTAATTAGTTTGAGTACATTCTTGTCTAAAAAAAAAACAAAAGGCTATTTAATTGTCATCAAGTATTAATTAATTTCCACGTTCATGAAGATTACAAATTTCAAAACAAAAGAAATTGTTTCGATTAGACCAGCATTGTTTCAATAAGAATACAAATGAAGATTACATGTTTTCGGATTGGTACATCGATAATTTGAAGTATATATGTTCGTAGTTTTTCTTTAATTACAATACTTTCAATTAACCATATTATTGATTATTTAGAAACTAAATAATACGTAAACAAGTTTACATGATAAATATAGAACAAAAGATTATTTAATTGTCATTTAGTATTAATTTCGATGTTGATAAAGATTACATTTAAAGAAAAAGGTATGCACATAATGGCTTGCTCAAAAGAATTAATTAAAAATATGTTATATTAAATTTAATTTAGCTTTGATTTTTGTAACGCCCCGCACCCGAGACCGTTGCCGGAGTCGAACACGAGGTGTTAACGAACTTAATTCATTTATTTACACAGTTCATTTTAAAATTTCCAGACAAGCTGGCTAACTGCATCACTGTCACCTTAAAAATCATATCTCGAGTTCCAAAACTCGAAAACTGATTCCGTAAATTTTCCCTGAAACTAGACTCATATATCCATCTACATATTTTTTTCTAGAATTTTTGGTCAGGCCAATTAGTACAGTTTATTAGTTAAAGTATCCCCTGTTTCAGGGTTCGACTACTCTGACCTTCATGCATTACGACTTATATATCTCCCTGTACAGGGCTTCAATACATATTTCGTTTGTTTCTAATGAAACTAGACTCAAAAAGAAATCTGTAAATATAAAGCATGACTTCTAATTATTTCTGGTTAATTTATGGTAAATTTCCAAATTCAGAACAGGGGATCCAGTAACCGTTCTGGCCCTGTTTCACGAAAACTTAAAAATCTCATAAAATACGGCTCATATGGTCGTTTCTCTTCTTCCATATGAAAATAGACTCATCAAGGTTAGATTACATAATTTATTCATTATTTAATTACATTCCTACTATTTTTAGTGAATTTTCAAACTCACATCACTGCTGCTGTCAGCATCTATTTTAAGGGAAATTTCACCTATTCCATAGTTTCCATGATTCAACTAGCCATTGGACATACATAGCACCAAATATGATCGTGATTAACCACTCCAATGGCTAATAATTGCCAAGAATTTCCACACCTCTCAATAACCATATATATACAAAATGATTTTAATACTATGCTCAAAATATTTAAGCCATTTTCGCATGGCTATCCGAATATATACACATTACCAAAGGTACTTGATTAACAACAAAGGTTAGTCCTATACAAGCCATTATCAACGTTTAACTAAAAGAGTACCAAAAGGGCTTAGATAGTGTGGACGACTTCGACTTTGACAATCCCGAGTCCGATAGCTGACGAACAAAAATCTATAAAACAGAGAATTAAAGAAACGGAATAAGCATTTAATGCTTAGTAAGTTTTGAGTAACGAAATTATTTACGACTAAAGTATAGCGTTCATATGACTAAATGAATAATTTCATATATGCACATTCTCAAAATCATAATTTCTTCACGCTTCAACCAATATATTCATACACAGGGTATCAAACCTAACTAGAGGCCGGAAGCTCGTTAATCAATTGAGCGAGTACTATTTGAAAGGAATCAACCTTTCCGATGCATATACGAAACATACGTTATCGTTTGTATTTTATGAGCGTATTAATTGAAATTATTACAGCAAGATCGCTCACTTCCAAACCCAAGTACCTTCGGGATTTAGCCAGATATAGCAACTCGCACAAATGCCTTCGGGTCTTAGCCCGGATATAGTCACTAGCACAAATGCCTTCGGGACTTAGCCCGGGTATAGCAACTACTCGCACAAATGCCTTCGGGACTTCGCCCGGATATAGTCACTAGCACAAATGCCTTCGGGACTTAGCCCGGATATAGGAACTACTCGCACAAATGCCTTTGGGACTTCGCCCGGATATAGTCACTAGCACAAATGCCTTCAGGACTTAGCCCGGATATAGGAACTTGCACAAATGCCTTCGGGACTTAGCCCGGATATCATCCGAATAATCAAGCACATATATCAATGAATCATGACACATCTATATTTCATTTTCATAACTAGAATTCAAACAAAAGACATTTATCAACCATTACCATTTTCGGCTCAATAGCCCCATACAAAGAGCATGATTTGATTTGCTTTATAACATAATCTCTATACACATTCGGCTACCCGTCATAGGTATAAACTAATCACCTCAATATACAATTCAAGTAGAATCATTATATCACCGTTTATTTGTTATGATTATACGTCATGACTTAATCAAATCATAAACTAAGTTTCATTACTCGAAAACTTACCTTGGATGTTGTCGAACGATTTCGACGGCTATTCGATCACTTTTTCCTTTCCCTTATCCAACTTTGATCCTCTAGGCTCTTGAGCTAAATCAAACAATTTACTTCCCAAATCAAACTTAGTCATACGACATCCATATACATTTTATACTAGCCGAAATGTACCATCAAGATATACTTTACTCAAATAATTTACCTTGGTCGAACATGTATAATGTTTTGTAGCTTAAAAAATTTAACATACACTATGTATTTATAATATTTGTGCAGCCAATTATCCATGGTCATACACACACACAATCAAAAATAAATACCAAAATTTTCATATCCTTTATGCCCTAAGCCGAATACACTTGTCATGTTCACCTACATTTTTCAAGTACAACATTCTCATATTCGGCATTAGTATCAAGCATAATAGCCAATTCTTCCCACCTTGAATCTATGCATCTATTTAATCATAGTTTGTTCAAGCACTCATACAACAAGATACATCCAATTTAACAAGAAACAAAAAACCTTATTTCTCCATAGCTACTATGGCCGAAAGTTCTAGGCATCTCAATACCGAAATTTTTAAAATGGGTTGCCTAAAGAACTTGGTGATGAGTTCAAATTAATCTAACATTTCAAGCAACTTAACACATCCATATAACTAAAAATTCTAAGTTTAAACACAATACAACATTTTAGCACCATGGCCGAATACTTCATGAAGTTGTCAAGACCCATCCTTTTCAAATTCTCACACACACTCACATCCAATCCTTTTTATTAAGCACTCAAACTCAATCATCTTCATGCCTCATAACCACAACATCAAACACCAACCAAGAAGTCAACACCCATGGCCGAGTATCATCTCCATCAAATAGCAAAAAGAATTTAAACCATGGGCTAGGTAGAATTCAAACTAACATCTAAAAATATGCATGAACTTCATGGAATAACATCAAACATACCTCTTCCTAAACATCAACCAGCCGAACATGAAGCAAGAGAATCCTCTTCTTCTTCCTTCCTCAAGTCACGGCAATGGGGGAGCATGGATGAGACAACTTTGTTTTCATCACCCCTCCCTTTTCATTACTTTATTACTAACCTTTTATTTTATTATTTCTAACATAAAACATTAACACAAAATGTTTATAATATGCTTTAACCCATAGCATGGCCGGCCACCATCTAGATTTTGGTCAATTTGACATGCAAACCCATCATTTTTATAACATGCATTAATAGGTCCTTAAAGATTAACCTATCACCTTTTAAAAGTGTCACACATAAGTCCTATTAATTAAATTCACATGCAATCGACTAAATCGAATGTTAAAACTTTCACACATTCATATTCACATATTTTAGACAATAAATATCATATTCAAATACTTCGGTGACTCGGTTTAGCGGTCTCGAAACCACTTTCCGACTAGGGTCAATTTAGGGCTGTCACAATTTTATTGCTATTCGTGTATTGTATTTTGTTTGGTTTGATTTTTGACTCATAGGTTAAAATAACAATTATTCAAATTAAACCAAAAAAAAAATCAAATCAAACTTTATTTTCATTTAATTTTTAATTATTTATTTATAATATAGAAATAAATATATTGTATTTAAATTAATAGAATAACTTTAAAATACTTTATAAAATTTAATTTTTTAAAAGTCTAAAATATTGAATTGATTCGAGTTTAATTTGATTTTTTTGGTCAATATTTAAATTTGATATTTTAAAAACCAAAATATTACCATAATTCCTTTTTCTAAAACTGATTCAAATCTAAGTATTATCCGTGGCACCCCAAATCTGATAGGGACAATCTAACTCGAATCTAGGACAATACATTAGTTATCAAAGTGAGCTAGAACACAACACAACATTTTCACATAAAATTAATTGTTCGTTTACCTATTCAACCATCAGCAAAAGTCCAATGCAAGCATAATAGCTCATACGTAATCATAGGCAAATATTTAAAACATAATTACATGTTTTTCTAACATATTTTATTAGAATTAAAACATAGGGGAACAATCAACATTTCACGTCCAAAACATGTAAACATACAGTAACAACGATTAAAAAGGTGAATTTCAGTTCTAAAATCTTTTTAGGAACATTAGATAAAGAATCATTTTGTAACAACCCAAAATCAGCAGATCTAAGAAAAAGGTCAATAGATAGGTGGGTTACCTGTTTTGGCGCACTATTGTAGTACAATCAACCACTTTTCAGGATTTTGGCGAGTTAAATCTTGTAGCATAATGTACCCACCCAGTTAAAATCTATAGATTTCATTTTGGGGTGCTTTCCCAATTAAAGAAGATTATGCCAACCAAAGAGTACGCCTTATAATTTTGACTGAGCATGACATGCATATTAAGTGTGAGAGACAGACATAGAGTTCTAGGAGATTAGATCATCTTCAAGAGCATGCCTTATGAGAGTTTCAACTAAAGGTATAGTACACTCGATTTGATTGAACACTATGCAATGAGGGTTCTGTAACTTGATTGGCTGTGAATCAACTGAACGGGCTAGGCTGGTCAAACAATATCTGCACCAGATTCTCTTTTATGTTTTTCTCAGGTTTCATAGGGTATTAAAGGGAAAATATCTGTATGGATACGACACTTGTCAAGATCCACTAAGAGGAATTGAGTATATATATGGTAAGGGGGGAACATTTAGATTTTTTCTTTTCCTACTTTTGTTTTACACTTTGGTTATTCTTTTTAAGCATAAGTATTCTTTTCTTCATCGTTAAACTAGAAGTAAGGATTTTGGGATAATGGATGGATGTTTCAACCTCATGGTAAGTTTGATAGCTCTGCATGTTATGATTTTGAAAGAGTAAAGATGTTAAGAGACATAAAAAATAGTAGGGTATGAGTAAGAGGCCTTGCATAGGGGTTGTCTGTGTTTGAGATGTTAGTAAACTATCTGTAATTGAGATTTCAATAGAAGTTCCATAAGCTTTTAACCAATTGTTGCTGGTTCAGGTAGGATAATTGGAAGATAAATTCTAAGTTGAAGTGAAGGTGAGTTCTCAAGTGAATCCATATTCTCGACTCTTACAAGTCATTCTAGAAAGTTCCTTCATATGGTTGGTGTTCTAGTAAAGGTGTATGAGCCCTTGAGTGAGTGTTGAGTGTATATGTGTGATCCTTGTAAAGTCTCTGCATGAGTTTATGTGTGTGATGTATTGTATGCATAAGTGCATGTGGTTCTATGAAGCAACTGTATTTTCATACATGGTGCATATATTGTGTTGCATGATTGTGTTGATGTGTGGTAAGCATGGAAAGAGGTATGATTCTGTTATGGGTATGAGTAAAGTTACATGAATGTGTACTTATGTTATATGCATGTTGCATGATTGAAAATGTTGGAGAAATGAGGGCTTGACATAGTGTTAAGAAATTATTGTGATGTGAGAGTGACTTAGTGGTGGTATTCGACGAAGTCTGTTGGGACAGTAAACATGAAATTCGATATGAAAAATCTAAGGAAAGACCATAGACATAGCATATTCTGGAAAGGGTGGATGGGCCATATTTACCTACTAAGGTTTCTACGTGTCCTAAGGGTGATCATGGGCAAACCTCACACAATGATGAGTTTAGGAAAATCCATATCGTAAACACAATAGTTTATGTGGTGCTTTGGTGGCAACTAAACAGAGCCTTTTTAGGCAAGTTACTTGTAAAGTTTTTATGTTGTATTCTGTAATGCCTTTGTGGCATATTTTGCAATGCTTTTATGGTGTATTCTGCAATGCTTTTGTGGTGTATTCTTGTAACATCCCACACCCATGCCCCACGCGGTGTCGAAATATGAGGCATTACCTAACTTAAACTTACACATATAGACATGTTCATAACACCAAAACATGGTCAAAGTTAAAATTGTTTCAATTTTATTTATAAACTACTTAATAAGAGCCTACTAAGCCCAAAACATCCATTGGAACCCATTCAGAAACAATCCGAGTCCTTTAAAGAACTCAAAAATAAATCTTAACAGAGGGGCACACGCTTGTCTGGGTGGGGCAACACGCTCGTATGACATTTCAACATGGTCGTGCTATTGGCCCGTGTGGCTCACATGGCCTAAGCAATACAAGGACACGCCCGTGTCCTATATGTAAGAGTATGCCCAAAGATCAATCACGAGACGGTTGTAATAACATACTTGGTTTATCATGTTTATTAATATAAGGCGTTGCCATTATTATTTCAGTTTCTTTTCTGTGTGCATAAATAAACTGTTTTATAATAATGTCCTGAGAATAATATTATTATTCTTAAAAGATCCTTAGTCAAGTATTATTGTTGGCTAGGACAATAATAATGCATTAAGACTAACATGTAGTTGATTGATGATAAAGAGTTGTCATTGATATGGAGTGTCAGAATCAATGCATGAATATGTGTGTTAGAGAACAACATATTGGACTGACCCACTATGAGTATGTTTCTTGGATTATTATGTAATTGTCACAACATTACTCATAGTGATTAATATGTATATGATCCTCATACTTGAGATCATCTTTATCCCAACATCGTGAGTTGTATATTTTGATACAGTCAAACAAACATCGTAACTGGTTGTTCTATAAAGAGTGATGTTGGATATACCACAATCTATGTTGAGGGATATAGTTGATCAATATAGGATAAGTCCCTCATACATAATGGGAGTAATATCTCAGGCCACTTGATTGAGTGAGGCTAGAAATCATGGCCATGCTCAAATAAGTTGATATGAGATGTCATACTTATTTGTGTATCATATTCTACTCAAGGTATCAAGAAACATGGGATGGACTATGCAAGTGTGACTATTCCATGACTTGTGTCCATTCCAAAGATATAGGACTTAAGGATTAATGCATGAAAGGTTAATCACAAAAGGTTATGTCGAATCATGACTTCTTGTAACTTAGGTAGCATTGATGATTGCTAGATGCCACTCATTGTTTGTAACATTAGATTCGTTCTAATATTACTGCTAACGTTACAAGAACCTATAGGGTCACACCCTATGGTTGAAATAAACGAGCTAAAACATAGTTGGTATATTGCTTGGTTGTCACATGAATTAAATTAATTTTAGAATTAATTTAATTGGGCAATCAAATTGTTGAACATACTATATGTACAAGGATGTTGTACACATAATCAGAACATAATTTTATTGATATATGAATTTAGTTCGTATATAAGTTTAAATAAATATAGTTTACTGAAATCTTTATTATAATTAATGTAATTATAATTTTTCGGTTAAATATTTTTATATTTATTTGAATGATAATTATTATGTTCGGATTATTTTTAATGAATTAAAATTTGTTATAAATATATACCAATTAAGAGGGAGTTATATATAGAAAGGGTAAAAATCCTAAAAAATATATATAAAAACTAGCCCGAAAATATGCAATGTGGTCTAGCAGCCGTTTAGCAAAATACTCTCTGAAAATAGTTTTCTGGGATTTCTACAGTTCATTGTCAATCGGGTGGACTACGAAGAGGCCAACATCAGAAAAGGTTGCGGCTTGGTTCGATAGTGGTTCAGCATTCCTGTTGCCTAGGCATTGCTGTCTACTCAGATTGAAGTTTGGGTAATTTCAAAACCCTTTTTATCACCCCGGTTCGTTCCTTACACATGGATCCTTGGTTTGGATCGCCGGAATGTTTTAATTATTTTATTTTATCCGCTGCGCCTTGGAGACACCGGCATTCCAACACTATACCCATGTGAAATTAATTCTAAATGCACACCTACAGGGGTTTTCACACGGCCTGGAACACACTCATGTCTCTAGCCCGTGTCCTTCACACAGCCATGACACGCCCGTGTCCCAACCCTGTGCAAAAACTTGGACATTCTGTTTCTGACGTCAGCAATTCTTAGGGCCCACATGGCCAAGGCACACGCCCATGTGATAGGCCGTGCCTTTCACACGGCTGAGACACACGGCCATGTCTCTGCCCGTGTGTTTACCACCATGCATATTAACTTACAATTCTTTCGTGCAGGGGACACACGACCATATCACATGCCCATGTGGTGAACCGTGTGTCACACACGCCCGTGTACCTACCCTTATGGACAAAATAAGGCTATTTACCAAGCCTTTTTGTCACCCTTACTTATGTAACCTGCACAAAAATCACTCTATACTAACATAAGGGCACATCACTTAGCCAAAATAACCACAATGGACAACATTTCGTTTATGCAATTTACTTATCCATGAAATTATCATCTTCTATTTATAAATCAAAATGAGTATTGACCATCATCCATGGCCTTATACGAAATGAGTATCATATTCATCATATGAGCCAATACATTATGGCTAACTAACAAAACACTAAACAAAGACTCGAGTCCCGGTACATGCCAGGAAACAAAACAATGAAACTAGCTATACCAAGGTCTTGAGTGATAGTGTGATTGAAGCTTTTGATGTCACTGGATCCCCGATGCTAGCTTGGCAGCATTATAAGGAAAGAAAAGAAAGGAGGGTAAGTGTGGGAGCTTAGTAAGTACATATATGCAAATAAAGTGTAATTATAAGAAAATCATATTCATCCAACAGTAGCTTGTCATGCTTAAAAGATATAAATCACTTAACGTCTCCATCTTACTCTTCTTTTCATTCATGTATACTTAATACACCTAGTTCTTTACTCAAGTCCTAACCATGAGTTCGGTATACATACCTCATCAAAGTATTCACCAACTAAATCTTCAAGTTACCTCGTGCTATGAAATGCTCACATTTGAGCTACTCAAGAGCCTTTTTATCAAGTCAGGACCTGGACACCATAGCTATCATGTAACGTATGCTCATTTAGCCACTCACGGGTCTGTACACAAAGTCAATACTGGGACCCACGTTCCTATAGCATTTATCTCATGAACTCAGACTCAACTCATGAGTTCAGAGCACATAATTTTCATAACATGCCCCTTTGTATCCTATGCTATGTCTAAGGTTCAACGGGGCTTCATATCTAATTGAATAACATCGCATTTGCTTACATTGTAATTTACTCGCGTAACATGTCATTTAAACATTCATGGCAACAATTAGAATTTAGATACATAACAGCAATAAGATAATTACACATGTATATTATTGAAATATACCAAATTAAGCTTCAATAACACATTATTTACATATGTACTTACCTCGATACAAAATGATGAAGACGAGCTTAACCCTCGTAAACTTTGTTCTTACCCCGATCAGGAACCGAGTCACGTTTCTCTTGATCTAAATTAAACAAATTCATTTATTTCACCAGCATATCAATTTAGACACCCGAAAGTTCATAATTGGGAAAAATTACTATTTTGCCCCTAGACTTTCACAAAATGACCATTTTACCCCTATGCTCGAAAATCGATTTTTATCAAATTTTTTCATATTATAAACCTAGCTGATTACTTTTTATATTGGAAGCAATCCAAAATTTCCATTATTTCTCACATTTATCAACAAAATTCCAACTTAAGCAAAATAGTCCCTATTAGGGTTTTCATGAAAAATCCCTTCATAAAAGTTTTTTATTACACATCTAATACTAATATTCTTCCATAAAATTTTAGAAAACTACACATATGCTCTCATGGAAAACCCTAATCTCTGAACCATTTTGCAAAATAATCCCCTTCATAGAAAGCTTATGTTACAAGGAGTCCAAAAATACAAAAATCATCAAGAATAACCTTATAAATGACTTACTTGTAAGAGATGTTAATTGCTGATATTTTCAGCTCTCAAAACCCCCATTTTGAAGATTAAAATCGGTTGAAGAAGAAGAAATAAAAAGATGAAGCCTTTGTTTTGTTTTATTTTATTTAAAACTAGTCAAAATTTGTGACCAAAACACCACCTAATTTTAATTTCCCATCAATTTGTCCCCCCTATGGCCGGCCACCTTATTCTCTAAGGGTCTAATTGCTCTTTAAGGCCCCCAATTTAGGTTATTTAGCTAATTGACACTCTTATCTAACAAAATAGAACTTTTGTACTTTAAGCGATTTAGTTGTTTTTCACCATTAGGCAAGCAATCGCTAAAATTAATTCACCAAAATTTTCATGTACTTATCTAATCATGCTACAATACATAAAATGATATTTAAAATAATTTCCTCGACCTTGATTTAGTGGTTCCAAAATCACTATTTTGACTAGCTCCAAAATCGGGCTGTTACAATTCTGCCATGCCTTTGTGGCGTATTCTGTAATGCATTTGTGGCGTATTTTGCAAAGTTTCTATGGTTAGTTTTGTATCGTCCAAGATGATCAGGTAACCTTTAATGTTTTCAAAGCTATGAGATACCATGATGCAAGATAAGAATGTTCTGCTATGGATGAGATAGAATTGTCAATTCCTATGAATGATTCATTGAAGCAACTCTTAGCACCAAAGATGTTAAGTGACGATGAAGATAATGGAAATCAAGTTGAATTTGAAGCCGAATTAAAGGGATTCACCTCATAACCCTATTTTGAATCATTGGATTTGAAACCTTGTGAGTATAAGCAAATGAAAGCTTCAACTGAAGAACCATCCAAACTGGTGTTAAAGATACTTCTTTCTCACCTTAAATATGTTTTTTTGGGTAACTCTTCTTGTAACACCTCAAACCTGGCCTAGACGTTATAGCCAAATTTACGATGTCACATTGGAGTGTTTTTCAAAAACCTAATTTCTTGGAAATATCTGTTCCACATAAAACTTCTTTGGATTCTTAGCATAAATTTAGGATGTAAGTTCATTGTGAAAACTCAAGTTGTTTTAGGAAAACAGTGACCATATTAGAATGTTATTACACTTTAAAACAGTGTTCGTTGGGGAAACTCTCAAAATGTGTAAAGGTGGTGTTTTAGAAAAAAAAATATATTTTCTTGAAAATCAAGTAAATAAATCCCAAAATTAAAATAAAACTTCAAGAGGCCTTATTACATAATGAATAACCCAAAATAAAATCTAATTATAGTATTAAAAGATAACTACGTCGAGTAGCCACCACCAAGTCCTCCGTCGCATCAGTCCATCTAAGCCTGGGGATTTCCTGCACAGTAAATAGATTGGTGAGTTTACGAAAACTCAGTGTGTGAATACCTATAAAAGCATTCAATCAGATTAAACACAATTGGAACCTAAGCCCTTTCAGTATCAGTTAGGCCTTAGCCTATTTCAGTAACAGTAGCAGTCTGGGCCTGAGCCCATTTCAGTATCAATAGCAGTGGGGCCTAAGCCCAATAACATATCAGTACAGTATGCAAACAATGAATCCTACCCAGTCCATCCTCTACACACCATTTTCGTACCAACCCTACACACCAAGTAGCACCAGTTGCGGCACTAAAATAGTATTTGCAGCAGAGCTGCCAGTAATAGGCTTATAGCCTTATAGTACACTTCCTCCAAAATTATATATCCCACACCATGCAATGCAACATAATTGTAACACCCCAAACCTGACCTAGACATTATGGTCGGATCTGCAATGTCACACTGAAGTGAATTTCAAAAAAATGTAGTTCCATTGCAAAATCCGATCTCTTTTAAAAACCCTCGTTGTAGTGAAAATCTATAATTTCTTGGTTGTTGTTAAAAGCCCAAGTTGATATAGCAATTTAATACTCATTTTAAGTTTTTGTTTGAACTTTTAAATCCATGTCTGTTTGCGGAAGCTTGTGGAAAATTTTGCATTCGCATGGTGATTTAAAACATATATATATTTTTAGAAAAACTGCGACCTACTTCTAACAGATATGATTTAGCGTAAATAAAATCCCAAACCAAGTAAAAACTTTAAGAGGCCTTATTAACATAACTGAAACCCAAATTAAAAAGCTTAAGGAATAAAAATGTAAAGCAGTAGCAAAAGCAGTCGTATGGCCCCCGTCGAGTCCCTCACAGCACCGACTCGCCTATTGTGACAGCCCAAAATTGACCCGAGTCAGGAAGTGGTTTCAGGACCGTTAAACCGAGTCACCGAAATGTTTGAATGTGATATTTATTGTCTAGAATATGTAACTATGAATGTGTGAAAATTTCAAGCTTCGATTTAGTCGATTGCATGTGAATTAAGTCAATAGGACTTATGTGAGAAAATTTTAAAATGTGATAGGTCAATGCGTAAGGACCTATTAGTGCATGTGGAAAAAAAGGGGGGACTTGCATGTCAAATTCCCCCTCCTAATAAGTAGTGGCCGGCCATGCTATGGGTGGAAACATGTTGGGAACATGTTGGCCTAGTGAGGTATGTAGGATAAAATATAATAAGAAGTATGGGGAATAAAGAAATGGAAAAAGGAAAGGATGTGTGTAATTGTTTCTTTCCCCCCCTTTTGCCGTGAAAGTAAGAAGGAAAAACAAAAAAAAAGTGTCCATCTTTCTTCATTTCCCCTTGGCCGAATGTTCTAAAGAAGAAAGAAAAAATTTGTTCATCTTTTATCATCCTTGGCCGAAAATGCTAAGAAGAAGGGGGAAGGGGAAGTAAGACATTCGGCCACTCCTTCTAGTCTTGGATAAGCTCAAGGAGTTAAAGGAGGTGAATCGAGCAAAGGCAAAGAAAAGGTTATCGAGTAGCCGAGTTGGAACCGTCTTACCCAACACGAGGTAAGTCATTAAGCATGTAGTTGGTATTATTTCAAAAGGTCATAATGTTTATGTATTGATGCTGAATGGAATGAATAAATATACATATATATATGCATGTACGTATGTGATGATGAAATTGTTGAATGAAAAGAAAAGAGGTAAGATGTACAGAGTTGTTGATCTCGGCACTAAACGTGCGGGTATAACCATTTATGACCATTAGATTTGGCGCTAAGTGCGCGGGATTAAATTGTACAGCACTAAGTGTGCGATTTGACTATGTTGCACTAAGTGTGCGAAATGAATATGATGCACTAAGTGTGCGAATTGACCATGCGGCACTAAGTGTGCGAGTTTGACTATGTAGCACTAAGTGTGCGATTTGATTACGTAGCACTAAGTGTGCGAGTTGATTATATAGCACTGAGTGTGCGGACTCAATATACATTCGTGAATCATTATGGACACTATGTGTGTGACACTATTGAGTCGATCGCGGACAGCGGATCGGGTAAGTGTCTTGAGTACATGGCTAATAGGTGCTATGCTTATACTTGGTGTTGAGCTCGGTAAGTTTGAACCTATGTGACTAATATACTTGAAGTCACGTACATAAAATTTATCGTAGGATGGGTGAAAGGCCGTTTAATCGTTTGATTGTAACGAAATTAAATTGATTTATGAAAATGCTTCAATGTCCTATTGATGAGTATAAGGAATGTGAATGCATGAATTGATATGAAACTGAATCGATAGGTTGGAGGAACTATGGTATGGTTCGGTATGGATGGAGTAAATTGTCTCGTTCCATTTTGTTTCCGCTTGTGATAATGTTATTGATGGATGGTAGTGCATTGCTTATGACTTACTGAGTTATAAACTCACTCGGTGTTTCCTTGTCACCCATTATAGGTTGCTTGGACTCATCTATTTTTTTTGCGGGGTCAGGCCGTCATCGAAGTCATCACATCGGATAGCAAGTTTTGGTACTTTCTTCTTAGTTGGCTTAGAAGAACATTTTGGCATGTATAAGCTATTACGTTGTGTTTGAACTTTGGCATGTAAACTTTAAGCCATGCGAAAATGGCACGAATGTTCGATTGAGTTGGTTCAAGGGTAGGCATGAAATGGACCTAGTTACTTTCGTAACAGATGCTGGCAACAGCAGTGTCATGAGATTGAAAAATCACTAAAAATAGTAGGAGTGGAGTTAATTAATGAATAAATTATGTAATCGAAGCCCGATGAGTCTGTTTTCATGAGGAAGTGACGAAAAGATCATATGGGCAGTATATTAAGAGATAATCAGATTTTTGTGGGACAGGGCCAGAACGGTTTCTGGATTCCCTGTTCCGACTTTGGAAATTCATAATAAATTAACCAGAGATAATTAGGGGTCGTACCATATATGTACAGATTCCTCTCTGAGTCTAGTTTTCATAGAAACAAACGGCATCAGTATTGAAGCCCTGTGCAGGGAGATATCCAATTCGTAATAGGCATAGGTCAGTGTAGTCGACCCCTGCAACATGGGAGACTTCGACTAATAAACTGTACCAATTGTCCCGACCAAAAATTCTAGAAAAAAATACATAGATGGGCACATGAGTCTAGTTTCTGGGAAAAATCACGAAACTGATTTTCGAGTTACGAAACTCAAGATATGATTTTTAAAACGACTAGTACACAGATTGGGCAGTGTCTGGAAAATAAATTTTATAAGGGGTTAAAGCCAGTTAACACCTCGTGTTCGACTCCGGTGTCGGTTTCGGGTTCGGGGTGTTACACCTATGGATTACCTGCACAAGAAAGCACAAGAGTGAGTTTATGAAAACTCAATATGTAATCCTTTATCAACAAAAATCGTACAATAAACAGATACAGTCTTGGCCTAAGCCTGTTTTAGTAGTAGTTACATCTCAGTTAGGGCCTTAGCCCAAAACAGTAGCAGTACCAGTGTGGCCTTAGCCCATCTCAGTAACAGTAACGAAATGCAATCAGAAAATCCTACCCATCCATCCTCTGCATTCCACTCTTTCCAGCCCTACACTTTATGTGGGGATAAAATCGACCCACCCATCCCTACACTCTAAAATATAGCACTGGTCCGGTACAAAAATAGTATTTGTAGTAAAGCTGCCAGTGATAGGCTTATAGCCTTACAGTACACTTCCTCCAATATCGTATATCCCACCCCATGCAATGTAACATAATATACTTGTGTTTATAGTAAAAAATGGCATGCTCAAACAGGTATACATCACTAGAGGTATATCAGTCATTTACCTCATAGGGGTATAACAGTCATTTTATCAGACTAGGGTCATAGGACCACATTAGTCTTGGGTGACCCGTGCAACCTTAACAGTCAAACAATGAAAATGGGCCCAAGCCCATAATTCGGCCCATGTGGGCCCACACATTCGTGTGGCCCATAAAGCTCAAAAATAACCCTGGTCGTGTGAGTTACACAGCCTGACCCAATAATGTCCATTTGTCCATGTGGTTTACCTGTGTGGGGCCCATGAACCCTTAGGGCCCACATGGCCCATTTCGGCCTAATGTGGCCCAAAAACGGCCTAAGCCCATGAAAACACTCATGGTGGCCTCTACGATCGAACGCCCATGTTTTGTGCATTCGGTTCACCACACGAGAAAGTGCACGCTCATGTAGCGACACTAGCCTTATTTTTTGACTTTTGCCGAATTACGACAAAAATAGTGTTATTACACACGTGTTCACAAAAATGTGCCAATAGCCCACGAGCACCAAACCTACATTCAATCAAGGTATTTTGTTAGTTGATTAACAATAGGGTTAAGCACTCCCCCTTTTTATACGATCCCAACTTATCAAAATACCTACCTTTGCAACAAGAGAGCCTAGTCCTCTTAGACCACTGACTAAGATTGACCACATGTTCCTCGTCGAAAATCTGCGTTTCCAGGTAAGTCGATTAGTTACAATTGCCAAAACTCGTGAGCTGATCAACAACATGAAACCCCAAAATAGGGAAATTGGCATTCTGCCAACACCAAAAGATGCAAACTAACTAGTCCCAGTTGAACACAATAACTACAAACAGGATTACCTTTGATTGAATGGTGAAGGGGAGGTTCAACTGCTTCAATATTGCTTACAACTCCTACACTCCTCGAGAAACTAGGAATCAACAAACGCCACACAAGAAAAGGGAGATGACATTCGGCAATAACCACAGAAGAGTATTTGGCTAAAATAGTGCAAGAGAGAGGAGACTTGATAGGAGTTGAGGGAAACAAGAAGAAGTCGAGTGCTTACCAATTTCCAGAGAATACTTGTAACAACCAAAACTAGGACAGAGGAATACAGAATTCAGCCAATGTATCCAGATGAGAAGAGAGGGAAGAAAAGATGAAATCGATTTAGGGAAGTTGACGAAGAAAGGGAGAAAAGAAGAAGAACCAAATGAAATTAAGACTGAAAACCATAACAAGTTAGAGAAGGATGTTCGACCAAAGAGAAAACAAGGGGAAAAAGAATACCAAAGTGCAGAGAGAATGGAAGAGGTCAACTACAAAACACTATTGAAGAACTAAACCCAAATGACCAGTTCCCCGAATGGACAAACTCAGTATTCGGCTACCAACAAGACCCTAAAACCAAAAAGAGGAAAGAAAATAAAAGAAACGAAATTTATCAAAATTGGGAGCAAAAGCCACATTATTTCGCATCCAAAGTATTATGACCAAATTTGCACATGGGGAATCCCACTTTCGACCAACTACTTCCACTCCCCCCACTCCATGATCCCCTCCTCAACTTTCTCCCCAAATCTCTCCTTACAACCCTTAACCGACCAATTCAAACCCCTTTCAAACTCCTTTTAAATTTTGACCACACACCCCACTCCCCTTCAAACACTCCAACCGCCCATTGGCTTTAGAGTTCCATTGCTTCTCAACTTCCTACACGGCACAGCAACAAAAATAAACACCCTTGTGCGCAACAAGGCTTGAACCCAAGACCTACTACTAGTAGTAACACAGCACTACCCCTTGGATGAACAGGCTTTTTATGTCATATTTTACCAAATTTTAATTAAGAGACCTACTGAACAGATACAGGTTTAATTCAAGCCAAAACAAAATTTTGTACAAGCCAATGCTTGAACTCAGGAATTCTCCAACACTTCTCAAGACACTCAACCATTGAAACAGGCATGTATTTATGCATCACAAGACACAGAAAAATATATATTTAGATTTTTGGGGCGTTACAACTCTACCCCCTAAAAGAAATTTCGGCCTCGAAATTTACCCTATCAAAATAGATGTGGGTATTGTTGTCGCATCGTTTCCTTGGGTTCCCAAATGGCTTCCTCAGAACTATGATTACACCATAGCACCTTAACCAGTGGAATAGACTTCTTCCTCAGAATCTTCACATCACAGTCTAAAATCTGAACCGACTTCTCCTCAAAAGTCAGATCTGGCCTAACCTCAATCTCCTCAGTTAAAAAGATGTGTGCAGGATCAGAATGATATCGCCTCAACATAGAGACGTGGAGCACATCATGAATCCGGTTCAAATCTAGAGGTAACTCAAGTTGGTAGGCCGCCGGTCCCACACACTTTAATATACGGTAAGGCCCAATGAACCTAGGGCTTAACATGCCCTTCCGACTAAACCTCAATACCTTCTTCCATGGTGAGACCTTAAGAAACACCCAGTCCCCCATAGAATGCTCAATCTCCTTACGTTTCACATCTACATATGACTTCTATCTGTCAGATTCCGCCTTCTGTCGATCCCGAATCAATCTAACTTTATCTTCAGTATCAGAAATCAATTCAGAACCTAGGATACGCTGATCGCCCAACTCAGTCCAACACGTAGGAGTACGACACTTACGACTATATAACGCCTCGTAAGGTGCCATTTGTATGTTGGACTGGTAGTTATTGTTGTATGCAAACTCCGCCAATGGCAAGTAATCCTCCCAACTGTCCCGGAAGTCAATCACATAACTCCTTAACATGTCTTCAGTATCTGAATCACCTTCTCTGACTGGCTGTCTATTTGAAGATGAAACATGGTACTGAAGTCCAACCTTTTACCCAATGCTTCATGTAATTTCTTCCAGAACCAAGATGTGAAACGAGGATTTCTATCATATATTATAGAAATCAGTACCCCATGCAGTCGCACTATCTCAGATACATACAGTTTAGCCAATTTCTGCAGCGAGTAATCAGTATGAACAAGTATGAAATGGGTAGATTTAGTCAATCGATCTACGATGACCCATACTGAATCCTTTTTAGTAGGCGTTAAGCACAACCCACTAACAAAATCCATAGTCACTCTCTCCCACTTCCACAGCGGAATCTTAACTGGCTGAAGCAACCCTGAAGGCAATTGATGCTCAACCTTAACTTGCTTAAGACCCGACCACCAATATAACTCACGAAGGTCTCTGTACATAGTATTCCCACTAGGACGCATAGCATAAGGACTACTATACACCTCCTGTAGAATTGACTGCCTCAAATCAGTATCCTCTGGTACGCAGACTCTCCCACAGAACAAAGTACCCCTTCGCTATTCAGTCCAAAATTTGAAGCTTCCCCACTCTCTACTTGTCAGAGTCAAGGACCTAGAGACTCATCCTTCAACTGTATACCCTTAATCTATTCAGTCCAAGTTGGTTGAACATGTAGTTCAGCCAACAGACTACCATCATTGAACAAACTGAGATGAGTAAACATCGCTCTCAGATTGGTCGCAGCTCTATGACTCAGTGCGTCGGCTATCACATTAGCCTTACCTGAATGGTATTTAATCGAACAGTCGTAATCCTTAAGCAACTCAATCCATCGCCGCTGCCCAAGGTTTAGCTCCTTCTGAGTAAGGAGATACTTAAGGCTCTTGTAATCCGTGTAAATGATACACTTCTCACCATACAAGTAATGCCTCTAAATTTTTAGTGCGAATACCACCGCGGCTAATTACAAGTGATGAGTCAGATAGTTCGCTTCATGCGTCTTAAGCTGACGAGACGCATAAGCTACAACTTCACCCTCTTGCATCAACACACACCCTAAACTAATATGTGATGCGTCGTTGTAGACAGTAAACTCTTTCCCAGACTCTGGCTGAATCAAGACAGGGGCCTCAGTCAGAACTTTCTTAAGCCTCTCAAAACTTTATTGTCGCTTATCAGCCCAATCAAATGGTACCACTTTAAGCAAAAACATAGTTAGAGGCACAAAAATCAATGAAAACCCCTCAAAAAACTATCTATAATACACTGCCAGACCCAGAAAATTTCGAATTCCAGATACTGACTTAGGCTGCTTCCAATCTAGATCATCTTCAATTGTAATATCCCGAATTAGGGCCTAATCGGAATAGTGGTTTTGTGAACACAATTATTTTATGATTATTTTAAGGTCTATGATATGATTGCATGATTGTGTGAAAATTTCGTGAAGAAATTCTATGCATAAAGTGCTTAATTTGAAGTTAGGGACTAAATTGAATAAATTGCAAAACTTGCATTCTAGAAGTTTCTAGTATGAAATTGCTTTGAAATATTAATTAGGAGATGTTAAATAGCAATTTGACCAATTTCAAAGTTTATGGACAAATATTGAACATGAATGGAATTTTTGGAAAGTTTAGTAGTAAGGGCATTTTGGTCATTTAGGGGTAAAATGAATTAAAATACAAAATTAAAAGCCAATTTTGCTCATCTTCTTCACCATGGACGTTTTTACCAAGGGAGACTCCATGGATAGGGTTTCCAAGCTTTCAAGCTCGATTGTAAGTCTGTTTTAGCCTCGTTTTTAATGATTTTTACGTTTTTGGAGTCCCGATAACTTGATTTAGCTTATGCTTGCTATAATTCAACCTAGGGTTCATATTTGGAAAAATACCCATAGGTGAAATTTGTGTATTTTGGTGTTTTATGATAGAATATGAGGTTTTAAATTATGTTTGACAACTTGTGCTACTCGGTTTTAAGTGAAAATGAGCGAAAGGGCTTACTTGGTAAAAATACCTATTATTCATAAGTACATGTTAGAGTGAGAACTTGATGTTGCCATAGAAGGGAAAAATGATCAGCATGTCATAAAACATAAGAAAATAGGATGAAGTTTAATTTCCGAACCTTGGGGCAAAAGTGCAAATATGCAAAAGTTTAGGGGTCAAAAGGAAAAATTTTAAAAATATGATTTTCGGACCTGTATGTATAGTGTGACTAATTATTAGGCTGAATGTGATATTATAGATGAAGGAAATCGAGATTCAGGCTTAAATCGGGAAAATACATGGTTATGGACTAAAATGGTAAATTGCTGTTTCTGGATTGAGGTAAGTTTGTATGATAATAATAATGCAATGTTATGTTAATTATATTTCTCACTATTATTGCATATATTTAATGATTTAATATATTAGAAAAGTTAATAGAATGGTGTTTATGATGTGGAAATATGACATGAAAGAATGTTACATGAAATGCAAGAAAATGAAGATACATGACAAGTGATATATGAAATATGTTATATATGTTATGTAAATTCTTAAAAGCTAATTTGATATTTGAGTTGTGTCTTATTATACTATGAATGGACAATTGGTACTATGGATAGTGAGATCGACACTTCGAGTAAATTCGTAAATAAATAATCTATCGATTCTTTTTATGTTATTATATTTTGATATCATATGAAATGTGGCTGCCTATCAAATGGTTATTTGATGTAAATTATGATTTTAAATTGATTACGAACAATTTAGTAAAATGTTGAAAAGTGAGGAATTTCCCGATTGAACCTTTGGAATAAAAATGATACGAATGATCTATTGTGAGGTCGCATGTGTAGTACTAAGTGCAGGCTACTATGCGTACCCGAAAACTATGATCACGTGTGTAGTACTAAGTGCAGGCTACTACGTGTATAAGATGGTTAAGTCACGTATGTAGTACTAAGTGCAGGCTACTACGTGTACCAGATAATTGGTCGCATGTGTAGTACTATGTGCAGGCTACTATGCGTACCAGATAGCTTTGGCTACAAGTGTGAAAATATGTGCAGGCAATTTAGTATCAGTTACTATTCCGAAGAGTTCAACGGGAAAATCGATTAGGTAAAAATAAAATTGAACATGATTATATGATGAATAAGTGTAGGTATATGTTTATGAAAAATTATGAGCAATGTACTCGATAATTGGGTGAATTTCGATAAGACAAAATGGATTAAGTGGAATTATGTAAGAATGAATTTTAGGGGTAAAATAGTGTTGGACAGCAGCAGTTGCATGACTTTGAAAATTCACTAAAAATTTTGGAAGTTGAATAAAAATGCAAATGGTATATGAAAATAAATCTTAATGAGTCTATTTTTACATGAAAGAAACAGGGGAAGCAAAAGAATTCTATATTTTGTGATATTTGAATTCTTGTGAAACAGGGTCTGAATGAATTCGAGATTCCCTGTTCTGACTTTAGAAATTCACCATAAATTGTAAAAAAATTATTAAGAGTCATACTTTATATATATGGATTCCTTATTGAGTCTATTTTTAAGGGAACAAATTACATGGTCGTTGGAATTCTGTACAGGGAGAAATTTGGTTCGTAGTGCACAGAGGTTAGAGTAGTCGTACTCTAAAATAGGGGAGACTTTAACTAGTAAACTGTACTAATTGGCCAAACCAAAAATTCTGGTAATTTTATGGGAGAAATATATATGAATCTAGTTTCAAGTAAAAGTAACGAAATGAAATTTGGAGTTTTGTAGCTGCAGATATGAATGATTTAGTAATTGTAACTCAATAACACATCTTAACCTGAATATGTGGAATTGTACAATTATAGTGTTTTATCTTGAAAAGCATGGTAGTAATTGCTTATTATTTTCATATGAACTTACTAAGCGTAAAGCTTACCCATCCTCTCCATTTCTTTAGTATTGGCAGGTCGGCTCGGGGTTGGAGATCGTCAGAGGCAAAATCACACTATCAAACATCATTTTTGGGAAAATTAATTCAAATATTAGAAATATCAAGTGAGTGGCATGTATAGGAAGTTGGTTTGTGATATGTATTTTTATTATGATTTTGACCTTACGTATCAGTCTGCATTGAGTTATCGTATATGATCATGAGATGTGGTCCTTATCCATTATGGTTTATAAGTTTAATTAATCGTGCCATGTCCTACGTTTTGATGTGATGATATAGTTAGCTTTGTTTGTTATGCATGTGTTCGAAAAGTTTTGAATTAAATGAAATTTTATTGCCCTATTTTTGTCTATGTGTATTGTTAAGTCTGGTAATGCCTCGTACTCTGTTCCGGCCTTGGATACCGATAAGGGGTGTTACATTTAGTGGTATCAGAGCTATGGCTTAGTCGGTTCTCGGACTAACCTAGCATGTGTAAAAGTCCAGCTATACATGCCACTGATCCGTGATAGTGTGATGTCTTCCGACGCATATGAGCACCATCTTGCTTAGACAGAGGTACTCTCCAACAGAGCTGCACTGACCATGTTCAATATGATGCGAAGGTGTTTGAATAAAATTATGATTATGATGAGTCTCAATTTAGAAAAGTATTAATAAAAATTTATGATATATATAAGTGATAACACGTGAGATGAAAGGTCATGTTGTGATAAATATCCATACTTGCTTGATGCTCATATGATGTAGTGCACTTGGCTTACTTGATAAGATGAACGGGATAAATAGAAATTCGTAGAAGTATGAGTAAAAGTTCCTAATTTCATGATATGAATGAAAATGTCATTGCCTTGATTGAACGTTGAATGTTGATGAATGTCAATGATATTTTTTATGAGATAAGTGATTATAATGAAATGAATTTATCTATGTTAAATTGTTTGGACTGAATTATGTGATTGTAATCATATGTATATGATGATGCATGAAATGAAAGTTGTGATTGTGATGCAAATATCTATGTTTGTTTAACCCTTATATGATGTCATGAGTATGATTTGTTCGAGTAGATGAATGGATAAGTCAAGCTATCCAGAAAACATAGGATGCATGCATAATTATACTTGACTAAATGAGATAACTAGAAAGTGGGCATTAAACCAATATGAATGTTAGTTACTCGAAATGAATGACATGATTGAGATATGATTGCTATGATGAAAACTATGTTACTTGTATATGTATATGAGAGTTGAGTCAGAGGCCCTACGACCCCTTCCCCCTTACCAAAGTGGTGTTTTATAATGGAATTTCATGAGATTTGTACTGAATAAGTTTCCGATTGAGAAACTAAAGAGTTCAGTGCTAGAATAATTATAAATATGATTAGAGATTGAAGAATGAGTTGGTAAGTAAAGTTAAAGCTAGAAAAGTATCAGATTGGCTTAAGGATTATTGGAGCTATGCACTGTCCTAGTTAAAGAATGAATTTACTTTGGTAAATTGAATTACTCAGATACAAGGTCGAGAAAAGTGTAAATCAAAATTTATTCAGAACTAGTCTTCTTTAGTGAAAAGTAATATAAAATTTGTGATGGCAGAAATAGTTGGGGAAATGATATCTGAAATGTGTAATATCTGAGTGTGACAGTTACGACTAGACAGATTTTAGTAGTTTCTTCTAAGATTTTCTATGTGTTTATCCGTTCCCAGAAATATTTCTATGGTTATTGATCTTTTGAAGAAATTTTTGTTATATGGGGATGTTTTCTAATCCTGATGTTAGACGAAAACATTGGTAGCCTGACTAGTTTATAATTTGTATTACTCTATTCCTTCGGGCATTCCATTATATTTTGCCTGATAAAAAAATTGGTGAGAGAATATGTATGATACTATGATTCTGTTTCTTCTACTTGATACTCCATTTGATATGTATATATATGGGAAGATACATTGTTCTTGTTGCATTTGATTCCAGTGAGATCAAATGATGTTTTCTACTGTATTTCTTTTCTCTGAGGAATTATCGGGATCTTCTATATTTTCCTATGAGTTTGGTTTTTGATTTTCCGGCATAGTATCGTATCTTGGGTTTCTTTACTATGGGTTTCTTTATTCTAGGTTTCTTTATCTTGGATTTCTTTATTCAGTTTTCTTGTTATCTTTATTCCGTAATTTGTCAACTATGACTCATGTTCGGAGTGCATTCTTCAGCTCGTGATAATCATGTCAAGTATGGCTATACTTCTGATTTGATTTGGGTGATATGGTGATTTCAGTATTGGGATTTTTCTAATTTTCGTGTAAGGTTTGACAACAGTAAAGGTATAAGTGATAAAAGTGTGAGTTTCAATCGGTATGGTGGATTACTTCTCTCAAGTAAGTCAATTATAGTTAATGTCTTCAATTGAGATATTTTGGTACTTGAGCTAATGCAATTGAAACGATTTTGATTAACGTAATGAATGAATAGTAAAGGATGGCATGATGAATTATTTTGTAACTATAAGAAAGGATTATTTTCGAGGTTATATCAGAATTATTTCTGTAGCGGAAAGAGGAAAATGTGATAGTGAGTAGCAAACTGAAAGAGTACAGTGAGGATCGACTTCTGATAATGAATTTCAGAATATATGAGAAATTAAAGAGATATATTGGAGGCACCGCCTGAGTGAAATTTCTTCAACACTGAATATGAAATTGAGGAATCTAAGTGAAGACACTTTTCTGGTAAGATTTTCGGGGACGAAAATCCCTAAAGGGGGGAGAATTGTAATATCCCGAATTAAGGCCTAATCGGAATAGTGGTTTCGTGACCAGAAATCCAAGATAGAAATAATTATTTTATGACTATTTTGAGGTCTATGATATGATTGCATGATTGTCTGAAAATTTCGTGAAGAAATTCTATGCATAAAGTGCTTAATTTGAAGTTAGGGACTAAATTGAATAAGTTGCAAAACTTGCATTCTAGAAGTTTCTAGTATGAAATTGCTTTGAAATATTAATTAGGAGGTCTTAAATAGAAATTTGACCAATTTCAAAGTTTATGGACAAATATTGGACATGAATGGAATTTTTGGAAAGTTTAGTAGTAAGGGCATTTTGGTCATTTAGGGGTAAAATGAATTAAAATACAAAATTAAAAGCCATTTTTGCTCATCTTCTTCACCATGGACGTGTATACCAAGGGAGACTCAATGGCTAGGGTTTCCAAGCTTCCAAGCTCGATTGTAAGTCCGTTCTAGCCTCGTTTTTAATGATTTTTACGTTTTTAGAGTCCCGGTAACTTGATTTAGCTTATGCTAGCAATAATTCAACCTAGGCTTCATATTTGGAAAAATACCCATAGGTAAAAATTTGTGTATTTTGGTGTTTTATGATAGAATATGAGGTTTTAAATTATGTTTGACACCTTGTGCTACTCGTTTTAAAGTGAAAACGAGCAAAAGGGCTTAATCGTTAAAAATACCTAATAGTCATAAGTACATGTTAGAGTGAGAATTTGATGTTGCCATAGAAGGGAAAATGATAAGAAAATAGGATGAAGTTTAATTTCTGAACCTAGGGGCAAAAGTGCAAATATGCAAAAGTTTAGGGGTCAAAAAACATAAGAAAATCGGATGAAGTTTAATTTCCGAACCTTGGGGCAAAAGTGCAAATATGCAAAAGTTTAGGGGTCAAAATGAAAATTTTTAAAAATATGATTTTTGGACCCGTATGAATAGTGTGACTAATTATTAGGCTAAATGTGATATTATAGATGAAGGAAATCGAGATTCAGGCTTAAATCGGGAAAATACAAGGTTATGGACTAAAATGGTAAATTGCTGTTTCTGGATCGAGGTAAGTTCGTATGATAATAATAATGCAATGTTATGTTTGAATTATATTTCTCACTATTATTGCATATATTTTATGATTTAATATATTGTAGAAGTTGATGGCATGGTGTTTATGATGTGGAAATATGACATGAAAGAATGTTACATGAAATCAAGAAAATGAAGATACATGACAAGTGATATATGAAATATGTGATATATGTTATGTAAATTCTTAAAAGCTGATTTGATATTTGAGTTGTGTTTTATTATACTATGAATGGACAATTGGTACTATGGATAGTGAGATCGACACTTCGACTTAATTCGTACATAAATAATCTATCGATTCTTTTTATGTTATTATATTTTGATATCATATGAAATGTGGCTGCCTATCAAATGGCTATTTGATGTAAATTATGATTTTAAATTGATTACGGACAATTTAGTAAAATGTTGAAAAGTGAGGAATTTCCTGATTGAACCTTCGGAATAAAAACGATACAAATGATCTATTGTGAGGTCGCATGTGTAGTACTAAGTGCAGGCCACTATGCGTACCTGAAAACTGTGATCACTTGTGTAGTACTAAGTGCAGGCTACTACGTGTATCAGATGGTTAGGTCGCGTGTGTAGTACTAAGTGCAGGCTATTACGTGTACCAGATAATTGGTCATGTGTGTAGTACTAAGTGCAGGCTACTACGTGTACCGGATAATTGGTCACATGTGTAGTACTATGTGCAGGCTACTATGCGTACCAATAGCTTTGGCTACAAGTGTAAAAATATGTGCAGGCAATTGAGTATCAGTTATTATTCCGAAGAGTTCAACAGGAAAATCGATGAAGTAAAAATTCAATTGAACATGATTATAGGATGAATAAGTGTAGGTATATGTTTATGAAAAATTATGAGCAATGTACTCGATAATTGGGTGAATTTCGATAAGACAAAATGGATTAAGTGGAATTATGTAAGAATGAATTTTAGTGGTAAAACAGTGTTGGACAGCAGCAGTTACATGACTTTGAAAATTCACTAAAAATTGTGGAAGTTGAATAAAAATGCAAATGATATATGAAAATAAATCTTAATGAGTTTATTTTCAAATGAAAGAAACAGGGGAAGCAAAAGAATTCTATATTGTGTAATATTTGAATTCTTGTGAAACAGGGTCTGAATGAATTCGAGATTCCCTGTTCTGACTTTATAAATTCACCATAAATTGTAAAACAATTATTAAGAGTCATACCTTACATGGATGGATTCCTTATTGAGTCTATTTTTAAGGGAAATAAACTGCATGGTCGTTGGAATTCTGTACAAGTAGAAATTTGGTTCGTAGTGCATAGAGGTCAGAGTAGTCGTACTCTGAAACAGGGGAGACTTTAACTAATAAACTGTACTAATTGACTAAACAAAAAATTCTGGAAATTTTATGGGAGAAATATATATGAATCTAGTTTCAAGTAAAAGTAACAAAACTAAATTTGGAGTTTTGTAGCTTCATATATGAATGATTTAGTAACTGTAACTCGATAACACCTCTTAACCTGAATATGTGTAATTGTACAATTATAGTGTTTTATCTTGAAAAGCATGGTAGTAATTGCTTATTATTTTCATATGAACTTAATAAGCGTAAAGCTTACCCATCCTCTCCATTTCTTTAGTATTGGCAGGTCGGCTAGGGGTTGGAGATCGTCGGAGGCAAAATCACACTATCAAACTATCATTTTTGGGAAAATTAATTCAAATATTAGAAATATCAAGTGAGTGGCATGTATAGGAAGTTGGTTTGTGATATGAATTTTTATTATGATTTTGACCTTATGTATCAGTCTGCATTGAGTTATCGTATATGATCATGAGATGTGGTCCTTATCCATTATGGTTTATAAGTTTAATTAATCGTGCCGTGTCCTACGTTTTGGTGTGATGATATAGTTAGTTTTGTTTATTATGCATGTGTTCGAAAAGTTTTGAATTAAATGAAATTTTATGGCCCCATTTTTATCTATGTGTATTGTTAAGTTTGGTAATGCCTCGTACTCTGTTCCGGCCTTGGATATGGGTAAGGGGTGTTACATCAATTTTCCAAGGATCAACCCTAATCCCCTTGGCAAATACCACATGTCCCAGAAATGTTACCTCTCATAGCCAAAATTCACCTTGTTGAACTTAACATACAATTGCTTCTCTCTCAAAATCTGCAGAACCACTCGGAGATGCTCAACATGCTCAATCTCAGTCTTCGAATACACTAGAAACACTACCACGAACCGGTCCAGATAGGGTTGGAACACGCGGTTCATCAGATCCATAAAAACTGCTAGTGCATTCGTCAGTCCAAACGATATCACAAAGAACTCATAACGACCGTAGTGAGTCCTAAACGCCGTCTTATGCACATCAGACTCTTTGACTCTTAGTTGATGGTATCCAGATCGAAGATCTATCTTATAGAAAACTGAAGCTCCTCGGAACTGGTGAAATAGATCGTCAATCCTCGGTAAGGGGTACTTATTCTTAACAGTCAATTTATTCAGTTGCCGATAGTCGATGCATATACGCATGGATCCATCCTTCTTCTTTAAAATAACACCAGTGCTCACTACAGAGACACACTACGGCGGATGAACCCTCGATCCAGTAACTCTTGAATCTGAGCTTTAAGATACTCAAGCTCCTTCGGTGCCATTCTATAAGGGACGATAGACACCAGAACTAAACCAGGCAGGGGCTCTATCCCAAACTCAACTTCACGGTTAGGAGGTAACCCAGGTAGCTCATTGAGAAAGACATCCTAAAAATCCTTAACTGTTCTAATATCTCCAACAAACAAAACCTCAGATTCAGAAGCACCGATATAGGCTAAATAAGCCTCACAACCCTTACGAACCAATTTCTTGGCCTTATGTGACAGCCCAAAATTGACCCTAGTCGGGAAGTGGTTTCGGGACCACAAAACCGAGTCATAAAATTTAGTTAAAATTTTATTTGCATATCTTATATGTGTGATAGTACTTGTATAAAAATTTGATGTTTTAATTTTGTATTAGGAATGTGAATTTTGCTTGAAAGGATCTAGTTGAGAGACTTAGAAAATTATGATAGGTAAATAAGTAAGGACCAAATAGTATTAAAATAGGAAAGTTTGGGTTTGCATGTCAAAGTGCCCAATTCTTGATAAGTGGCCGGCCAAGCATGGTTCCATTCCTCCAAGTTTATGTTGTTTATTATTTAATATTGGTAAGTAAATTAGAATAAATAAAAGAAGGGAATTAAAAAGAAAAAAAGGATGAATAAAATAAGGGAGGAAGAAGGAGTGTTCATCCTTTTCCTTATCACAATTGCCGTACCTAAAGAAAGAAAAAGAAGAAAGTGAAGTTAAGGCATTTGGTCATCTTCAAGTTGATTAAGAAGCTCTTGAATATTCGGTGCCTAGGGGAAAAGTTTCTAAGAAGTTTGGCCATGCATGTAACTAGATTGAGGTATGTTTGATATTATTCTTTGAGATTCATGTATACTTTAAGTTGTAAGTTTGAAATCTACCTAGCCATGGTTCAAATTTTGTTAATTGATGGAGATGATATTCGGCCATGAATGTTACATTCTTGGTTGGTATTTTGATGTCTTTGGTGATGAGGTATGAAGATGGTTGATTTTGAGTGTTTAATAAAAAGGTTACATGAATTATTGTTAAATAATGGTCGAATGTAGCATGATTAAAGATGTGAATAAATTGAAGTTAAGGAGGTTGTCAATGAAAAATATGAGTTGGATGAGTTTTAAAGAATAAAAATTTAGGTGACTAGAGGTCAAGGACATTCGGTCAAAGGCTTGTGTGCTAGCAAAATCGGCCTAAATGTCGTTTTGATGTGTTGAATTGAGTAAGCTAGATGTTGGAACACATAAGGATTCGGCCTTCTAAAACAATAGAGATAAGTGTATGAAAGGCTAAGTTTAAGTAGTAAGGCCGAATAGGTTGTAGATAAGGCACTTGTGAGTTCTTGGCCAAGCAATTGACAAATTAAATTAGAGTTCTTGTGACGTATAATGTCAAGTCTAACTTGGTATATTTGGCCACCTAACTAAGTACATCGGTGGTGTTGAATGTAATCTTACACATTCGGCCATATGGGGTAAAAATGGGTCGAGTGTTCATGAGATGAAATTAGGTGTTTAAATGATGTTATAGTTGACATTGTGCATATATACATGCATTCGGCCATCTAATTGAGTATGAAGGTGGTGTTAAATCTAATTGTGATGCCCATTCCGAAGTATATATATATACATATATATGTATATATACATAAGTATGCCCATTCGTGATGTTACCTTTAATTATGTGTATAATCGACTAAATGGGTAATTAGTGAGGATGGTTGCCGAATATACAAACATACATATGCATGTGTAATTGAATTATGAATGTTTAGCAAGATGGTTAAACTAGTTGATTTATTGATTAAGCTCAAGGAGTTAAAGGAGGAGAATCAAGCAAAGGCAAAGAAAAGATCATCGAGTAGCCGAGTTGGAACCGTCCTACCCAACACAAAGTAAGTCATCAAGCATATATTTTGTATTGATCTAAATAGACATAATGTCTATGTAATTATGCCGAATGGAATGATAAATTTATATACATGTATGCATGTGGTGATGAAAGTGTTGAATGAAAAGAAAAGAGGTGAGATGTATTGAGTTGTTGATCTCGGCACTAAGTGTGCGGTATAAACATTTATGATCATGAGATTGGCACTAAGTGTGCGGGTTTAAATTGTTCAGCACTAAGTGTGCGAGTTTGATTATATAGCACTAAGTGTGCGAGTTGATTATATAGCACTGAGTGTGCGGACTTAATATATATTTTTGAATCATATGGGCACTAAGTGTGCGACATTATTGAGTTGATCACGGACAGCGGATCGGGTAAGTACCTTGAGTTCGTGACTACTAGGCGCTATGTTTATATTTGAAGTTGAGCTTGGTAAGTTTGAACCTATGTGACAATTATAATTGAGGTCACGTACATAAGATTTATCGTGGAATAGGTGAAAGGTCGTTTAGTTGTATGATTGTAACGAAAACAAAATGATGTATGAAAATGCCTCAAATATCCTATTGATTAGTATATGGAATGTGAATGCATGACTTGGTATGAGATTGAACCGATAGGTTTGAGGAACTATGTGACAGCCCTAAATTGACCCTAGTCGGGAAGTGGTTTCGGGACCACAAAACCGAGTTAAGAAAATAATTAAAAGTTATATTCTGTGTTTATGAAGTGAGTAAATGCATGTGTGAAAGTTTCATGCATTAATTTGATCATCTTTATGTGAATCTTTTTTTTTATGGACTTATATGAAACTTTGTTGGAAAGTGAGAGGCTAATTTACAATGGTCTAATAGTACATGCATTGAAAGGAAGGGTTTTGCATGTCAATTTACCCATGATAAACATGGTGGCCGGCCAAGGAAGGAATATGCTCCACTAATTCAAAAATTAAAATAATTTTGTATTAACAAAGGATTTAATAATTGATATTAAAGGAATTATAGTATGGAAGGAAATAATATAATGAGAAGTGGGAGGAGAAACCAAAGTGACTCATCCTTACTCCTCCATTGCCGAAACTAGAAGAAAGAAAGAAGAAAAACTCTTGTTGAATTTCGGCTAAGGTGTTTTGATACAAAAAGGTATGTTTTATGCCACTCTTGAAAATGTATGCATAATTTGGAGGTTTGGTTTAAAAGCTACTTGAATCTTGGATTGAAGTTAGGTTATTATGAGGGTTGAATTTCGGCCTAGGAGCTTAAAATTTTTAGTAGAAGTTTTGATGACATTAGATGGATAGTTAGGTTGGATGTGTTAAATTGTTAAGTGTTCTAGCTTGAAAGTTAAGGTTAATATGGCTTATGGGGTTGCCGAATCTAGTTTAGAGAGAAAGAAAAATATATGTATTCGGATGTGCTTCAAGGAATGACATTAGGGTAGCTAGAGTCTAAGAACTTTCGGTCAAGGACTATTGTGTGAGCAAATTCGGTATAGAGGTTTAATTGTTAAGTGCATTGTGTTCAATGTTTAAAGAATGGGTAGTAGCTAATTAAAGTTAAGAAGGCTGGAATTTCTTTTAAGGGAGGTGTGACCTTAACATGAACAAAATAGAATCAGCCTTAAGCTTGACTAAATGGTTCGGTTATTATTAGTTTAGAAGAAACCTATATGAAATGGTTGATATATGGTGAATTGGTAGTACTCTACTTGGGACAGCAGTAGTAAGGTGATTTTCGAAAATCGCCATAATTTGTAGGAGTTGAATTAGAAGCTGAGTGAATTATGTCATTAAAGCTTCAAGGGTCTATTTTCTTACAAAAGAAACTATAGAAACAAAGGAGTTACCGATCTAGAGATATTTGAAGTATTATGGGGCTGAGTCAAAATGACTGCCGGATTCCCTGTTCTGTTTTTAGAAAATCATTATAAATTGTACAAAAATGATTATAAGATAAAATTTATATGCTTAGACTCCTTAATGAGTCTAGTTTCAAATGAGATTAAATACAACACACTTGGAATTCTGTAAAGTGAGAAATTGGATTCGTAGTGAAGAGTGGTCAGAATAGTCAAACAGTGAAATAGGGGAAACTTTAAGAAAAATCTGGTATTGATTGGCCAAGCCTAAAATTCTGAAAATTTTATGGATGGAAGATATACGAGTCTATATTCAGGGAAAATTAACGGCAAGTGATTTGGAGTTTAGTAGCTCCAGTTATAAGTAATTTAGTAACTACTGCTCAGGAAAACAGCCCGTAGTGAATATGAGATTTTGTTGTAAACATTAATGAAAGTTTGCCGATGAATTATTTATTGATTAATATAAAGCTTGCTATAATCTATGTGTGTGAAAGTCGGATCAATATATATAATATTATTCGGAAAGTAATATTTGAATAGTCGATTAATGACTATTTTAATTTTTGTTGAACTTAAGCTCAAGAGCAAAGGGGAACTAGATCCGATAAAGGGAAGGAAAAAGTAATTGAATAGCCGTTGAAGTCGTTCGACGACATTTGAGGTAAGTCTTCGAGTAATGACCCTACTTGAATTATATTGAAATGATTAGTCATATTATGACGGATAGTCGATTGTGCATAGAGACTATGTTATAAAGCCAATTGAAATTATGCTCTTTGTGTGTGGCTATTGAGCCGAAATTTGAAAGATTTAATAAATGTTTTGTGTTTGAGCCTTAGTAACGAAGAAATGATATGGATGTGTTATGATTATTGATATATGTGTGCATGAGCATTGGAATATATCCGGGCTAAGACCCGAAGGCAATTATGCGAGTTGATATATCCGGGCTATGACCCGAAGGCAATTATGCGAGTTGATATATCCGGGCTAGGACCCGAAGGCAATTATGCGAGTTGATATATCCGGGCTAAGACCCGAAGGCAATTATGCGAGTTGATATATCCGGGCTATGACCCGAAGGCAATTATGCGAGTTGATATATCCGGGCTAGGACCCGAAGGCAATTATGCGAGTTGATATATCCGGGCTAAGACCCGAAGGCAATTATGCGAGTTGATATGTTCGGGCTAAGACCCGAAGGCAAATGTGTTTGCGGTTGCATTCGGTTAAATACCGAAGAAACTTGGGTTGAATGTGAGCATTTTGTGCTGTAATTAATTTAATAATTATGCTTGACCAACCCGAATGATAAGGTATGTTTGCATGTGCATTGGAAAGTCGGTTTGTTTTAAATGGTATTCGTGCGATCGGCTAACGAATTCTCGGCTTTTATAAAGGTTGATACCTTGTGTACCTATGTGGGTGAAGTGTGAAGTAAGTATGGGTATGAGAATGTGTGTTAATAAAGTGATTTAGTTAACTATGTGAATGTAATACTGTAGTCAAAGCCGATTTCATTACTTGAGACTTACTAAGCTTTAAATGCTTACCCGGTTGCTTTGGCTCTCTGTTTTATAGATTTTGCTCGTTAGCTATCGGATTCGGGATCAGCGAAGTCGAAGTCATCTACACTATCAAGCTCTTTGGTACTCTTTTAGTTGAACTCTGGATATGGCATGTATAGGACTACCCCCTATTGTTTAAGTTCTTTTGTGATGTATGTGTGTAAAGCCATGCGAAAATGGCTTGTAAAAGTGGAGTATGGCATTAGACCATTTGTGTGTATGTATGTATATATATGGTTTCATGATGTGACTATGGTTTGAAATGGAAGTGTTGGGCTAATGATCAGCCATTGGAATGGCTAAATATGATCACATGTGGACCTATGTAGGGCAAAATCCTAGTTGGTCCATGGTGACCACAAAATAGGTAAAGTTTATCTTGAAAACAGATTTTGACAGCAACAGTGGTGTAGAATTGAAAAATCACATAAATTCGTAGGAGTGGAATTAAATAGTGAATAAATTATGTAATCAAACCTTGATGAATCTACTTTCATATGGAAGTAACGAAACAATTATAGGAACAGTACAGAAAGAGATATTCCGGTTCTTGTGGAACAGGGCCAGAACAGTTTCTGGATTCACTGTTCCGCCTTTGGAAATTCACTATAAATTGACCAGAGATAATTAGGGGTCATACCATATATGTATGGATTCCTCTCTGAGTCTAGTTTCCATAGAAACAAACGGCATCAGTATTGAAGCTCTGTGCAGAGAGATATCCCAGTCGTAATGGGAAAAGGTCAGTGTAGTCGACCCCTGTAACATGGGAGACTTTGACTAATAAACTGTACTAGTTGGCCCAACCAAAAATTCTAGAAAAAAATCCATAGGTGGGGACATGAGTCTAGCTTCAGGGAAAAATCACAAAACTGATTTTTGAGTTGTGAAACTCAAGATATGATTTTTGAAGCGACTAGTACTCAGACTGGGCAGTGTCTGGAAATTTTTTTTTTTTTTTAAGTTTGTTAACATCTCGTGTCCGACTCCGGTGTCGGTCTCGGGTTCGGGGTGTTACAATTTAGTGGTATCAGAGCTACGGTTTAGTCGATTCTAGGACTACCGTAATGTGTTGGGGTCTAGCTATACATGCCATTTTATGTGATTAATTGATAGTGTGGTGATTTCTGACATTTGCAAATGTGTTTATTTATAGTAATGGATCCCGATCCCAACCGAGCGGTAGCTGATGATCTTGAGAGTGTAGCGCCTGCTCCCGCACAAGGGACAGCGCCGGTGGACTCTCAACCTAATGCGAGTAACCCGAACGATGAAGCTAGACAAGCTTTCTATAGCGTGATGAATGATTGGTTCAACCAATACATTCGAACTAATACGGCTGTTCCACAACCCCCATTCCCGACAAACACCACCCCCGCACCTACAATACCTCCGGTAACTGACCAAATAAGGTCAAATAAGCCCCCAGTTGACCGAATCCGAAAACATGGGGCTACTGAATTTAAAGCTACGGATAGCGACGATGCCGAGCAAGCTGAATTCTGGTTGGACAACACTATCCGGGTACTAGATGAGCTATCTTGTACACCCGATGAATGCCTAAAGTGTGCTATCTCCTTGCTACGTGATTCTGCCTACTATTGGTGGAGTACTCTGACTTCTGTTGTGCCCCGGGAGCAAGTAACTTGGGAGTTTTTCCAAACTGAGTTTCGGAAAAAGTATATCAGTCAGAGATTTGTTGATCAAAAACGGAAGGAATTTCTCGAGCTTAAGCAAGGTTCTATGTCAGTTACTGATTACGAGCGAAAATTTGTTAGACTTAGTAGATACGCTCGGGAATGTGTTTCGTCCGAGGCTGTTATGTGTAAACGCTTCGAAGATGGGCTGAATGAAGATATAAAAATGTTCGTTGGCATTCTTGAGATACGAGAGTTCGTAGTACTTGTCGAGCGAGCTTGTAAAGCCGAAGAGCTTAGAAAGGAAAAACAAAAAGTTGATGTGGGAACCGGGGAGTTTCGTAAAAGATTCTCGGGAAAGTCTCATCAACAGGCATCGAAGAAATTTCGAGATGATGTGGGCCGGTCTAAAAGCACTTCGGGCCTTTTTAGACGAGATCGTGATCGACCCCCTGTGGGTACACGAGGCACTTCAGTCGCCAGTGTTGGGAATGAACGTCGAGGCCGAACGGAATGTCGACATTGCGGTAAATGGCATTTGGGGAGTTGTAGATTCCATGACCGCTCCTGTTACAAGTGTGGATCAGTGGACCACTTCATTAAAGATTGCCCGAGGCTGTCTGAACAGAATGTAAATCAGAGTGGGAGACCGGGTGCTACCACTGCTCGAGGTAGATCATCTAGAAATATGGGCAATGCTAGTGGTGGTCAGAGAGGATCTAGAGATGCTACGACCGGATCCGAGGCTCGTGCACCTGCTAGAGCATATGCTATACGTGCCCGCGAGGATGCTTCATCGCCTGATGTTATTACCGGTACTTTTACTCTCTTTGATACTAACGTAATTGCTTTGATTGACCCCGGTTCTACTCATTCTTACATATGTGAAACCTTAGCATCCAGTAAGACTTTACCTATTGAGTCTACTGAGTTTGTAATTCGGGTGTCAAATCCCTTGGGTCGTTACGTGCTTGTCGACAAAGTGTGTAAGAAATGTCCCCTAGCAATTCGAGGTTCCTGTTTTCCAGCGGACTTGATGCTTTTGCCGTTTGATGAATTTGATGTTATCCTTGGGTTGGATTGGTTGACCGTGCATGATGCGGTTGTGAATTGCAAGAGCAAGACTATTGATTTGAGGTGCGCAAATAACGAAGTAGTCCGAATTAAGTCCGCGGACTTGGAGGGGATACCAGCTGTAATATCAGCAATGTTGGCACAGAAATATGTGAGAAAAGGGTGCGAAGCATACCTTGCATATGTGCTTGATGACAAAGAATTAGAAAAGAAACCCGAATCTGTGCCGGTGGTTTGTGAATACCCGGATGTTTTTCCTGAAGAATTGCCGGGTTTACCACCTGTTCGGGAGATAGAGTTTGGTATTGAGCTTATACCTGGGACTACGCCGATTTCGATAGCTCCGTATCGTATGGCACCAACTGAGTTAAAAGAGTTGAAAGCTCAGCTGCAAGAATTGACAGATAGAGGTTTCGCTCGGCCAAGTTTCTCACCTTGGGGTGCACCCGTATTGTTCGTGAAAAAGAAGGACGGAACCATGAGGTTGTGCATTGACTATCGTCAACTGAATAAAGTGACGATAAAGAATAAATACCCACTACCACGTATCGATGATTTGTTTGATCAACTAAAGGGGGCCTCAGTGTTCTCAAAAATAGATTTGAGATCGGGTTATTATCAGTTGCGGATTCGAGATTCAGACGTACCCAAAACTGCTTTCAGAATGAGGTACGGTCACTACGAATTCTTAGTGATGCCGTTTGGGCTCACTAATGCCCCGGCAGTATTTATGGATTTGATGAATCGGATCTTCAGACCATATTTGGATCGGTTCGTAGTTGTGTTCATTGATGACATCTTGGTCTATTCAAGAGATGAGACCGAACATGCTGAGCACCTGAGACTAGTGTTGCAAATTTTACGGGATAGGCAGTTATATGCTAAGTTCAGTAAGTGTGAGTTCTGGTTAAGAGAGGTTAGCTTCTTGGGTCATGTGGTATCCGCGTCGGGTATTCGAGTTGACCCGAACAAAATTTCAGCCATACTTGACTGGAAACCTCCGAGAAATGTTACTGAAGTTCGGAGCTTTTTGGGGCTCGCCGGTTATTACCGACGATTTGTGAAAGGTTTCTCGATGATAGCCACACCAATGACGAAGCTACTTCAAAAGGATGTTAAGTTCGAGTGGACGGAGAAATGTCAGAAAAGTTTCGACCAACTGAAAACTCATTTGACTGAAGCTCCAATTTTGGTGCAACCCGAATCGGGTAAAGAGTTTGTCATCTATAGTGACGCATCCCTACTTGGGTTGGGTTGCGTATTGATGCAAGAAGGTCGAGTCGTGGCCTATGCGTCGAGACAATTGAAGCCACACGAGAGGAATTATCCGACCCATGACCTCGAACTAGCTGCCATCGTATTTGCTTTAAAAATATGGCGACATTATCTGTTTGGTGAGAAGTGCCATGTATTTTCGGACCACAAAAGTCTCAAATATTTGATGACTCAACGAGACTTGAATCTGCGACAAAGACGTTGGCTTGAGTTGTTGAAAGATTACGAGCTTGTCATTGATTACCACCCGGGAAAGGCTAACGTGGTTGCGGACGCCTTAAGCCGGAAGTCATTGTTTGCTTTGCGAGCGATGAACGTGCATTTGTCTGTTCTACCAGACAATGTGTTAGTAGCTGAATTAAAAGCTAAACCATTATTGACTCACCAAATTCGTGAAGCTCAGAAAGTCGATGATGAATTGGTTGCAAAACGGGCTGAGTGTTTTCCGAACGAGGGATCAGAGTTTCAAATTGACGACGATAATTGTTTGAGGTTCAGAAATCGGTTGTGTGTTCCAAGGAATTCGGAACTCATTTCGATGATTCTGAACGAAGCCCATTGTAGCCGAATGTCAATTCACCCGGGGAGTACGAAAATGTACAACGATTTGAAACGTCAATTTTGGTGGCATGGTATGAAACGGGACATCTCCGACTTTGTTTCGAGATGTTTAATATGTCAACAAGTGAAAGCGGAACATCAAGTGCCTTCAGGATTACTCCAGCCGATCATGATACCCGAGTGGAAATGGGATCGAGTCGCAATGGACTTTGTGTCCGGACTGCCCTTGTCAGCAAGTAAGAAGGATGCGATATGGGTTGTTGTCGATAGACTAACTAAGTCGGCTCACTTTATCCCCGTGCGTACGGATTTTTCATTAGATAAACTAGCTGAATTGTATGTTTCTCAGATTGTGAGATTACACGGGGTACCGATTTCTATTGTGTCGGATAGAGATCCGAGATTCACCTCGCGATTTTGGAAGAAATTGCAAGAAGCTTTGGGTACCAAGCTGCATTTTAGCACCGCTTTTCATCCACAAACAGATGGTCAATCCGAGCGGATAATTCAGATACTTGAGGATATGTTGAGATGTTGCATCCTCGAGTTCAGTAGTTCATGGGAACGGTATTTACCTTTGATTGAATTCGCTTACAACAATAGTTTTCAATCAAGTATTAAGATGGCACCTTACGAGGCTTTGTACGGTCGTAAATGCCGTACACCATTGTTTTGGACCGGGCTCGGTGAAAGCAAAATTTTCGGAGTTGATTTGATTAGAGATGCGGAACAGAAAGTAAAGGTAATCCGTGAAAGTCTGAAGATAGCCACGGATCGTCAGAAGTCGTACGCAGATTTGAAACGAAAAGACATCGAGTATCAGGTGGGAGACAAAGTGTTCCTTAAGGTTTCACCTTGGAAAAAGATACTCAGGTTTGGCCGTAAGGGCAAGTTGAGCCCAAGATTCATTGGGCCGTATGAAATATCCGAAAGAATTGGTCCAGTGGCATATAGATTGATTTTACCCCCTGAACTTGAAAGGATTCACAATGTTTTTCATGTTTCGATGCTTCGACGTTATAGATCCGATCCGTCACATGTGATTAATCCCTCGGAAGTTGAAATTCGATCTGACTTGAGTTATGAAGAAGAACCAATTCGCATCCTAGCTCGTGAAGTGAAAGAGTTGCGAAACAGAAGGGTTCCGTTAGTTAAGGTGTTATGGCTCAAACACGGGATCGAGGAAGCTACTTGGGAAACTGAGAGCTCGATGAAAGAACGATACCCAAACCTATTCACCGGTGAGTTTTTCGGGGACGAAAATTTCTTAAGTGGGGGAGAGTTGTGACAGCCCTAAATTGACCCTAGTCGGGAAGTGGTTTCGGGACCACAAAACCGAGTTAAGAAAATAATTAAAAGTTATATTCTGTGTTTATGAAGTGAGTAAATGCATGTGTGAAAGTTTCATGCATTAATTTGATCATCTTTATGTGAATCTTTTTTTTTATGGACTTATATGAAACTTTGTTGGAAAGTGAGAGGCTAATTTACAATGGTCTAATAGTACATGCATTGAAAGGAAGGGTTTTGCATGTCAATTTACCCATGATAAACATGGTGGCCGGCCAAGGAAGGAATATGCTCCACTAATTCAAAAATTAAAATAATTTTGTATTAACAAAGGATTTAATAATTGATATTAAAGGAATTATAGTATGGAAGGAAATAATATAATGAGAAGTGGGAGGAGAAACCAAAGTGACTCATCCTTACTCCTCCATTGCCGAAACTAGAAGAAAGAAAGAAGAAAAACTCTTGTTGAATTTCGGCTAAGGTGTTTTGATACAAAAAGGTATGTTTTATGCCACTCTTGAAAATGTATGCATAATTTGGAGGTTTGGTTTAAAAGCTACTTGAATCTTGGATTGAAGTTAGGTTATTATGAGGGTTGAATTTCGGCCTAGGAGCTTAAAATTTTTAGTAGAAGTTTTGATGACATTAGATGGATAGTTAGGTTGGATGTGTTAAATTGTTAAGTGTTCTAGCTTGAAAGTTAAGGTTAATATGGCTTATGGGGTTGCCGAATCTAGTTTAGAGAGAAAGAAAAATATATGTATTCGGATGTGCTTCAAGGAATGACATTAGGGTAGCTAGAGTCTAAGAACTTTCGGTCAAGGACTATTGTGTGAGCAAATTCGGTATAGAGGTTTAATTGTTAAGTGCATTGTGTTCAATGTTTAAAGAATGGGTAGTAGCTAATTAAAGTTAAGAAGGCTGGAATTTCTTTTAAGGGAGGTGTGACCTTAACATGAACAAAATAGAATCAGCCTTAAGCTTGACTAAATGGTTCGGTTATTATTAGTTTAGAAGAAACCTATATGAAATGGTTGATATATGGTGAATTGGTAGTACTCTACTTGGGACAGCAGTAGTAAGGTGATTTTCGAAAATCGCCATAATTTGTAGGAGTTGAATTAGAAGCTGAGTGAATTATGTCATTAAAGCTTCAAGGGTCTATTTTCTTACAAAAGAAACTATAGAAACAAAGGAGTTACCGATCTAGAGATATTTGAAGTATTATGGGGCTGAGTCAAAATGACTGCCGGATTCCCTGTTCTGTTTTTAGAAAATCATTATAAATTGTACAAAAATGATTATAAGATAAAATTTATATGCTTAGACTCCTTAATGAGTCTAGTTTCAAATGAGATTAAATACAACACACTTGGAATTCTGTAAAGTGAGAAATTGGATTCGTAGTGAAGAGTGGTCAGAATAGTCAAACAGTGAAATAGGGGAAACTTTAAGAAAAATCTGGTATTGATTGGCCAAGCCTAAAATTCTGAAAATTTTATGGATGGAAGATATACGAGTCTATATTCAGGGAAAATTAACGGCAAGTGATTTGGAGTTTAGTAGCTCCAGTTATAAGTAATTTAGTAACTACTGCTCAGGAAAACAGCCCGTAGTGAATATGAGATTTTGTTGTAAACATTAATGAAAGTTTGCCGATGAATTATTTATTGATTAATATAAAGCTTGCTATAATCTATGTGTGTGAAAGTCGGATCAATATATATAATATTATTCGGAAAGTAATATTTGAATAGTCGATTAATGACTATTTTAATTTTTGTTGAACTTAAGCTCAAGAGCAAAGGGGAACTAGATCCGATAAAGGGAAGGAAAAAGTAATTGAATAGCCGTTGAAGTCGTTCGACGACATTTGAGGTAAGTCTTCGAGTAATGACCCTACTTGAATTATATTGAAATGATTAGTCATATTATGACGGATAGTCGAATGTGCATAGAGACTATGTTATAAAGCCAATTGAAATTATGCTCTTTGTGTGTGGCTATTGAGCCGAAATTTGAAAGATTTAATAAATGTTTTGTGTTTGAGCCTTAGTAACGAAGAAATGATATGGATGTGTTATGATTATTGATATATGTGTGCATGAGCATTGGAATATATCCGGGCTAAGACCCGAAGGCAATTATGCGAGTTGATATATCCGGGCTATGACCCGAAGGCAATTATGCGAGTTGATATATCCGGGCTAGGACCCGAAGGCAATTATGCGAGTTGATATATCCGGGCTAAGACCCGAAGGCAATTATGCGAGTTGATATATCCGGGCTATGACCCGAAGGCAATTATGCGAGTTGATATATCCGGGCTAGGACCCGAAGGCAATTATGCGAGTTGATATATCCGGGCTAAGACCCAAAGGCAATTATGCGAGTTGATATGTTCGGGCTAAGACCCGAAGGCAAATGTGTTTGCGGTTGCATTCGGTTAAATACCGAAGAAACTTGGGTTGAATGTGAGCATTTTGTGCTGTAATTAATTTAATAATTATGCTTGACCAACCCGAATGATAAGGTATGTTTGCATGTGCATTGGAAAGTCGGTTTGTTTTAAATGGTATTCGTGCGATCGGCTAACGAATTCTCGGCTTTTATAAAGGTTGATACCTTGTGTACCTATGTGGGTGAAGTGTGAAGTAAGTATGGGTATGAGAATGTGTGTTAATAAAGTGATTTAGTTAACTATGTGAATGTAATACTGTAGTCAAAGCCGATTTCATTACTTGAGACTTACTAAGCTTTAAATGCTTACCCGGTTGCTTTGGCTCTCTGTTTTATAGATTTTGCTCGTTAGCTATCGGATTCGGGATCAGCGAAGTCGAAGTCATCTACACTATCAAGCTCTTTGGTACTCTTTTAGTTGAACTCTGGATATGGCATGTATAGGACTACCCCCTATTGTTTAAGTTCTTTTGTGATGTATGTGTGTAAAGCCATGCGAAAATGGCTTGTAAAAGTGGAGTATGGCATTAGACCATTTGTGTGTATGTATGTATATATATGGTTTCATGATGTGACTATGGTTTGAAATGGAAGTGTTGGGCTAATGATCAGCCATTGGAATGGCTAAATATGATCACATGTGGACCTATGTAGGGCAAAATCCTAGTTGGTCCATGGTGACCACAAAATAGGTAAAGTTTATCTTGAAAACAGATTTTGACAGCAACAGTGGTGTAGAATTGAAAAATCACATAAATTCGTAGGAGTGGAATTAAATAGTGAATAAATTATGTAATCAAACCTTGATGAATCTACTTTCATATGGAAGTAACGAAACAATTATAGGAACAGTACAGAAAGAGATATTCCGGTTCTTGTGGAACAGGGCCAGAACAGTTTCTGGATTCACTGTTCCGCCTTTGGAAATTCACTATAAATTGACCAGAGATAATTAGGGGTCATACCATATATGTATGGATTCCTCTCTGAGTCTAGTTTCCATAGAAACAAACGGCATCAGTATTGAAGCTCTGTGCAGAGAGATATCCCAGTCGTAATGGGAAAAGGTCAGTGTAGTCGACCCCTGTAACATGGGAGACTTTGACTAATAAACTGTACTAGTTGGCCCAACCAAAAATTCTAGAAAAAAATCCATAGGTGGGGACATGAGTCTAGCTTCAGGGAAAAATCACAAAACTGATTTTTGAGTTGTGAAACTCAAGATATGATTTTTGAAGCGACTAGTACTCAGACTGGGCAGTGTCTGGAAAATTTTTTTTTTTTTTTTAAGTTTGTTAACATCTCGTGTCCGACTCCGGTGTCGGTCTCGGGTTCGGGGTGTTACAAACTATGGTATGGTTCGGTATGGGTGGAGTAACTAGCCTCGTTCCATTTTGCTTCCTCTTGTGATAATGTTATTAATGGATGGTAGTGCATTGCTTATGACTTACTGAGTTATATACTCACTCGGTGTTTCCTTGTCACCTATTTTAGGTTTCTTGGACTCGTCTCTTTTTGCGTGATCGGGCCGTCATTGGAGTCATCACACCGGCTAGCAAGTTTTGGTACTTTCTTCTTAGTCGGCTTAGGAGAACATTTCGGCATGTATAGGCTATTATGTTGTGTTCGAACTTTGGTATGTAAACTTTTAGCCATGCGAAAATGGCATAAATGTTCGGTTGGGTTTGGTTTTATAACGTTATGCCATATGTCATGGTTGATTATTTTTGGTGTTAAAATTCATGATATGGCAATAGTGTAGTAGGGAGATGTTTGACAATGATTAGCCTTTTGCATGGCTAGTCATGATCATAATTGGTGATATGTATGATGAATTACTAGTTAGATCAAGGAGAAATCACGAAATAGGCATAGTTGCTTTCGTAACAGATGCTGGCAGCAGCAGTGACGTAAGATTGAAAAATCACTAAAAATAGTAGGAGTGGAATTAATTAATGAATAAATTATTTAATCGAAGCTTGATGAGTCTACTTTCATATAGAAGTAACGAAATGATCATATGGACAGTATGTTAAGAGATATTCAGGTTCTCGTGAGACAGGGCCAGAACAGTTTCTGGATTCCCTGTTCCGACTTTGGAAATTCATTATAAATTAACCAGAGATAATTAGGAGTCATTCCATATATGTACAGATTCCTCTATGAGTCTAGTTTCTATAGAAACAAACGCCATCGGTATTGAAGCTCTGTGCAGGGAGATATCCAAGTCGTAATGCGCAAAGGTCAGTGTAGTCGATCCCTGTAACATGGGAGACTTTGACTAATAAACTGTGCTAATTGGCCCGACCAAAAATTCTACAAAAATTCTACCATATAGGTATATGAGTCTATTTCCAGGGAAAATTTACGGAACTGGATTTCGAGTTTCAGAACTCAAGATATGATTTTTAAAGTGACTAGTACGCAGATTGGCAGCTTGTCTGGGAAATGTCAAATAAGTGGTTTGAAGTCTGTTAACACCTCGTGTTCGACTCCGGCGACGGTCTCGGGTTCGGGGTGTTACACATTAAGTATAGAAATCACATTTGACAGATAATTCTGACACTCCCTAGTCACGACTACCTCATTACCCTCTTCAGTTTTCAATACCACTCGCTTTGCAGCACGGTCCAAATTCACCTGATGCTTAACCAGCTAGTCCATGCCCAATATCAAGTCAAATTCTCCAAAAGGAAGTTCCATTAAGTCCTCTAAAAAGATCATTCCTTGAACCTCCAAAGGTACATCCTTAAATAGTTTATTCACTCTCACTGACTGCCCTAATGGACTCAACACAGTAACCTCACTCGTAGTGTTTTCAACCACCATCCCCAAAGTCTCTGACACAGTGCATGGTATGTAAAAGTGCATGGTATGTAAGAGTGCGTAGATACAACCTAAATCAATGCAGTATAAGGTAATTATGAATAAAGAACGTACCTGTAATAACAACTGGAGCGTCTCCTTTCTCTTAGCAACGTACAGCATAAACTAGTGTCGGCTACCTCGCCTCAGTATGACCAGTACCTCTGCCTGGTGCTCCACGACCATGGCTCATACCATTTCCACCTCTGGCCTAACCACAGCCTCTCAGTGGCTACTAAACACCTCTCGGCAATTGACTAGTACCATACCAGTAGGTTGCATCTGATTGGGCCTCCGTAGACACTCTCTGATACGATGCTCCAAAGATTCTCACCTCAAACATGCCCCTATCCGTTTCCAGCACTCGCCCTGATGGCGTTTCCCACAAATAGCATAAGACTGTGGCCTAAAAGTAGCAACAGGGGGCCCAACTCTAACTGGCCCATCAACTCTGGCCTTTTCTTAGGCCTCAAAACTAAACTTGAGGGCTCCCAAACCCCTTTGTTGCTACCCCTATCTGACTCACGATTCTGGCGCTCAGCGCGCTTCATATCCTCGGTGATCTTTGCCTTTTCTACTAATGCAGCAAAATCTCACTCCCTCTATGGAGCTATCAGAACTTGCATATCATCCCTGAGGCCGTCCTCAAAATGAACACAACGTTCATATTCAGTTGCTACCATCCCACGTGCATAACGGCTAAGTCAAAAAAACTCAGACTTATACTCAGCTACTGATTTATCCCCTTGAGTCAAATTCAAAAACTCTCTCCTCCAGGAATCCACATAACTAGTGCCCACATGCTTTCCTTGGAATGTAGTCTTGAAAAATTCCCAAGTCAGTCGGTCAGGCTGAGTACCATCTTTAACTGTAAGCCACCACTAATAGGCTTCATCTCGAAGTAACGACACTGTACCTTTTAATTTCTGCTTTGGGGTACAGTCAATGTCATCCATGATCCGCTCTGTGCCCTCAATCCAATATTCAGCCACATTAGGGGCAACTCCAGCTATTCTCCTAAAAATCTCAGCCCCATTAGACTTGAGTCGTTCCATCACTGACCCACGGCCCACAGTATCAGTATTGGGCCCAACGACCCTTTCCAAAATTCGTAACATAGATTGGGACAGTACGTGTCCCCAGCTGCAAGATCATGTGACCTAGTCTCAGTCACATGTGAAGTTGGTACCTCTCTAGCTTCATTGTTAGGCATATGACCTGATACCGATGACCTAGCCCGAGCACCTCCACGGCCTCGGCCGCAGCCTCTTGCACCTCTTCCATGAGTACCTCTGGTGCTCATTATTCTATTACGCATTTATCTGTATTAACAGTTTTATGCATCAATTTCATACTTCTAGTGTTTATTAACAGATATTTTCTAAAAAACAGTATCAATAATTCAGTGTTTTCTTGTTTTCGTAGATCGCAGTTCCACTATAGTCTACTACCTATAGTAGTCTTAGTATTTCAATCTAAATAATTTGTAGTTTCAGAGAACTTACAGGATTGACGCAGGAGACTCGGTAGACCACACATTTAGTAAAACACTTTTTAAATCATTTGAAACAGTTCTTTTTCGCAGTTTTAAGTTCTAAGGAAAACCTAAATCCACAGCCGAGTTTTGCAACCTGGCTCTGATACCCTAAACCCAGCCTAGATGTTATGGTTGGATCTGTGATGTCACACTGAAGTGAATTTCAAAAAACGTAGTTCCGTTGCACAATTCGGTCTCTTTTAAAAACCCTGATTGTGGAAAATTTTGCATTCGCGTGGTGATTTGAAAACATATATATATTTTTAGAAAAACCAAGGCCTACTTCTAATAGATATGATTTAGAGTAAATAAAATCCCAAACCAAGGAAAAATTGTAAAAGGCCTTATTACGTAACTGAAACCCAAATTAAAAAGCTTAAGGAATGAAAATTTAAAGAAGTAGCAAAAGCAGTCGTGTGGCCCCGTCAAGTCCCTTGCAGCACCGACCCCCCTATGGATTACCTACACAAGAAAGCAGAATAGTGAGTTTATGAAAACTCAATGTGTAATCCTTTATCAACAACAATCATACAATAAACAGATACACTCTGGGCCTAAGCCCGTTTAAGTAGTAGTTCTATCTTAGTTAGGGCCTTAGCCTAAAATAGTAATAGTACCAGTGTGGCCTTAGCCCATTTCAGTAACAGTAATAGAATGTAATCAGAAAATCCTACCCATCCATCTTCTACATTCCACTCTGTCCAGCCCTACACTCCATGTGGGGATAAAATCGACCCACTCATCCTTACACTCCAAAATATAGCACTGGTTCGGCACTAAAACAGTATTTGTAGTAGATCAGCCAATGATAGGCTTATAGCCTTATAGTACACTTCCTCCAATATCATGTATCCCACCCCATGCAATGCAACATAATATAAGTGTGTTTATAGTAAAAAATTGGGATGCTCAAATAGTCATACATCACGTAGGGGTATATCAGTCATTTACTTCATAGGGGTATAATAGTCATTTTATCAGACTAGGGTCTAGGTATACTTACCAACCCAACTGTAGGCCCACAGTCGTCTCGGGCAACCCGTGAAACCTTAACAGTCAAACATGAAAATGGCCCGAGCCCATAATTTGACCTATGTAGGCCCACACACTCATTTGGCCCATAAACCCCAAAAATAACCCTGGCCATGTGAGTTACACAGCCTGGCCTAATAATTTCCATACGTCCGTGTGGTTTACCCGTATGGAGCCCATGAGCCCGGGTCCACACACCTATTTCGGCCCAACATGGCCCAAAACAGCCTAAGCCCATGAAAACACTCATGGTGGCCTTTACGATCAAACACCTACGTTTTTTGCATTCGATTCACCACACGGGCGAGTGCACACTCATGTAGCGACACTAGCCTTATTTTCTAACTTTTGCCAAATTACGACTAAAGTAGTGTGATTACACACCTGTTCACGAAAACGTACCAATAGCCTACGAGCACCAAACCTACATTCAATTAAGGTATTTTTTTAGTCGATTGACAATAGGGTTAACCACTCCCCCCTTTTATACGATACCAACATATCAAAATACCTACCTTTGCTTGAACAAGAGAGCCTAGTCCTCTTAGACTGCTAATTAATATTGACCACATGCTCCTCGTCGAAAATCTGTGATACCAGTGAAATCTATTAGTTACAATTGCCAAAATTCTTGAGCTGATCAACAACATGAAACCCCAACATAGGAAAAGTGGCATTCAGCCAACACCAAAATATGCAAACCAACCAGTCCTAGTTAAACACAATAACTACAAACAGGGTTACCTTTGATCGAATGATGAATGGGAGGTTCAACTACATCAATATCGCTTACAACTCCTACACTGCTCGAGAAACTAGGAATCCATGAACGCCACACAAGAAAAGGGAGATGAGATTTGGCAATAGCCACAGAAGAGTATTTGGATAAAATAGTGCGACAAAGAGGAGACTTGATAGAAGTTGAGAGAAACAAGAAAAAGTCGAGTGCTTACTGATTGCCAGAGAATACTTGCAACAACCAAAACTAGAATAGAGGGATACAAAATTCAGCCAATGTCGTGACAGCGTTAAATTGACCCTAGTCAGAAAGTGGTTTCGGGACCGCTAAACCGAGTCACCGGAGTATTTGAATATGATATTTATTGTCTAAAATATGTGAATATGAATGTGTGAAAGTTTTAAGCTTTGATTTAGTCGATTGCATGTGAATTTAATTAATAGGACTTATGTGTGACACTTTTAAAAGGTGATAGGTTAATCTATAAGGACCTATTAATGCATGTTATAAAAATGATGGGTTTGCATGTCAAATTGACCAAAATCTAGATGGTGGCTGGCCATGCTATGGGTTAAAGCATATTATAAACATTTTGTGTTAATGTTTTATGTTAGAAATAATAAAATAAAAGGTTAGTAATAAAGTAATGAAAAGGGAGGGGTGATGAAAACAAAGTTGTCTCATCCATGCTCCCCCATTGCCGTGACTTGAGGAAGGAAGAAGAAGAGGATTCTCTTGCTTTATGTTCGACTGGTTGATGTTTAGGAAGAGGTATGTTTGATGTTATTCCATGAAGTTCATGCATATTTTTAGATGTTAGTTTGAATTCTACCTAGCCCATGGTTTAAATTCTTTTTGCTATTTGATGGAGATGATACTCGGCCATGGGTGTTGTCTTCTTGGTTGGTGTTTGATGTTGTGGTGATGAGGCATGAAGATGATTGAGTTTGAGTGCTTAATAAAAAGGATTGGATGTGAGTGTGTGTGAGAATTTGAAAAGGATGGGTCTTGACAACTTCATGAAGTATTCGGCCATGGTGCTAAAATGTTGTATTGTGTTTAAACTTAGAATTTTTAGTTATATGGATGTGTTAAGTTGCTTGAAATGTTAGATTAATTTGAACTCATCACCAAGTTCATTAGGCAACCCATGTTAAAAATTTCGGTATTGAGATGCCTAGAACTTTCGGCCATAGTAGCTATGGAGAAATAAGGTTTTTGTTTCTTGTTAAATTGGATGTATCTTGTTGTATGAGTGCTTGAACAAACTATGATTAAATAGATGCATAGATTCAAGGTGGGAAGAATTGGCTATTATGCTTGATACTAATGCCGAATATGAGAATGTTGTACTTGAAAAATGTAGGTGAACATGACAAGTGTATTCGGCTTAGGGCATAAAGGATATGAAAATTTTGGTATTTATTTTTGATTGTGTGTGTGTATGACCATGGATAATTGGCTGCACAAATATTATAAATACATAGTGTATGTTAAATTTATTAAGCTACAAAACATTATACATGTTCGGCCAAGGTAAATTATTTGAGTAAAGTATATCTTGATGGTACAATTCGGCTAGTATAAAATGTATATGGATGTCGTATGACTATGTTTGATTTGGGAAGTAAATTGTTTGATTTAGCTCAAGAGCCTAGAGGATCAAAGTTGGATAAGGGAAAGGAAAAAGTGATCGAATAGCCGTCGAAATCGTTCAACAACATCCGAGGTAAGTTTTCGAGTAATGAAACTTAGTTTATGATTTGATTAAGTCATGACATATAAGCATAACAAATAAACGGTGATATAATGATTCTACTTGAATTGTATATTGAAGTGATTAGTTTATACCTATGACGGGTAGCCGAATGTGTATAGAGATCATGTTATAAAGCAAATCAAAATCATGCTCTTTGTATGTGGCTATTGAGCCGAAAATGGTAATGGTTGATAAGCGTCTTGTGTTTGAATTCTAGTTATGATAATGAAATATGGATGTGTCATGATTTATTGGTATATGTGCTTGATTATTCGGATGATATCCGGGCTAAGTCCCGAAGGCATTTGTGCAAGTTACTATATCCGGGCTAAGTCCCGAAGGCATTTGTGCGAGTAGTTGCTATACCCGGGCTAAGTCCCAAAGGCATTTGTGCTAGTGACTATATCCGGGCTAAGACCCGAAGGCATTTGTGCGAGTTGCTATATCCGGCTAAATCCCGAAGATACTTGGGTTTGGAAGTGAGCGATCTTGCTGTAATAATTTCAATTAATACGCTCATAAAATACAAACGATAAGGTATGTTTCGTATATGCATCGGAAGGGTTGACTCCTTTCAAATAGTACTCGCTCAATTGATTAACGAGCTTCCGGCCTCTAGTTAGGTTTGATACCCTGTGTATGAATATATTGGTTGAAGCGTGAAGTAATTATGATTTTGAGAATGTGCATATATGAAATTATTCATTTAGTCATATGAACGCTATATTTTAGTCGTAAATAATTTCGTTACTCAAAACTTACTAAGCATTAAATGCTTATTCCGTTTCTTTAATTCTCTGTTTTATAGATTTTTGTTAGTCAGCTATCGGACTCGGGATTTTTGAAGTCGAAGTCGTCCACACTATCTAAGCCCTTTTGGTACTCTTTTAGTTAAACGTTGATAATGGCATGTATAGGACTAACCTTTGTTGTTAATCAAGTACCTTTGGTGATGTGTATATATTCGGATAGCCATGCGAAAATGGCTTAAATATTTTGAGCATAGTATTAAAATCATTTTGGATATATATATGGTTATTGAGAGGTGTGGAAATGCTTGGAAATGATTAGCCATTGGAATGGTTAATCACGATCATATTTGGTGCTATGTATGTCCAATGGCTAGTTGAATCATGGAAACTATGGAATAGGTGAAATTTCCCTTAAAATAGATGCTGACAGCAGCAGTGATGTGAGTTTGAAAATTCACTAAAAATAGTAGGAATGTAATTAAATAATGAATAAATTATTTAATCTAACCTTGATGAGTCTATTTTCATATGGAAGAAGCAAAACAACCATATGAGCCGTATTTTATGAGATGTTTAAGTTTTCGTGAAACAGGGCCAGAACGGTTACTGGATCCCCTGTTCTGACTTTAGAAATTTACCATAAATTAACCAAAAATAATTAGAAGTCATGGTTTATATGTACAGATTCCTTTTTGAGTCTAGCTTCATTAGAAACAAACGGCATATGTATTGAAGCCCGGTACAGGGAGATATCTAAGTCGTAATGCATGAAGGTCAGAGTAGTCGAACCCTAAAACAGGGGAGAATTTAACTAATAAACTGTGCTAATTGGCCCGACCAAAAATTCTAGAAAAATAATATGTAGATGGATATATGAGTCTAGTTTCAGGAAAAATTTACAGAATTAGTTTTCAAGTTTTGGAACTCGAGATATGATTTTTAAGGTGACAGTGACGCAGTTAGCCAGCTTGTCTGGAAATTTTAAAATGAACTGTGTAATTAAATGAATTAAGTTCGTTAACACCTCGTGTTCGACTCCGGCAAAGGTCTCGGGTGCGGGGCGTTACAAATGTATCCAGATGAGAAGAGAGGGATGAAAAGATGTAATCAATTTAGGGAAGTCGACTAAGAAAGGGAGAAAAAAAGAAGAACCAAACGAAACCAAGACTAAAAACCTGAACAAGTTAGAGAATGGTGTTCAGCCAAAAAGAAAATAAGGGGAAAAAGACTACCAACGTGCAGAGAGAACAAAAGAGGTCGGCTACAAAACACTGTTGAAGAACAAAACCCAAATAACCAGTTCCCCGAATGGACACACTCAGTATTCAGCTACCAATAAGACCCCAAAACCAAAAAGAGGAAAGAAGCCAAAAGAACTACAGTTATCAAAAATGGGAGCAAAAACCACATAATTTTGGCACCTAAAGGATTATGATCGAATTTGCACAATGGCGAATCCCTCTTTTTGCCAACTACTTCCACTCTCCCCACTCCATGATCCCCTCCTCAACTTTCTCCCTAAATCTCTCCTCACAACCCTCAACCGACCAATTCAAACCCCATTCAAACTCCTCCTAAATTTCAGCCACACACCCCACTCTCCTTCAAACACTCCAACCGCCCACTGGCTGCAGAGTTCCACTACTTCTCAACTTCCTACACGGCAGAGCAACAAAAATAAACACCCTTGTGTTTAACAGGGCTCGAACCCAAGACCTTATAGTATCAGTAACATGCCACTACCCCTTGGACCAACAGGATTTTTATTTCATATTTTACCAAATTTTAATTAAGAGACCTACTAAACAGAGACAAGTTTAATTCAAGCCAAAAAAATTTTTTGTACAAGCCAAGGCTTGAACTCAGGACTTCTCCAACACTCCTCAAGACACTCAACCATTGAAATAGGCATGTATTTATGCATCACAACACATAAAAATATATACTTTGATTTTTGGGGCGTTACAATAAAATAAATGTATATACAGTAAAAATGGCATGCTCAAACAGTCATACATCACATAGGTGTATATCAGTCATTTACAAAAATAACGGTCCAGGTACACTTACTGGCCTAATAGTAGGTCCACAGTCGTCTCAGGCGACCCATGCAACCATAATAGACAATCAGTGAAAATGGGTCCATGGCCTACATTGGGCGCCTATGTGGGTCCACACTCTTGTATGGCCCACATAGCCCAAAAATGGCCCTAGCCATATGGTTACACAACCTAGCCCAACATTTAGCACACTTTTGTGCAATTTGCCCGCATAGGACCCATAGGCCCATTGGGCCTACACGGCCCAATTCGGCCCAAAAGGGCCCAATATCGCTTTGGTCCATGAAAACGCTCATGGCCATCTCATCGACCACACAACCATGTTCTGTTACATGACCTCCCACACTGGCGGCCATACGCCCATGGGGTGTCGATAGCCCACTTTTCGGCTTTTTGACTTTTTCTATTTCACATCTAATGGCAGTGTTATACACACCTGTTTTGATGTCGTAGTTGAACCACGTCCGAGATCAAGGCACCTATGATTAACCATAACCCCATCATCAATCAATATTCGTGGTTAATCCAAATCCACAGTATTGAAAATAATTTAACCAAAACATTGCTACTTACCAATCAAACAATCGTAGCCCCCTCTTGTTTCAAAACCATGTATTCTCTCCAATGCTTTAACCTTCATAAGAAACAGTTAATCGACTCATAAGAAACTACAATCCCACATAAAAACATCTAGAACTTAAACACTTACCAATAAAGGGATTATCACTTGTAGGGGAAATGCAGTCAGCCTAACACCTTGTTATGAAATTGAGCCCCTAGCATCATTTGTACAAAAAGAAGTGTTAAATGGATATTTCACCAGGATAGGAAAAAGAGAAAAATGCAACCGTTCGGCCTAGGAGATACCTAAGCTGAACCTTTGAAAGGAAAGCCTAAGAAGGTTTGGCTAGGGAGAACAAACCGTATAACACTTACCAAGAAACCAAGGGGATTTCGGCAGCCCCACCGTAAGAATTGGCCAAGGCACAGAAAAGAGAAGAATAGAAGGAAGATATTTAGGCCTTGAAAAAGTTCGACCAAAGCAAGAAGAACAAAAAGCGTTGAGAGAGGGAGAGGAGGAGTAATCGATCAAGAAAGATCAATTGAGAGCAATGGAGAAGAAAGAAAGAATCGGTCCACAAGCAAGGCTAAAAACTGAAAAGGGTTTGTACGAGGAAGGACAAGTGATATTCGAACAAGGAGAAGAATACCAATTGAGAAAAATGGGAGTGAAGGACAGAAATCGGTGGACTAGAGGACTAGAGATAAGAGTAGAATTGAACTAACAAAAATCGAAAGGTACTCGAAACAAAATCTAGGCTAAGGCTTTAGAAACAAAGGTGAAAAGAACCAAAAAATACCAAAACCTGAAATTAATAGCAAGAGAAGCTCCCTAAACTCAAAGCTGAATTCCTATGGTCAAAGTACCTATTTGGCTACAACTCTTCCCCTTTTCAAATCCCATATAATCCTCCTCAAATCACTCCCCCATTATCTCCTCAACTAACAAGTTCAAGCTCTACTCAACCAAGCAGAGCTTCAGTCAAACATAACCTCCTCCCAGGGCCATCAGTAAAAATAATCTCCATATGCACAAGCAAGGATTCGAACCTTAGACCCCTTGCACACTCCACACGCCACTTACCACTTGGCTAGCAGAATTTTTATGTCATGCTTTACTGACATTAATTTAAGAGTCTACTAGCTGGAGACAAGGATGTAACACCCCTAACCCATATCCGTCGCCGGAATATGGTCATAAGGCATTACAAAATAAAACACAATTCCGAACAATTAAATATAAATATTTATATATTCATATAAATATGTCTCGAAAGTTAATCAAAATTTATTTCATAAAAAATTATTTCATAAACTAATACAACTCTTAAATTGAACATTTCATATCATATGCATATATATAGCCATATCGATCACAAGAAATAATATAAAATATAATATATCAATAATTTCATATATGCGGCATTAGCATAGTAATCTATGTGAATCTCATATGTTTTACATATGAATACCAAATAAAAGCAAGTATTCAGTTATAAGTCAACTCATTTCATTTCCTGGTCTATTCATAAAAAAAAAACTTAGCTAATATAATAAGACCAAATGTCATATACGCATGTCTTAACTCAATCCATAAGTGAACAGCAAAATTTGTATCATGCATATGTCTTTCTCTTTACCTATCAATTTCATAATTTACCTTAACTCAATAAGATTCATACTGAACCATATGGCCAAATATATAAATATAACATCATCACAAATGTCATGAATTCTGGTTACATCCTCGATATCGACTCAATATAAGACCAAACATTTATATATAACCTAATCAACATATATATATATGCATGGTGCGCATTGTAACAGCCTGATTTAGACCCTAATCGGAATGCTAGTTTTAGGACCATGAATTCGAGTCAGAAAAATGTTTTTAAATTATTTATTGTGTTTATTTTGTATCAATTTATTTCTGAAAAATTTTCTTGATTTAATTTTGACGTTTAGGTGTCCGATTAAATAAAAGGACTTAATCGCGTAAATTGAAAATTTGGTAGTTTAATATATAAAGGGTCAAATTGTTAGTGGATTTTAAAAATGAAGTATTTAAGTGGTAAATTTCCCATTGACATATTGAATGGACTACAATGGGTAAATATTATGTGAATTTGTTATAATTTTAATAAGGTTAAATTAGTAAACTAATAATATAACTTAGTATATTATAAAATATATCATAAAACAAAGTGCTCATGCTTTTAATCCACCATTTCCGAATATAAAAAAATAAAAAAAAAGAAAAACCAAGCTAGGGTTCGGTCAATTTGAACTCAATCAAGGTATGAATTTAGCTCGGTTTTTGATAATTTCTACGTTTTTGAGATCGTTGCTTCGAATACTACAAAACCCAAGCTCTAATTTTTTGTTTTGATGAATATTTTGAATTGTGCCATTGTTGATAACTTGTGACTTTTTTTGTTTGATGATGAAAAATGGAAGATATGTTTTAGATTAACATGTTTTGTATTGGAATTTTTGATGATTTTGAGTAATTAGGACTTAATTGCAAAAATAATAATTTGAGGGACTAAAATGTGAAATAAATTGAATATATGAACTTGTTGGAGATTGGGTAAAATTTGGCTCAACATAAGTATAGGGAAATTTTGTGTTTTGTGCAATAGGGACTAAAAATGTCAGGGGTAAAATGGTAATTTGCCCATATATGTGTTTTTGGAATAAATTGAATGAAAATATGTTTGAATAAGCTTAATTTGAATATGTTTAGATCAAGAACCAAAGAAATCAAATTTGGATCGGGGAAAAATGAAAGTTGTCGACTAGCTGCCCGATCCCGTTTTGTATCGTCTGCGGTAAGTTTATAAGCAAATAGACGTGTTTATTGGTAATTTAATGTTATATTTACATGCTGTTATGAATTGTTAGAATTAAAATATACTATGGCCGAATATGTTTAAATTTGGCTATGACACATCCGAGTTCGATTTGATCGAGATATGACGTCCGAAAGCCCTGCATGAACCTTAGGAATAGCTAGGATACATATGTCATGACATATGATTCTGATATATGAGTGCGAGTAAGTCCATGGCATCGATTTGTGATTCCAATATGTGTTTACGAGTAAGACCCTATCTGGGACAGTGGCATCGATATGTGGCTACATGTAAGACCACGCCTGGGACGTTGCCATTGTACTATATATGTGATTATCCGAGTGTCCTATCCAATTCTGAATGGTTCATCGAGCAAAGGTAATCGTGTACGGATTGTATAATACGAGCTAAATGGTTAGGTATGAGTTAAACTGATATCTATTTAAGATAAGGTAAGAAAGTACTATTGTTATGTGCTGTAAATCATGCACAATGCAAATAAAGAATTCACGGGTATTGATATGTGTATTTGGCTTGTGAATGAATAATTTGCATAACATTGAAATGTTATTTAATATGTGTATATAAGATTTGTATAATCGATTACTTAAGTATTATGTATACATGAGATGTTATTAGTTGATTCTTAAGTTACATAAAAGAATAAATGGATGTGTAGTTATTATGACTATTAGGTTTGGAAGTTGATTTATATTGCATTAAATGTTTATATATGTTTTTGGCATAGGTGGTTAATAATGTTAATGTAATTCGTTTAGTTAATATGAGTCAATTATGATAAGAGTTGTTTATTTGCTTATGACTTACTAAGCTATGCTAGCTTACTCTGTATATTATGTTACTTTGTTTTATAGATTTTGGAAGCCAGCTACAAGCTCAGGGATTGTCAGCCTAGTTCATCACACTATCTACTGCTTTGGTACCTTTAAACTAAACTTAAATAATGGCATGTATAGGCTGATTTTGAGGTTAAATATTTTGGAAATGAATGTATATATATTAGCCATGCTAAAATGGCTTAACCATCTTGTTTGGAATCGGTTATGATTATTTATGGTTTGCATTTATTTTAGTTATGGTATTTTATGCTTTAATAACTAATATTTGTGTTATGTGCTTGGTTGTATAATAAAGTTGATAAATGGCTTGGATGTGGTATGAACATATTGACCATAACATGTATGCCTAGGTATATTTAAAGGTTTTGAATTTGATTCTTGTTAAGTGGAAGTACGTGATCATTCGATTGGTGTGCTTTAAAAAGGTATAATTAAGTAGTTTCATATTAAATACTAAATAGTTAGATTCGACTGTGAGATAAATATGCTTTGATATGTTATTACATAGTATGCAAGATCCATATTTTGACCAGGTATAAATAGGATGGTTTTAACCAACTTGATAATAGATATATGCTTATGTATCTATTTTCGCATATAATGGGTTAACTTATCTATGATATGGTATTTGTCCATGTTATTACATTGGGTAAATAATGTGGTTTGAAGTATGCATGAACATGATACTATGAAGCATATGATTTTTTTTTGCCATATTGACTTTTTAGGATGTGTATTTTATCACGCAAGTTGGCTTCAAATTAGTAAAAGATGTGCCTTTATATTTGACTAGTGAAGGGGGAAACATATACATATGCTATGATATGATGTTTGTGGTTCGGTAAATAAGGGACAAGTTGCTAGAAAAATGATTGAGTTATTATATGTGCTCAAAATTTGTTTAAGTCAATATGGTGAAATATGTTTGGGCTTGGTGGAACATAGTTGCATTTCTTAGGTTTGATTGCTTATTAAACCATAAATGTGACTTGCGATAAAACCTTATTCAATTGTGATTAAGTGCCTATATATATATTCAAATGGATGTATTAATTTATATTAATGTATGAAATATGTAAACTCATATTATTGAAACTTGTGTTGTTTGACATGTAATTTGCACATACGCAAGTCTTTTATATTAAAAATATAATAGGTCTGATGTTAAATTAATAAAGTTGTTAGTTAGTTATATATATTCCGTATACATATATAGTTTGTTTTGACATATGTTGGATCATGTTTTAATTATGCTATGTTATGAATGATATGATTTTAAGTTTGATATTAGATTAAGTTACGAGTAATAATGGCATTTTAATTTTGAGTTGTAAAATGTAATGTATGATTATATGAACTGTGATATGATCAATAATGCCTCATAGCTCTACTCCGGCGACGGATACGGGTTAGGGATGTTACACGCATTTACCCTAAAACCAAGGCCACAGTTAACATTAGAGCATCAAATACATACCAAACAGTCGACCAGATTAATCATGAAACACATGCATTACTTACCACTTAACAATCGAACTAATCAAGCTAGAACATAATCACGCATCACTTAAATTATACCACATTTCATATTTTCCATCACAAACTACTTAACATACCAAATACATATTATACTGTTATCCTATTATAGCTGAATCTTGTTACTTAAAATCACATACGCATCCAAAACTTCCATCATCAATTACCAATAAACAAGCTCATTCAAAATTTTGACTAAGAACTTACAAGACCAAGTTTAAACATAATAAGCAATCCATTTTCAAAACATATAATGCTTATCACATATATTATGCATTCATGGTAGACAACTTAGTAATCAAGATTAATATAAGCCTTACCTAACATTACTGAATTCTAATATAATAATTTAGCCATTTTCGCATGGCTTAGCTTACACATAACTGAAAATCCAACTTTACAAAACACATTCTAGCTTATACATGCCATAATTCGAGTTTGAATATTTAAATACCAAAGCTGTAGATAGTGTGATGGACTTTGCTGATGATCCCCGAGCTTGTAACTTGAATCCAAAATCTATAAAATAGAACACACAAAAAAACACAGAGTAAGCTTTTGAGGCTTAGTAAGTCATATTCAAATAAACAACTCATTAATACAATCAACTCATACTAACTAAACATTTTACATTATCATTACCATACTTGACCTCGAATTACAATTTCCATAATTAAAACACTTTTATGAACAATTTTCCATCTAAGTCGAATACTCACAAGGCTATTTAACATGTTTTTCATCAACTTCCAACTAATTGAGCATAATAAATCATACATCCATTTACTCATATGCATAAACTCAAGAATCATAGAATAACCTCACATATATAAAAATCACCAATAAGGTCGAATATACTAAGCCATATGTGCACATATTTAAGAACATTTCAATGATACACAATTTATTCATTCACCAACCAAATACATACACCACATACACATATTTTCTTCATTTGCATTGTACAAGATTTACAACAAATACTTATAGTACTTACTCACCTCATTTCAAGTAGATATCAAGTTAATTCTTACCTGACCATTTAGCTCATTTTATACATTCGTACACTAGTTGTCTTTGCCCGATGAACCATTCAAAATTGGGTAGGACACTCGGATAATCACACATGTATCGTACAATGCCAAGACGTGGTCTTACATGTACTCACATATCGATGCCACTGTCTGTAACAGTCTAATTTAGACTCTAGTCAGAACAGTGGTTTCGATACCATATAACCGATTCTGAAAAATATTTTAATATTATTTTCTGTGTCTGTGACATGTGAATTTACATCTGCGGAGTTTCTGTGCTTAATTATGAAAAAGGATTTAATCGCGTAAAGTGTAAAATCTAAGTGCTAGATGTTGAAGCACCTATTTGATTTGGCTTTTTAAGTGGGGGATCTTTGTATGTCAAATTTACCATTTGTTTAAATGGTGGACAATTATGGACATGTTAGGTAAGTTTTAATGATTTATTACTAAAGGGCATTATGGTCACTAGCCCATTAAACATATGTTAAATAAAACATAACATAAAAAAAATGGTCATTTTCCCATCTTGTATTGTCAAAAATTGAAAGAAAAAGAAGCCATTAAAACTTCAAAGCATTTGGCCATTGCATGAGTGAATAGGTTAGCCTATTTTATTCGGTTTTTTGCTGATTTCTACGTTTTTGTGATCATTGCTTCGTGTTCTTCAAAACCATGTCTAAATTTCTATTTTTGTTAAAGATTATGAAATGTGCCATTGATGATTATATGAGCTTTGTGATGTTTTTATATGGATTATGAAAGATATATGTGAGATTATCATACTTTGTTTTTGAATTTTTGATGGAATAGAGTTATTTGGGCTAAATTGTGAAAATAAAGTTTTGAAGGACTAAATTGTGAATTAAATATATTATTTGGGCTTGTATGGAAGCTATGTATATTTGGCCAAGCTATAGTCTTAGTGAATTTTGCATATTTGTGATTTTATGAAAAATGGACTAAATTGTCAAAGTATGAAAATGTAAGGGCTAAAATGCAAAGTGCCCAAATGTGTGTATATGGATTAAATTGAATGAAATGAATGATTGAATGGTTGAATTTGTATTGTAATAGATCAAGAACAAAGAAAATTGAACTTAGATCGACGGAAGTCCAAAATAGTTGAATAGTCGACTCGTTCCGTACGAAATTGATACGAGTTAAGTCAAATTACAATTACTTGCTAAATTAACTAAATTCTGCATATTCAAACTATAATCTGTATTAGACGGCCTTGAGAGCCTGATGAATGAATTCTTAGTCAATTTCGATACTATACTAGTATCTAAAAAGCTCTGTATGCCTCTAAAAGAAGGTTGACATTGATCTAAGATATCATGTAAGACCGTGTCTGGGACATAGGCATCGATTTGAGATTTACGTGTAAGACCATGTATAGGACACTAGCATCGTATTTGATTTCGTGTAAGACCCTATCTGGGATAGAGGCATCAATATTGAATTACATGTAAGACCACGTCCGGGACATCGGCATTGTACTCGTTTATGAGTATCTGTATTGTTTCTTAACTGTCTGATGATTGTTTACAAGATATGAGAATGAATATATGAAATGTATAACCTATACAGGTACGTTTGTATTGTACTAAATTTCTAAATATGAAAGACTCTGTCTCCGTAAAACAATGAATGTGAAGTATGTATGGAATTTGGAAATGAAGCATGACATGTATGCAAACAAAAGAGCATGAGTAGTGTAATATCCTGAATTAGGGCTTAATTGGAATAGTGGTTTCGTGACCACAAATCCGAGATAGAAATAATAATTTTATAATTATTTTGATGATTATGATATGATTGCATGATTGTGTGAAAATTTCCTGATGAAATTCTATGCCTAAAGTGCTTAAATTGAAAGTAGGGACTAAATCGAATAAGTTGCAAAACTTGCATTCTAGAAGTTTTTAGTATGAAATTGTTTTGGAATATTAATGAGGAGGTCTTAAATAGCAATTTGACCAATTTTAAGTTCATGGACAAAGTTAGGACATGGAAGGAATTTGGAAAGTTTAGTAGTAAGGGCATTTTGGTCATTTAGTTATTAAAATGAATTACAAACAAAATTAAAAGCCAATTTTTGTCCATCTTCTTCATTAGGCCGAAATTTAAAGGGTTCTCCATAGCTAGGGTTTGTTTCAAGCTTCCAAGCTCCATAGTAAGTGATTCCAAGCCCTGTTTTTAATGTTCTTTACGTTTTTGGAATCCCGGTAGCTCGATTAAGCTTATGTTAGCAATAATTCAACCTAGGGTTTATATTTGGAAAAATACCCATAGGTGAAATTTGTGTATTTTGATGTTTTATGATAGAATATGAGGTTTTAAATTATGTTAGACAACTTGTGCTACTCGGTTTTGAGTGAAAACGAGTAAAAGGGCTTAATCGGCAAAAATACCTAATAGTCACAAGTATATGTTAGAGAGAGAATTTGATGTTGCCATAGAAGGGAAAAGTGATCAGCATGTTATAAAACATAAGAATAAGGAATAAAGTTTAATTCTCGAGCCTGGGGGCAAAAGTGTAATTATGTAAAAGTTTAGGGGCAAAAATGTAATTTTGCCAAAGTTTGTATTAAATGCTGTTTTGATGAATGTATGTATTAAATAAGATTAATTTGGCATTATAGATCAAGAGAAACGAGATTCAAGTAGTGATCGAGGAAAAGAAAAGATTGTGGACTAAATTGCAAAATCTTTATATTTTGGTACCAAGGTAAGTTCATGTGTAAATAATGTAGCATAAATGTTATTTTTAAGTTATTAATGTTAATTATATGATATGTTGATTTTTAATCGTGAAATATTATGCTTTGTGGTTAATGTTGAGTAATATGCAAATTATGTTTACTACTTGATAAATATGAATTTCCACCGAGTATCGGTTCCGATATTCCATGGAAGACGGCAAATGTGAGATCGAGGGAAAAAGCCCGTTTGAACCTTAGGAATAGATTAGGATACAAGTGACATGTCACTAGGATGGTTGAGCATCCGAACTCGTTGAGTTGAGTCCGAGTTCACTTATGGATGCAAATGTCCGAACTCGTTGAGTTGAGTCCGAGTTCGTGAAATGTAACTAGGCATCCGAACTCGTTGAGTTGAGTCCGAGTTCACTTATGGGCGGGTTACATTGTAGCTTGATTACATATGAGACACTCATGTGCAAATTATCCGTGTATCCGAGTTGTATTCCGATGTGTTCAACGGGTGAAATTTCTAGTGAAATGGAAGAACACTTAAGATGCAAGTGACGTTTTGGTAAGTGTTGTGAAATGGACACTTTGGACAGGTATGTTCTTAACCCTCGGGTTGAAAATAGATACAACAACGATAAGGTGGTAAGATGATGAATGATGTTTAGAAATGTGATATATGTTTTGGTGATACCATGATAAAGTTGTTTGGTATATTTGTATTGTTATTTTACTTGTTATTTACATATGAACTTACTAAGCATTTATGCTTACTCCCTCCTCTTTATTTACTGTAGTTTTGAACAAGCCAGCTCGGGAATCGGGACGGGTCAAAGGTTCGATCACACTATCCAAAGGACTTTCGTCTGGGTAAATGGTTTGTAAAACTTAAGTATGGCATGTATAGCAATATACTTATTTTGTGTAAGTAATTTTATGATATAGCCATGATTGGTTGAGAAAATGTTTGATATTGATAAGTCATGGTGATGGCTAATTTAGATCATGTTTGATATCATGGAAGTGTAATAGGTTATCTAGTTCATAAAAATTCATGGAAAGATGAAACTTGCCTTAAAACAGAATATTACTGCAGCAATGACATGAATTTGAAAAATCACTAAAAATAGTATAAATGGAAATAAATTTTGAGTAAGTTATGAAATTTAAGCTTAATGAGTCTATTTTCATGTGGATTGAACAAAATAGGCATATAAATTATATTTTATGAGATATTTAAACGTTTGTGAAATAGGACCAGAGTGATTTCTGGATCCCCTGTTCTGACTTTAAAAATTCATAATAAATTTTACAAAAATAATTAGAAGTTTTTATTTATATTTAAAGATTCCTTATTAAGTCTATTTTTAAGAGAAACAAACCTCGTAGTCATTGAAATTCTTTATAGAGAGATATCTGATTTGTAATACACAGAGGTCAGAGCAGTTGAACCCTGAAACAGGGGAGACTTTAACTAATAAAATGTACTAATTGGCTTAACCAAAAATTCTAGAAAAAATTAGTAAATAGATATATGAGTCTAGATTTAGGGAAAATTTACAGATATTTATTTCGAGTGTCGTAACTCAAGATATGATTTTTCTTGTAACTGTGACACGGGTAGCTAGAAAGCTGTGAATGTAGAAACGAATGATTTGAAGTTCTTAATTTGATAAATTATGTTCGGTAACCCCTCAAGCTCGACTCCGGCGACGGTTTCGGGCATGGGGGCATTACATTTGGTGGTATCAGAGCAAGTTTAGTCGGTTCTCGGACTACGTGTTTTATGTACGGATTTTGCTATACATGCCATATGTATGAATTATGATAGTGTGACGACTTTTGACCTTTTTAAATGATTTTTATATAGTAAATGGATCCCGATCTAGCTATGGCAGATGGAGTAGAGAGTAATACGCCAGCCCCGGCTGAAGGGGTAGCGCTGATTGAAAACCCACCTCCTACTGTTGGTCAGGGAGGAGGAGAAAGGGATCGGGAAGCCTTTGTCCAAATGATGAGTGCATGGTACACTGAGTTCGTTCCTTTGAACCCAAATGTACGACCTCCCCCACCTCCCCCAATTCCTCAACCTATGCCTCCAATGCCTCAAGGAGTGGATATGATAAAATTTCACAGAACCCCCGTTGATAGAATTCGTAAACAAGGGGCTGAAGAATTTAGAGAAAATATTGATGATGATGCAGAGAAAGTAGAGTTCTGGCTTGAAAATTCTATCCGGGTATTTGATGAATTATCTTGTACACCTGAAGAATGTTTGAAATGTGCTACATCTTTGTTGAGAGATTCAGCCTATAATTGGTGGAAGACTTTGATTTCGGTAGTACTGAAAGAGAGGGTAACCTGGGAATTCTTTCAAGAAGAGTTTCGGAAGAAATATATTAGTGAAAGATTTATTGATCAGAAATGTAAAGAGTTTCTTGAGCTGAAGCAAGGTAATATGACAGTCTCAGAATATGAAAGAGAGTTTGTTCAATTGAGTAAGTATGCCAGGGAATATGTTCCTACAGAAGCCAAGATGTGCCGACGATTTGAAGACGGGCTCAACGAAGACATTAAGGTATTTGTCGGGATCCTTGAACTGAAAGAAATGGTAGTACTGGTTGATCAAGCTTGTAAGGCTGAAGAACTACTAAAGGAAAAGAAAAAGGTAGAATCTGAAACACGAAATTGGAAGAAAAGACCAATGAGTAATGCACCTTCACAGCAACCCAGAAAGTCAAGAAATATGAATTCTCGTTCCCAAGTTTCAGCTGGGCAACCATATGGAAATTTTAAGAAGCAGAATGTGGGTCCTAAATCTCAGACTACTTCTGCGGCTAGTGTGGGAAATACGAGATTTGTTAAACCTGAGTGCCAGTGGCGTGGTAGAAATCATTTTGGTCTGTGCAGAGCAAATGAATGTTTTCGATGTGGTTCTCCGGATCATTTTATTAGAGACTGCCCAGAGAGAGCTGAAAAAGAAAATTTTCAGAATGTAAAATCTAGTGGTGCAGACTCGAGGGGAAGGTATCCGAGAAAATCTGGAAGTGAAACAAGCAGTAAGAATGTAGCCAGAGATGCAACAGTTAGATCTGAAGAAAGAGCTCCAGCTAGAACTTATGCTATTAAAGCGCGTGAAGATGCTTCCTCACCCGATGTGATTACCGGTACATTTTCTCTTTATGATACTAATGTTATTGCTTTGATTGATCCCGGTTCTACTCATTCATATGTATGCATGAAACTGGTGTCTAGTATGAATATACCTGTTGAGAACACAAAATTTATGATTAGAGTGTCGAATCCACTAGGCAAATGTGTGATAGTTGATAAAGTATGCAAGAAATGCCCTTTAATGATTCAGGGTCATTACTTTCCGGCCGACTTGATGTTGTTGCCATTTGATGAATTTGATGTTATTTTGGGTATGGATTGGTTGACATTGCATGATGCTATAGTAAATTGCAAAGAAAAGGTTATAGAATTAAAGTGTGAAAACGGTGAAACTCTGCGGGTTGAATCAGATAAATCAGAGGCATTGTCTAGTGTGATTTCTTCGATGTCGGCTCAGAGATATTTGAGAAAGGGTTATGAAGCTTATTTGGCGTATGTAATTAATACAAAAGAAGTTGAAAAGAAAGTTGAATCAGTGCCGGTTGTGTGTGAATTTGCGGACGTATTTCCAGAAGAATTGCCGGGTTTGCCTCCGGTCAGGGAAGTAGAATTTGGTATTGATTTAATACCGGGAACAGCTCCGATCTCGATTGCTTCATATAGAATGGCACCAACAGAGTTGAAAGAATTAAAGTCGCAGTTGCAAGAGTTGACTGATAAAGGCTTTGTGAGATCGAGTTTTTCACCTTGGGGTGCTCCCGTGTTATTTGTGAAAAAGAAGGATGGTTCTATGAGATTATGTGTTGATTATCGACAGTTAAACAAGGTGACAATCAAAAACAAGTATCCATTACCGAGAATTGATGATTTGTTTGATTAGCTAAAAGGAGCGACATGGTTTTCAAAGATTGACTTGAGATCTGGGTATTATCAGCTGCGAGTGAAAGAGTCAGATGTGCCTAAAATTGCTTTTAGAACAAGGTATGGTCATTATGAATTTTTAGTTATGTCATTCGGGTTGACGAATGCTCCTGCTGTGTTTATAGACTTAATGAATCACATATTTCGGCCATACCTGGACAGATTTGTTGTGGTGTTTATAGATGATATTTAATTTATTCAAAAGATGAGACAGAGCATGCTGAGCATTTGAGGATAGTTTTGCAAACTTTGAGAGATAAGCAGCTGTATGCTAAGTTTAGTAAAAGTGAATTTTGGCTCCGGGAAGTTAGATTTTTGGGTCATATTGTTTCAGGTGATGGTATACGGGTTGATCCTAGTAAAATTTCAGCCATTGTTGATTGGAAACCACCGAAAAATGTAACTGAAGTTAGGAGTTTCTTGGGGCTAGCTGGGTATTATCGGCGGTTCATAAATGGATTTTCTATAATTGCTGCTCCTATGACTAGACTACTCCGAAAGGATGTTAAATTTGAATGGACGGAAAAATGTCAACAGAGTTTCGAAGAATTGAAAAAGTTATTAACTGAAGCACTAGTGTTGATACAACCCGAATCAGGTAAAGAATTTGTGGTGTATAGTGATGCTTCTCTAAATGGTTTGGGGTGTGTACTCATGCAAGAAGGAAAAGTGGTGGCTTATGCTTCGAGACAGTTAAAACCTCATGAGAAGAATTATCCTACTCACGATTTGGAATTGGCTGCGGTGGTATTTGCTTTGAAGATTTGGCGACATTATTTGTATGGTGAAAAGTGTTGAGTATATACCGATCACAAAAGTCTTAAATACTTGATGTCACAAAAAGACTTGAATTTGAGACAGCGAAGATGGTTAGAGTTATTGAAAGATTACAAGCTTGTTATTGATTATCATCCGGGAAAAGCGAATGTGGTTGCCGATGCTTTAAGCAAAAAGTTGTTGTTTGCTTTGAGAGTTATGAACACTTAGTTGAAAATGTCAGATGACGGTTCAATTCTAGCAGAGCTAAGAGTAAGACCGATGTTTTTACAAGAGATTTTTGAAGCTCAGAAAAATTATCAAGATTTGCTAGCCAAGAGAAAACAGTGTGAAGTTGATACAGAGTCAGATTTCAAAATTGATTCTGATGGGTGTTTAATGTTTAAAGATCGGATTTGTGTACCGAAGAATGAGGAACTGATTCAAAAGATTTTGCGTGAAGCACATAATGGTTGTTTGGCGGTTCATCCGGGCAGTACGAAAATGTATAATGACTTAAAGAAAATGTACTGGTGGAGTGGAATGAAAAGAGATATTTCCGAGTTTGTATCAAAGTGCTTAGTTTGTCAACAAGTGAAAGCTGAACACCAAGTACCTTCGGGATTACTTCAGCCTATTATGGTTCCTGAATGGAAATGGGATCGGATTACTATGGATTTTATATCAGGGTTGCCATTAACTCCAGGGAAGAAATATGCCATCTGGGCAATAGTTGACAGACTGACTAAATCGGCTCATTTTATTCCGGTACGTACAGATTATTCTTGTGACAACCCAAATTAGACCCTGGTCGGAATGTGGTTTCGAGACCACATTACCGAGCCAAAAATTTATTTTCGTGTTTTAATTGCATAAATTATTGTGTGACAGTGAATGTATGAGAAATTAAATGCTTAATATTAGCATTAGGATTGTGAATTCATTCAAAAAGGACCTAGTTGACGAAGTTAGGAAAGATGATAGATGAATTATAAGGATTAATTAATAATAGGTTGAGGAAGCATGGCTTTGCATGTCAATTTGCCCATAAAATTCATGGTGGCCGGCCAAGGAGTGATAATGCTCCACTCATTCTAATTTAATATGTTTCTTTGGTGAACAAATGATGGGGATAATAATAGAAAAGGGAACAAAAAAAAATGGGTGTCATACTTGCCATCTCCTAGCCGAAAAACCAAGAAAAAAGAAGGGGAGAAAAGAACTTGGAAGGAATTCGGCCATTGCTTGTGCCTAGGGAGAGTGTTTGATGTTGTGGCATGAAAAATGAAGGAGTTTGAATGCTTAATAATGAGGGAAGAAGGAGTGTTCATATTTTCTTTCTTTTGCAATTGTTCTAACTAGAGGAAGAAGAGGAAGCAAGATTCGGCCAAGGTGGTCCTTTAGACCAAGGTATGTTCAATGATATTTTTGGAAGCTTACCCTACCTTTGGGGTGATGAGTCTAGATTCTATCTATTCCATGGTTGGATTTGGGGTTGTTGGAGAGTTAGGATTCGGCTAAGGAGTTTAAAAATAAAAGCTAGTTGATACCTTGATGCTATTAGCATGCTAGTTATATGGATGTGTTAAGTTGCTTGTTATGTTAGCATGAAAGTTGAAAATTGTTAAGCTATTTTGTTGGAGATGCCGAACTTAGGACTAGGAAGAGAATGAGTATTCGGCTAACATAGTGGAAAGGTGGTGTTGCCAATTGCTAGATTTAGACTAGGGGAGTGGCTATAATGGGCATTAAGATGTGGGACTTAAGAAATGTAGTTATATGTGGACTTACATGATGTTACAAATAGATGTGAAAATATGCTAGATTAGGAAAACTCGATTAAGTGTTCATGAGATGAAATTAGGTGTTTAAATGATGTTATAGTTGACATTGTACATGTATACATGCATTTCGGCCATGGTCTTTGCTTGAATTTGAGATTTGTAATGTGATTTTCCTAAATTGTCTATGAATTTTTGGTTGTTGATTCCATGGTAATGGTATATTGAATCCATGAAAATTTAGTAAGGTTGCATTCGGCAACTTGCTTGGAATAAAAAATTGATGTCTAAGCTTAGGTGATTTCGATGATGATATATATATATATTCATAAGTATATTTAGTTGATTCGGCTTTGGTAGTTGCATGAGGCTATTGGCCGAATATACTAACATACATATACATGTGAAATTGGATTGTAAATATTTAGCAAGGTGGTTAAACTAGTTAAATTATTGATTTAGCTCAAGGAGTTAAAGGAGGTGAATCGAGCAAAGGCAAAGAAAAGGTTATCGAGTAGCCGAGTTGGAACCGTCTTACCCAACACGAGGTAAGTCATTAAGCATGTAGTTGGTATTATTTCAAATGGTCATAATGTGTATGTATTGATGCTTAATGGAATGAATAAATATACATATATATATGCATGTACGTATGTGATGATGAAATTGTTGAATGAAAGAAAAGAGGTAAGATGTACTGAGTTGTTGATCTCGGCACTAAACGTGCGGGATAACCATTTATGACCATGAGATTGGCGCTAAGTGCGCGGGATTAAATTGTACAGCACTAAGTGTGCGATTCGACTATGTTGCACTAAGTGTGCGAAATGAATATGATGCACTAAGTGTGCGAATTGACCATGCGGCACTAAGTGTGCGAGGTTGACTATGTAGCACTAAGTGTGCGATTTGATTACGTAGCACTAAGTGTGCGAGTTGATTATATAGCACTGAGTGTGCGGGCTCAATATACATTCGTGAATCATTATGGACACTATGTGTGCGACACTATTGAGTCGATCGCGGACAGCGGATCGGGTAAGTGTCTTGAGTACATGGCTAATAGGTGCTATGCTTATACTTGGTGTTGAGCTCGGTAAGTTGAACCTATGTGACAAATATACTTGAAGTCACGTACATAAAATTTATCATAGAATGGGTGAAAGGCCGTTTAGTTGTATGTTTGTAACGAAAATAAAATGATTTATGAAAATGCCTCGAATATCCTATTGATGAGTAGGTGGATTGTGAATACATAAATTGGTATGAAATTGAATCGATAGGTTGGAGGAACTATGGTATGGTTCGGTATGGATGGAGTAAATTGTCTCATTCCATTTTGTTTCCTCTTGTGATAATGTTATTGATGTATAGTAGTGCATTGCTTATGACTTACTGAGTTATAAACTCACCCGGTGTTTCCTTGTCACCCATTATAGGCTGCTTGGACTCATCTATTTTTGCGGGGTCGGGCCGTCATCGAAGTCATCACACCGGATAGCAAGTTTTGGTATTTTCTTCTTAGTTGGCTTAGAAGAACATTTTGGCATGTATAAGCTATTACGTTGTGCTTGAATTTTGGCATGTAAACTTTAAGCCATGCGAAAATGGCACGAATATTCGATTGAGTTGGATCAAGGGTAGGCATGAAATGGACCTAGTTACTTTCGTAACAGATGCTGGCAGCAGCAGTGTCATGAGATTGAAAAATCACTAAAAATAGTAGGAGTGGAATTAATTGATGAATAAATTATGTAATCGAAGCTCGATGAGTCTGCTTTCATGAGGAAGTAACGAAAAGATCATATGGGCAGTATATTAAGAGATAATCAGATTTTTGTGGGACAGGGCCAGAACGGTTTCTGGATTCCCTGCTCCGACTTTGGAATTTCATTAAAAATTAACCAGAGATAATTAGGGGTCGTACCATATATGTACAGATTCCTCTCTGAGTCTAGTTTTCATAGAAACAAACGGCATCAGTATTGGAGCCCCGTGCAGGGAGATATCCAAGTCGTAATGGGCAAAGGTCAGTGTAGTCGACCCCTGCAACTTGGGAGACTTTGACTAATAAAATGTACTAATTGGCCCGACCAAAAATTCTAGAAAAAATACATAGATGGGCACATGAGTCTAGTTTCGGGGAAAAATTACGAAACTGATTTTCGAGTTACGAAACTCAAGATATGATTTTTAAAACGACTAGTACACAGATTGGGCAGTGTCTGGAAAATAAATTTTGTAAGGGGTTAAAGCCAGTTAACACCTCGTGTTCGACTCTGGTGTCGGTTTCGGGTTCGGGGTGTTACATTTTATTGGTATCAGAGCCATGGTTTAGTCGGTTCAGGACTACCATAGCACGTATGAGTCTAGCTATACATGCCTTAATGTTAATGTTTAAAAGGGTGATGACTTCTGACGGTTGAAATGTTTTTGTTTTGATTAGTAAATGGATCCCGGTGAAGAAAGAACCCTAGCGGATGACGTTGAGAGCGTAGCGGCTGCTCCTGCACAAGGGACGCCGCCTGTTGAACCTCAGTCATCTGCGAATAATCAAGGTGAGGGGGCTAAACAAGCCTTCTTTACCATGATGAATGAGTGGGTCGCGCAATATGCCCGAACCAACCCGGCTGTCCAACAATTCCCAAATTTGAATAATCCACCCCAAGAGCCTGTAAGGCCATCAATCGCTGATCCTGTGAGGCTGAGTAAGCCACCTGTAGACTTGATTAGGAAGCGTGGGGCCGAGGAGTTCAAGGCCATAGTAACTGATGATGCCGAAAGGGCCGAGTTCTGGCTTGATAATACCATTCGGGTGTTCGATGAATTGTCATGCACACCCGATGAATGTCTAAAATGTGCCGTATCTTTGTTGCGAGACTCAGCCTACTATTCGTGGAGGACCTTGATTTCCATAGTCCCGAACGAGCAAGTAACTTGGGACTTCTTTCAAACGAAATTCCGGAAGAAATTTATTAGCCAACGGTTCATTGACCAGAAGCGTAAGGAGTTCTTGGAACTCAAGCAAGGCCGTATGACTGTATCTGAATACGAACATGAATTCGTAAGACTTAGTAGGTATGCCCGGGAGTGTGTAGCTGATGAGGTTGCTATGTGCAAAAGATTCGAGGAAGGATTGAATGAATATTTAAAGCTACTAATGGGTATTTTGGAAATAAAAGAATTCGTAACACTAGTCGAACGAGCCTGCAAGGCGGAAGAACTTGGAAAGGAGAAGAGGAAGGCTGAATTTGAAGCTAGAGATTATCGTAAAAGATCGACGGGTAAAGCTCCGTTCTCAGCTGTAAAGAAGTTCAGGGAGGACATTAATAAGTCGAGGGCGACTGCGGGAATTTCAATCAGGGCAAGACCATCGATGGGCTCCCGAGCTACTTCGGTAGCTAGTGTGGGCAATAATCGTCACGAGAAACCTGAATGTCCCCAATGTGGAAGACGACACCTAGGTGAATGTTGGGGCAAGTCTACTAGCAGGGCCTGTTACGGATGCGGTTCGAAGGACCACCTCATTAGAGATTGCACGGAGCTGGATGAGAAGAATAAGATTCAAGGTGCAAGACCTAGTGGAGTGACATCTAGAGGTAGACCACCGAGAATTTTTGGAGGCAGGGGTGGTAGTCAGAGGGGGGCTTCTGATACGGCCGATCGCGCCGAGAACCGTGCTCCTGCTAGAGCATATGCCATTTGCGCAGGAGAGGAGGCATCCTCCCCCGACGTCATCACTGGTACCTTCACTCTCTTTGATACTAATGTGATTGCATTGATTGACCCTGGTTCTACTCATTCATATGTATGCGAAACCTTAGCAACTAGTAAGACTCTACCTGTTGAGTCTACTGAGCTCGTAATTCGAGTATCAAACCCTTTGGGCCAATGCGTACTTGTTGATAAAGTGTGTAAGAGATGCCCTCTAATAATCCGAGAATCCTGTTTTCCGGCCGATTTGATGCTTTTGCCGTTCGACGAGTTTGATGTTATTCTTGGTTTGGATTGGTTAACCGCGCATGATGCGGTTGTGAATTGCAAAAGCAAGACTATCGATTTGAGGTGCGCAAATAACGAAATAATCCGAGTTGAGTCTGCGGACTTAAGGGGGTTGCCAGCTGTAATATCAGTAATGTTGGCCCAGAAATATGTAAGGAAAGGGTGCGAAGCATACCTCGCGTATGTACTTGATGACAAGGAGTTAGAAAAGAAACCCGAATCGGTGCCGGTGGTCTGTGAATACCCGGATGTTTTTCCTGAAGAGTTACCGGGTTTGCCACCTGTTCGGGAGGTAGAGTTTGGTATTGAGCTTGTACCTGGAACTACGCCTATTTCGATCGCTCTGTATCGTATGGCACTAACTGAGTTAAAAGAGTTGAAAGCTCAGTTGCAAGAATTGACGGATAGAGGTTTCGCTCGACCGAGTTTCTCACCTTGGGGTGCCCCAGTATTGTTCGTGAAAAAGAAGGACGGAACCATGAGGTTGTGCATTGATTATCGTCAACTGAATAAAGTGACGATAAAGAATAAGTATCCGTTACCGCGTATTGATGATCTGTTCGATCAATTAAAGGGAGCATCGGTGTTTTCAAAGATAGATTTGAGATCGGGTTATTATCAGTTGCGGATTCGAGATTCGGACGTACCCAAAACTGCTTTCAGAACGAGGTACGGTCACTACGAGTTCTTAGTGATGCCGTTCGGGCTCACTAATGCCCCTGCGGTGTTTATGGATTTGATGAATCGGATCTTCAGGCCGTATTTGGATCGGTTCGTAGTTGTGTTTATTGATGACATCTTGGTCTATTCAAGAGATGAGACCGAACATGCTGAGCATCTGAGGCAAGTGTTGCAAATTTTGCGGGATAAGCAGTTATATGCTAAGTTCAGTAAGTGTGAGTTCTGGTTAAGAGAGGTTAGCTTCTTGGGTCATGTGGTATCCGCATTGGGTATTCGAGTTGACCCGAGCAAAATTTCAGCCATACTTAACTGGAAGCCTCCGAGAAATGTTACCGAAGTCCGGAGCTTTCTAGGGCTCGCCGGTTATTACCGACGATTTGTCAAAGGTTTCTCGATGATAGCCACACCAATGACGAAGCTACTTCAGAAGGATGTTAAGTTCGAATGGACGGAGAAATGTCAGAAAAGCTTCGATCAACTGAAAACTCATCTGACTGAAGCTCCAATTTTGGTGCAACCCGAATCGGGTAAAGAGTTTGTCGTTTATAGTGACGCATCCCTACTTGGGTTGGGTTGCGTATTGATGCAGGAAGGTCGAGTTGTGGCCTATGCGTCGAGACAATTGAAGCCACACGAGAGAAATTATCCGACCCATGATCTCGAACTAGCCGCCATTGTGTTTGCATTGAAAATATGGCGACATTATTTGTTTGGTGAGAAGTGCCATGTGTTTTCGGATCACAAAAGTCTCAAATATTTGATGACTCAACGAGACTTGAATCTGCGACAAAGACGTTGGCTTGAGTTGTTGAAAGATTACGAGCTTGTCATTGATTACCACCCGGGAAAGGCTAATGTGGTTGCGGACGCCTTAAGCCGGAAATCACTGTTTGCTTTGCGAGCGATGAATGTACACTTGTCTGTTCTACCTGACAATGTGTTAGTAGCTGAATTAAAAGCCAAACCATTATTGACTCATCAAATTCGTGAAGCTCAGAAAGTTGATGATGAATTGGTTGCAAAACGAGCTGAGTGTGTTCCGAACAAGGAATCGGAGTTTCAGATTGATGATGATGGTTATTTGAGGTTTAGAAGTCGTTTGTGCGTTCCAAGGAATTCAGAACTCATTCCGATGATACTGAACGAAGCCCATTGTAGCCGAATGTCAATTCACCCGGGGAGCACGAAAATGTACAACGACTTGAAACGTCGGTTTTGGTGGCATGGTATGAAGCGAGACATCTCCGACTTTGTTTCGAGATGTTTAATATGTCAACAGGTGAAAGCGGAACATCAAGTGCCTTCAGGATTACTTCAGCCGATCATGATACCCGAGTGGAAATGGGACCGAGTCACAATGGACTTTGTGTCCGGACTGCCATTGTCCTCAAGTAAGAAGGATGCGATTTGGGTTGTTGTTGATAGGCTGACTAAGTCGGCTCACTTTATCCCCGTGCGTACGGATTTTTCATTGGATAAACTAGCCGAATTGTATGTTACTCAGATTGTGAGATTACATGGAGTACCTATTTCTATCGTGTCGGATAGAGATCCGAGATTCACCTCGCGATTTTGGAAGAAATTGCAAGAAGCTTTGGGTACCAAGCTGCATTTTAGCACCGCTTTTCATCCCCAAACCGATGGTCAATCCGAGCGGATAATTCAGATACTCGAGGATATGCTGAGATGCTGCATCCTTGAGTTTAGTGGTTCATGGGAACGGTATGTACCTTTGATTGAATTCGCTTACAACAATAGTTTTCAATCAAGTATTAAGATGGCACCTTACGAGGCTTTGTACGGTCGTAAATGCCGAACGCCATTGTTTTGGACCGAGCTCGGTGAAAGTAAAATTTTCGGAGTTGATTTGATTAAAGATGCCGAACAGAAAGTAAAGGTAATCCGTGAAAGTCTGAAGGCAGCCACAGATCGTCAGAAATCGTATGCGGATCTGAAACGGAAGGACATTGAATATCAGGCGGGAGATAAAGTGTTCCTTAAAGTTTCGCCTTGGAAAAAGGTACTTAGGTTTGGCCGTAAGGGCAAGTTGAGCCCGAGATTCATTGGGCCGTACGAAATCTTCGAACGAGTGGGGCCAGTTGCGTATAGATTGATTTTGCCCCCTGAGCTTGAAAAGATTCACGATGTCTTTCATGTTTCGATGCTTCGACGCTATCGATCTGATCCGTCGCATATAATTAGTCAGTCGGAGGTTGAAATTCAGGCTGATATGAGCTATGAAGAAGAACCGATTCGTATCCTAACTCGTGAAGTGAAAGAGTTGCGAAATAAAAGGGTTCCGTTGGTTAAGGTGTTGTGGCTTAAACACGGGATCGAGGAAGCAACCTGGGAAACCGAAAGCTCGATGAAAGAACGATACCCAAACCTATTTACCGGTAAGATTTTCGGGGACGAAAATTTCTTATGTGGGGGAGAGTTGTGACAACCCAAATTAGACCCTGGTCGGAATGTGGTTTCGAGACCACATTACCGAGCCAAAAATTTATTTTCGTGTTTTAATTGCATAAATTGTTGTGTGACAGTGAATGTATGAGAAATTAAATGCTTAATATTAGCATTAGGATTGTGAATTCATTCAAAAAGGACCTAGTTGACGAAGTTAGGAAAGATGATAGATGAATTATAAGGATTAATTAATAATAGGTTGAGGAAGCATGGCTTTGCATGTCAATTTGCCCATAAAATTCATGGTGGCCGGCCAAGGAGTGATAATGCTCCACTCATTCTAATTTAATATGTTTCTTTGGTGAACAAATGATGGGGATAATAATAGAAAAGGGAACAAAAAAAAATGGGTGTCATACTTGCCATCTCCTAGCCGAAAAACCAAGAAAAAAGAAGGGGAGAAAAGAACTTGGAAGGAATTCGGCCATTGCTTGTGCCTAGGGAGAGTGTTTGATGTTGTGGCATGAAAAATGAAGGAGTTTGAATGCTTAATAAGGAGGGAAGAAGGAGTGTTCATATTTTCTTTCTTTTGCAATTGTTCTAACTAGAGGAAGAAGAGGAAGCAAGATTCGGCCAAGGTGGTCCTTTAGACCAAGGTATGTTCAATGATATTTTTGGAAGCTTACCCTACCTTTGGGGTGATGAGTCTAGATTCTATCTATTCCATGGTTGGATTTGGGGTTGTTGGAGAGTTAGGATTCGGCTAAGGAGTTTAAAAATAAAAGCTAGTTGATACCTTGATGCTATTAGCATGCTAGTTATATGGATGTGTTAAGTTGCTTGTTATGTTAGCATGAAAGTTGAAAATTGTTAAGCTATTTTGTTGGAGGTGCCGAACTTAGGACTAGGAAGAGAATGAGTATTCGGCTAACATAGTGGAAAGGTGGTGTTGCCGATTGCTAGATTTAGACTAGGGGAGTGGCTATAATGGGCATTAAGATGTGGGACTTAAGAAATGTAGTTATCTGTGGACTTACATGATGTTACAAATAGATGTGAAAATATGCTAGATTAGGAAAACTCGATTAAGTGTTCATGAGATGAAATTAGGTGTTTAAATGATGTTATAGTTGACATTGTACATGTATACATGCATTTCGGCCATGGTCTTTGCTTGAATTTGAGATTTGTAATGTGATTTTCCTAAATTGTCTATGAATTTTTGGTTGTTGATTCCATGGTAATGGTATATTGAATCCATGAAAATTTAGTAAGGTTGCATTCGGCAACTTGCTTGGAATAAAAAAATTGATGTCTAAGCTTAGGTGATTTCGATGATGATATATATATATATTCATAAGTATATTTAGTTGATTCGGCTTTGGTAGTTGCATGAGGCTATTGGCCGAATATACTAACATACATATACATGTGAAATTGGATTGTAAATATTTAGCAAGGTGGTTAAACTAGTTAAATTATTGATTTAGCTCAAGGAGTTAAAGGAGGTGAATCGAGCAAAGGCAAAGAAAAGGTTATCGAGTAGCCGAGTTGGAACCGTCTTACCCAACACGAGGTAAGTCATTAAGCATGTAGTTGGTATTATTTCAAATGGTCATAATGTGTATGTATTGATGCTTAATGGAATGAATAAATATACATATATATATATGCATGTACGTATGTGATGATGAAATTGTTGAATGAAAGAAAAGAGGTAAGATGTACTGAGTTGTTGATCTCGGCACTAAACGTGCGGGATAACCATTTATGACCATGAGATTGGCGCTAAGTGCGCGGGATTAAATTGTACAGCACTAAGTGTGCGATTCGACTATGTTGCACTAAGTGTGCGAAATGAATATGATGCACTAAGTGTGCGAATTGACCATGCGGCACTAAGTGTGCGAGGTTGACTATGTAGCACTAAGTGTGCGATTTGATTACGTAGCACTAAGTGTGCGAGTTGATTATATAGCACTGAGTGTGCGGGCTCAATATACATTCGTGAATCATTATGGACACTATGTGTGCGACACTATTGAGTCGATCGCGGACAGCGGATCGGGTAAGTGTCTTGAGTACATGGCTAATAGGTGCTATGCTTATACTTGGTGTTGAGCTCGGTAAGTTGAACCTATGTGACAAATATACTTGAAGTCACGTACATAAAATTTATCATAGAATGGGTGAAAGGCCGTTTAGTTGTATGTTTGTAACGAAAATAAAATGATTTATGAAAATGCCTCGAATATCCTATTGATGAGTAGGTGGATTGTGAATACATAAATTGGTATGAAATTGAATCGATAGGTTGGAGGAACTATGGTATGGTTCGGTATGGATGGAGTAAATTGTCTCATTCCATTTTGTTTCCTCTTGTGATAATGTTATTGATGTATAGTAGTGCATTGCTTATGACTTACTGAGTTATAAACTCACCCGGTGTTTCCTTGTCACCCATTATAGGCTGCTTGGACTCATCTATTTTTGCGGGGTCGGGCCGTCATCGAAGTCATCACACCGGATAGCAAGTTTTGGTATTTTCTTCTTAGTTGGCTTAGAAGAACATTTTGGCATGTATAAGCTATTACGTTGTGCTTGAATTTTGGCATGTAAACTTTAAGCCATGCGAAAATGGCACGAATGTTCGATTGAGTTGGATCAAGGGTAGGCATGAAATGGACCTAGTTACTTTCGTAACAGATGCTGGCAGCAGCAGTGTCATGAGATTGAAAAATCACTAAAAATAGTAGGAGTGGAATTAATTGATGAATAAATTATGTAATCGAAGCTCGGTGAGTCTGCTTTCATGAGGAAGTAACGAAAAGATCATATGGGCAGTATATTAAGAGATAATCAGATTTTTGTGGGACAGGGCCAGAACGGTTTCTGGATTCCCTGCTCCGACTTTGGAATTTCATTAAAAATTAACCAGAGATAATTAGGGGTCGTACCATATATGTACAGATTCCTCTCTGAGTCTAGTTTTCATAGAAACAAACGGCATCAGTATTGGAGCCCCGTGCAGGGAGATATCCAGGTCGTAATGGGCAAAGGTCAGTGTAGTCGACCCCTGCAACTTGGGAGACTTTGACTAATAAACTGTACTAATTGGCCCGACCAAAAATTCTAGAAAAAATACATAGATGGGCACATGAGTCTAGTTTCGGGGAAAAATTACGAAACTGATTTTCGAGTTACGAAACTCAAGATATGATTTTTAAAACGACTAGTACACAGATTGGGCAGTGTCTGGAAAATAAATTTTGTAAGGGGTTAAAGCCAGTTAACACCTCGTGTTCGACTCCGGTGTCGGTTTCGGGTTCGGGGTGTTACAATTCTCTTAATAAGTTGGCTGAATTGTATATCCTAGAGATTGTTAGACTTCATGGGATACCTTTGTCAATCATTTCGGATAGAGATCCGAGGTTTACCTCACGGTTTTGGCAAAAGTTGCAAGAGGCATTGGGTACAAAGTTAAATTTCAGCACTGTCTTTTATCCTCAAATTGATGGACAATCAGAGAGAGTAATTCAGATTCTTGAAGACATGCTCAGATGTTGCGTATTGGAAGTTCAAGATAGTTGGGAAAGGTACTTACCATTGGTAGAATTTGCTTATAATAATAGTTATCAGACAAGTTTGAAGATGGCACCTTATGAAGCATTATATGGTCGTAAATGTCGGACGCCATTGTATTGGACTGAACTCAAGGAAAATCAGATTTATGGAGTTGATTTAATAAAAGAAACCGAAGAAAAGGTGAAAGTGATTCGAGATTGTTTGAAAGCTGCTTCAGATAGACAGAAATCTTATGCGGATTTGACACGAAAAGAAATGGAGTTTCAAGTTGGTGATAAGGTATTTTTGAAAGTGTCTCCATGGAAGAAAGTCCTTAGATTTGGATGAAAGGGCAAGTTAAGTCCGCGTTTTATTGGACCGTATGAAATAATTGAAAAAGTTGGATTGGTAGCATATCGGCTAGCGCTACCACATGAATTACAGAAGATTCATGATGTGTTTCACGTATCTATGTTACGTCGGTATCGTTCGGATCCTTCACATATAATTTCACCGATAGAAGTTGAACTACGACCGGATATGACTTATGAAGAAGAACCGATTAAGATTTTAGCTCGAGAAGTCAAACAACTAAGAAATAAAAGTGTTGCACTTGTGAAAGTGTTGTGGCAAAAGCATGGGGTAGAAGAGACTACATGGGAACCTGAAGAACCTATGAGAAACCAATATCCACACCTGTTTACTGGTAAGATTTTCAAGGACGAAAATCCTTAAAAGGGGGGGAGAGTTGTAATATCCTGAATTAGGGCTTAATCGGAATAGTGGTTCGTGACCACAAATCCGAGATAGAAATAATAATTTTATAATTATTTTGATGATTATGATATGATTGCATGATTGTGTGAAAATTTCGTGATGAAATTCTATGCCTAAAGTGCTTAAATTGAAAGTAGGGACTAAATCGAATAAGTTGCAAAACTTGCATTCTAGAAGTTTTTAGTATGAAATTGTTTTGAAATATTAATGAGGAGGTCTTAAATAGCAATTTGACCAATTTTAAGTTCATGGACAAAGTTAGGACATGGAAGGAATTTGGAAAGTTTAGTAGTAAGGGCATTTTGGTCATTTAGTTATTAAAGTGAATTAAAAACAAAATTAAAAGCCAATTTTTGTCCATCTTCTTCATTAGGCCGAAATTTAAAGGGTTCTCCATAGCTAGGGTTTGTTTCAAGCTTCCAAGCTCCATAGTAAGTGATTCCAAACCCCGTTTTTAATGTTCTTTACGTTTTTGGAATCCCGGTAGCTCGATTAAGCTTATGTTAGCAATAATTCAACCTAGGGTTTATATTTGGAAAAATACCCATAGGTTAAATTTGTGTATTTTGATGTTTTATGATAGAATATGAGGTTTTAAATTATGTTAGACAACTTGTGCTACTCGGTTTTGAGTGAGAACGAGTAAAAGGGCTTAATCGGCAAAAATACCTAATAGTCACAAGTATATTTAGAGAGAGAATTTGATGTTGCCATAGAAGGGAAAAGTGACCAGCATGTTATAAAACATAAGAATAAGGAATAAAGTTTAATTCCCGAGCCTAGGGGCAAAAGTGTAATTATGCAAAAGTTTAGGGGCAAAAATGTAATTTTGCCAAAGTTTGTATTAAATGCTGTTTTGATGAATGTATGTATTAAATAAGATTAATTTGGCATTATAGATCAAGAGAAACGAGATTCAAGTAGTGATCGAGGAAAAGAAAAGATTGTGGACTAAATTGCAAAATCTTTATATTTTGGTACCAAGGTAAGTTCATGTGTAAATAATGTAGCATAAATGTTATTTTTAAGTTATTAATGTTAATTATATGATATGTTGATTTTTAATCGTGAAATATTATGCTTTGTGGTTAATGTTGAGTAATATGCAAATTATGTTTACTACTTGATAAATATGAATTGCTACCGAGTATCGGTTCCGATATTCCATGGAAGACGGCAAATGTGAGATCGAGGAAAAAAGCCCGTTTGAACCTTAGGAATAGATTAGGATACAAGTGACATGCCACTAGGATGGTTGAGCATCCAAACTCGTTGAGTTGAGTCCGAGTTCACTTATGGATGCAAATGTCCGAACTCGTTGAGTTGAGTCCGAGTTCGTGAAATGTAACTAGGCATCCGAACTCGTTGAGTTGAGTCCGAGTTCACTTATAGATGCGAACACCTGAGCTCGTTGAGTTGAGTCCGAGTTCACTTATGGGCGGGTTACATTGTAGCTTGATTACATATGAGACACTTATGTGCAAATTATCCGTGTATCCGAGTTGTATTCCAATGTGTTCAACGGGTGAAATTTCTAGTGAAATGGAAGAACACTTAAGATACAAGTGACGTTTTGGTAAGTGTTGTGAAATGGACACTTTGGACAGGTATGTTCTTAACCCTCGGGTTGAAAATAGATACAACAACGATAAGGTGGTAAGATGATGAATGATGTTTAGAAATGTGATATATGTTTTGGTGATACCATGATAAAGTTGTTTGGTATATTTGTATTGTTATGTTACTTGTTATTTACATATGAACTTACTAAGCATTTATGCTTACTCCCTCCTCTTTATTTACTGTAGTTTTGAACAAGCCAGCTCGGGAATCGGGACGGGTCAAAGGTTCGATCACACTATCCAAAGGACTTTCATCTGGGTAAATGGTTTGTAAAAATTAAGTATGGCATGTATAGCAATATACTTATTTTGTGTAAGTAATTTTATGATATAGCCATGATTGGTTGAGAAAATGTTTGATATTGATAAGTCATGGTGATGGCTAATTTAGATCATGTTTGATATCATGGAAGTTTAATAGGTTATCTAGTTCATAAAAATTCATGGAAAGATGAAACTTGCCTTAAAACAGAATATTGCTGCAGCAATAACATGAATTTGAAAAATCACTAAAAATAGTATAAATGGAAATAAATTTTGAGTAAGTTATGAAATTTAAGCTTAATGAGTCTATTTTCATGTGGATTGAACAAAACAGGCATATAAATTATATTTTATGAGATATTTAAACTTTTGTGAAACAGGGCCAGAGTGATTTCTGGATCCCCTGTTCTGACTTTAAAAATTCATAATAAATTTTATAAAAATAATTAGAAGTTTTTATTTATATTTAAAGATTCCTTATTAAGTCTAGTTTTAAGAGAAACAAACCTCGTAGTCATTGAAATTCTTTGTAGAGAGATATCTGATTCGTAATACACAGGGGTCAGAGCAGTTGAACCCTGAAACAGGGGAGACTTTAACTAATAAACTGTACTAATTGGCTTAACCAAAAATTCTAGAAAAAAATTAGTAAATAGATATATGAGTCTAGATTTAGGTAAAATTTACGGATATTGATTTCGAGTGTCGTAACTCAAGATATGATTTTTCTTGTAACTGTGATGCGGGTAGCTAGAAAGCTGTGAATGTAGAAACGAATGATTTGAAGTTCTTAATTTGATAAATTATGTTCGGTAACCCCTCAAGCTCGACTCCGGTGACGGTTTCGGGCATGGGGGCGTTACAAGTAGGCTTATGAACTATTCTATGAAATGGCTATGAATCCTTACTGTTGATTTGTACTTTATATGTTTTAGTAGTTAGACCAATTGTATTTGGCTTACAAAGCTCTTTGTAGCTTACTCTATGTGATTTCTGTCTGTTTTACAGTTATCGTAGCTACTAAAGGCTTGGGGATAGTTGAGGATTGTCACCACAATATCGAACTCATTTTTGTACTTTTGAAAGTGTATATATTTTTTAAGTATGTCATGTATAGGCTAGAATGTCTATGTATTTAAACTTTGATATGTATATATGTTATGCCATGAAAGTTGGCTAGCAAATGATATTGTTTGTGCATATTTTTGGTATTTGGTTGGTGATGTCTTATGATCTAATATGATTTGGTAATTTTAAGTATGAAATTGATGAAAATTTTGGTACAAATGTTATTTATTATTGCTTGTAGGATTGACCCAAAAAGGGATGGCATGTTGGTTTAAACCAAGCCTGCATTGTACAACACGGTCAGGGACCACAGGCGTGCCTTGTGGCAGTGTATGCAAGGTAGTAACCTCTTAAGACCACATGATTAAGAGACATGGGCGTGTCATGTGGCCGTGGGATTTAGTCAGTAGCTAGCTAAGTATCACACAGCCACGGCACATGGCCGTGTCTGTTGGCCGTGTGTAAAAGTCAGTTTGTAAGCCTTGATTTGGCACGGCTGGTTCACATAGGCATGTCTGGTGCCCGTGTGAAGCACACGGCCTGGTCACCTCAACAAAAGTGAAAATTTTTTTGAGTTCTGGAATTTATGAATGTGTTCGGTTTAGTCCTGATTGTCCATAAGAGTATGTTTTAAATCTCATAGACTATTTTAATGAATGGATTGTTGATAACTGCCTATGTATAAATGATATGTGATACCTGTGTTTTCCGAATTGATCTTAAATGTTTTGTCTGTCTGGTAATGCCCCTTACCTATTCTAACAACGGTTACGGGATAGGGGTTTTACACTGTCCTAGACAGGGTCTTACACACACATAAATCGGAATCACATATCGATGCCATGGTCTTACTCGCACGCATAAATCGGAATCCTATGTCATGACATATGTATCCTAACTATTCCTATGGTTCGTACGGGGCTTTCGAACGTCGTAACTCCGTCGAAATGAATTTAGAAATGTAGTAATCAAGCCTTTTCATACTCGGCCATAACAAATATAAATTCATACATTTCATAACAGCATTTTTATCTAACATTTAACTACAATTAAACACGTCTATTTGCTTATAAACTTACCTCAGACGACGAACTTTCATTTTCCCCCGATCCAAATCCGATTTCTTTGGTTCTTGATCTTGATTGAGCTTGAAAACAACCGAACCCTAGCTTCCTTTCTTTTCTTTTTCTTTTGTTTAGTTTCGGCAATGAAGAACAAATGAATAAAATGAATTTGATTACTTTGTTTTTAACTATTATATGATTATTTACTAAATTACTTTTATAACCTTAATGACATAATAATAAAATCATATAATATATGTCCATTACCATCCAAACAACATACTAATGGAATATTTACAACATAAATACTCCAATTTAGAAAGCCATTAGCAATTAGGTCCCTTTTAGAAACAACCACCAAATTTCCCTTTTACTCGATTAAGTCCTTTTATTTAATTGGATACCTAAACGACAAAATTAAATCACAAGAATTTTACATATATAAATTCACACAAAATAAACACAGAAAATAATTTTTAAATATTTTTCTTACTTAGATTTGTGGTCCAGAAACCACCATTCCGATTAGGGTCTAAATCAGGCTGTTACAAATGGTTTATTCAAGTAGAAGCAAAATTTTTGCTAAAGCCAAGGCTTAAACCCATGACTTTCTGGGCACTCCTAGAGCACTAAACCACTAAGGCAGACATACATCCACATCACAAACACACAAATATAATTTTAACAGGGGTTTTCGGGATTTGGGGCATTACACTTCTACTTTACTTTTGATAATTTCTCTTGAATTAACTGTAATCAGGAAGGAAAGTTGATTAATGTATTGAAGAAATTCAATAAGGCAATCAGTTGGAAAATAGTTGATATTCAAGGTATTAGCCCGTATTTGTGCATGCGTAAGATCATATTAGAAGAGGGTGAGAGAGGTACTATTGATGGTCAGAGAAGGCTAAACTCAATTATGAAAGAAGAGGTCAAGAATGAGATTATCAAGTGGTTAGATGCAGGAATTATTTAACCCATCTCAAATAGTTCCTGGGTAAGTCCAATCCAATGTGTACCAAAGAGGGGAGGTGCCACAGTTGTAAAGAATGGGAAAAACAAGTTGATTTTAACCCAGACGGTTACAAGTTGGAGGATTTGTATTGATTACCATAAGTTAAATAAGGCAACTCGAAAAGACCACTTTCCATTCCAATTTTGGATCAAATGCTAGATATACTTGCTGGGTGTGATTATTACTATTTCCTAGACAGATATTTGATATACAATCAGATCATTGTAGCCCTAGAAGATTAGCATAAGACTACCTTCGCGTGCCTATATGGTACGTTTGCTTTCAGGCGTATGCCTTTTAGTTTGTGTAATGCACCAGTGACTTTTCAGCGGTGTATGGATGACTTTTCTATGTTTGGAGACTATTATGATAATTGTCTAGATAATTTGGCCAAAGTACTCAGATGATGCAAAGAGATAAACCTTGTCCTCAACTGGGAGAAATGCCATTTCATGGTAAGAGAGGGCATTATTTTGAGACACAAAATCACGAGACAAGTGATAACCACCAGTGTCGGTAAAGGGCATTAGGAGTTTTCTAGGACATGTTGGGTTTTAGCAAAGGTTCATTAAAGATTTTTCCAAAATCTCCAAGCCCACTTTGCAAGTTATTGGAGAAAGACTCAGTGTTTAACATTGATGATGATAGTTTAAAAGCTTTTGAGGAGTTTAAGTAACGACTAATTTCATCACCAATCATCATTGCCCAAAATTGGAGTTTACCTTTTGAGCTGATATGTGACGCAAGTGATTATGCAATAGAAGCTGTCTTGGGACAACAGAGGAATAAGATTCCCTAGCCCATCTATTATGCAAACTGAACCTTGATGGAAGCACAATTAAACTATATAGTAACAGAAAAAGAATTACTTAATGTTGTTTTCTCCTTTGAAAAATTTTGTTCATACCTTGTAGGTACTAAGGTGATAGTCTGTATTAATCATGTGACCATTAAATATCTGCTTTCAAAGATAGATGAAAAACCAAGATTGATTTGATGGGTTTTATTACTCTAAGAATTCGATCTGGTAATTTAGGATAGGAAAGAAGTAGAGAACCAGGTGACAGGCCATCTATCTAGATTGGAATAACAAGAAAACACTCACTCCTGTGTTCCTCTTAATGAGCACTTTCCTGACAAACACATATTTAAGGTAAGTCATGTCCATAATATTCCTTGCTTTGTTGACTAAGCTAATTTTTTAGCTAGTGGTTTAATGCCGCCAAAAATGAAACATCAATAAATGATGAAATTCTTTCATGATGTGAGATATTATTTTTGGAAGGAATGATATTTGTTTAAGCAATATGCAAACCAAATCAGAAGGTGTGTAGCACAGAGTGAAGTAGCCGATATTTTGTACAGCTATCATTCATCCTTGAGTGGGGGATATTTTGGAGGATCACGCACTGCAACTAATGTATTACAAGCTAGTTTCTTTTGGCCGAATTTGTTTAAAGATGCATATGCCTATGTTAAATATTAGGATTGATACCAACAATTTGGAAATGTATCCAGGAGGAATGAGATGTCGCTGACCAACATTCTCAAGGTAAAGTTATTTGATGTTTGGGGTATTGACTTCCTAGGTCATTTTCCTTCTTATTATGGTAATTGGTACATCTTGGTAGCCATTTATTATGTATCTAAATCGATGGAGGCCGAGGCATATCCGAATAATGATGGCAAGGTAGTGATACAGTTCTTACAAAAGCATATATTCACGAGATTTGGGATTCCAAGAGTTATAATCAACAATGAAGGATCCCATTTTGTGAATAAATGGCTGAAGTGGTTATTGGGAAAATTTTATGTGAAGAACAAAGTCGCTACAGCTTACCTTCTTCAGACAAATGACCAAGCTGAATATGCGAATAAAGAAATAAAAGGCATACTTGAGAAAGTAGTGCGTCCAAATCGGAGGGATTGGTCCGGAAGACTTGATAAAGCTCTGTGGGTTCACTGAACATCATTTAAGACTCATTTAGGGATGTCTCCTTACAGGTTAGTATATGGTAAAGCCTACAATTTGCCATTGGAACTCAATCATAAAGCCTATTGGGCCCTCAATCAGCTCAATCTAGATTTGAAGTCTGCCGAAGATAAATGGATGTTACAGCTCAATGAGTTAGAAGAAATGAAAATTTTATCTTATGAGAATGCCCAGATCTTCAAAGAAAAGCTTAAGATATGGCATGACAAGCACATCAGTCCTCATGTGTTCGAAGTCAGTCAATAGGTCCCTCTATTCAATTCTAGGTTGAAATTCTTTTTAAGTGAACTCAAATCTTGATGGTCAAGACCCTTTACGATTAATTAGGTTTTCCTATACGGAGTAGTCAAGCTATGAGACAATAAGAGAGTTCAGTTTAAGGTTAATGATCAATGGCTGAAACATTATTAGACCAGTGAAATCGAGCGGAAAAACATCTTGATCACTTTAACAGATCCATGAAAATTTTATGCCGAAAAACTATTATCTTTAATATAAGAAAAATAATAAATTTTTAATTTTTATATTTATTCGTAGTAGGTTGTTAATAAAAATAGTATTTAATAATTTTGTAAATAACTAAATTGGTAAATAAATGATGATGATGATAATAATAATAAACTCCTAATTAAAAAGGAATTAGGTTAAATTTTAATCTAATTAAATTAGGGTTAAGTTATTTATTTTTATTATTACTATTTTTTCTCTATGTTTCCCTTTTCTTTTTCCTTGTTTACCTTTTTCAGTCACTGCCCTCCCTACTATTGTTCACGCCACGACGCCTTGCGCCATCATCGCCCCAAGCCACGTTGTGCAACAGTCGCACCAGCTGCACCAATTGCGTGTTTTTGTGGCCCCCCAACGGCAGGCCCTTGAGCGTTCCTCCGCACCAGCCGTGCCCTTACATCATGTAGCAGTATGCCCCCACATGCCTCACTACTCCCTTGCGCACCACTGCGACAACAAGTCCCTTTTCTGTACGCTATCACCTATAGTAGTATCGGGAGTGTAACACCCCTAACCCGTATCCGTCGTCAGAATGGGGTTACGAGGCATTACCGATCATAAGACAATTCAGAACAGACTTTCATTACAAAGTAAATCATCTAAAAAATTTTTTAAAACCAAACTAACATGTTACAATTATACCTTTTATCTAATTATTCAAATTACTATTAACTCAACATAAACAAATAATCATAGAAATTAAATGCTTAACTTATAACCTAATATACTTCATTTCATACTCAAAACATATATGCAATCTTCATGTCAAAGCATTCAAATGATTATTATGAGAAATAATCTATCAACTTCAATTTATATCTTCCAACTTTAACTAATAAAATCATACATCATTATGCTTCATAAAAAATAACATGTATCACGAAGTCCATTTCATTCATCAAATATCACCCAACCTTATATTATATTACTTAACCACAAATATCCAATACCACAATTATAACCCTAGCATACTGGTAAACATATAATGATCTACTTTAATCACAATTGTCGAACCACAAGTGTAGTATATTATTAAATCTAAATAACATAACCAACTTGTCTCTACTTGGCCAATTCATTACATTACTAACCATGACTTTTGCACATATATATATACTCATACATTACTATTACAACCGAATTAAAACAATTAATACCCGTTCAATTATATATATACATATACCAAAATAAATTCAAACCACATTAGATTATAGCCGAATACTCTTTAATACCAATTCATGATATAAAATGTACCTTTTAGAGATAAATCATTAACCGAATATAGAAATATATCCAAGGCACAAATCTTACAAATCATATAAAAAACATAATAGAATAACTCTAACCATGTTCGAATATTACAAAATATCCAAAATATCCTTTATCACCAAATCATTTATAACACCTTAACTAAGTGTAATAACAAAATTAACATATATGTACTTTATCTTAGAATGAACCACATCCAAATCAATCAAACATACCTATGTATATATTATGACCAATTCATTCATATCACATCCAAATTCATTAGTCAACTTCAATGCACAAAACACATATCATAAATTCCTCTCATCCATGGCACATAGCATTATAACCAAAAATGAGCTCAAACCATAATCGAAACATAACCAATTTCAAGCAAATAAGTTAAGCCATTTTTGCATGGCTTATATACATATACTCCAGGGCTAGCCTATACATGCCATAATTCGAGTTCAACTTAATAAATACCGAAACAATAGATAGCTTGATGAACTTTACTGACGATCCCCGAGCTAGTAACTTGATCCAAAATCTATAAATCAGAATCAAACACACACACAGAGTAAGCTTTTATAGCTTAGTAAGTCATAAGCAAATAAACAACCCAATGATATAAGCGACTCAATTAAACTAAATCAAATTATAATATCATTTTTTTTAGTCACAGCCTACAATTTCATAAATAATATATATACTTACATACATAAATATTACCTTGGCCGAATGCTTATTTAGGTATATTAACAAAATATCATTTAATTTCCAGAGCCAAAATGTCATTATATAACTAAGTATACTTATACACACATACACAAGCACATGAATCAAAACACAACATCGTATACATATACTAAATAAATCACCGAATATACATGATCATATGTACATATATTTAAGAATCAATTCAATAATATTCATATTATTTATTCACAAGGCCGAATACATTTACCATATTCACATTTATTATTCCTTAACTTCACACATGATTTGCAACAAATATCAATTAACTTACTTACCTTATTTCAATTAGGAAATAAACTAATTCATACCTAATCATTTCAGCTCATTTTACACATTCGATTACAACTTCTTGTTTCCTGATGAACCATTCGGAATTGGATAGGGCACTCAGATAATAACATATATCGTACAATGCCAACGTCCCAAACATGGTCTTACATGTAATCACATATCGATGCCACTGTCCCAGACAGGGTCTTACTCGCACACATATATCAGAGTCACATATCGATGCCAACGTATAAAACGTGGTCTTACTCGCACGCATATATCGAAGTCACATATTGATGCCAACGTATAAAACATGGTCTTATTCGTAAAAATATATGATGCCATGGTTTTTCGCACATCACATATCAGAATCTTATGTCATGACATATGTATCCTACTATTCCTAAGGTTCATACGGAGCTTTCGGACGTCGTAACTCGGTCGGAACAAATTTATAAACATTTCTGCCAAGCTTATTCACATTCGGCTATTACATAAATATATTTACATATTTCAATTCACCATATACAATTTACATTTAATTAAAATTAAGTACGTGTATTTTCTTATAAACTTACCTCGAACGATGAAAAACGGAACGGGACGACTAGTCGACAACTTTAGTTTTCCCCTGATCCAAATCCAATTTTCTCTTTTCTAGATCTAAATTAATATAAATTGAACTTATTTAATCAAATATCAATCAAATTCATCCACAAACACATAAATGGGCAAAATACACTATTGCCCTTGACATTTCACATTTTTCACAATTTAATCCCTATTTCACAAAACACAAAATATTCAAAATTTGAATATACCCATGTTAGGCCAAATTTTAACCATGTTCATACAAGTCCATATATTTCATTTATTTCACATTTTAGTCCCTCAAATTATTATTTTTACGATTTAGTCCTAATTACTCAAAATCATCAAAAACTCCAATACAAAACATGTTAATCCAAAAGATATCTTTCATATTTCATCATCAAACAACAAAAATCACAAACTTTCAATGATGGAAAAACTCAAAATATTCACCAAAATTAAAAATTCAAGCATGGGTCTTGTAGATAACTTAGCAACAATCTCAAAAACGTAAAAATTATCAAAAACCGAGCTAGTCACATAGCTTGATTGAACTTCCAAAGTGTCGAATACTCTAGCTTCTTTTTCTTTTCTTTCTTTATGTATTTCGGTCATGAAATAAGAAAATGAACATTGATTTTTAATTATATGTTTTATTATATACATATTATTACATAATTTACATATTATTACCTTTTTACATATAATAATAAAATCATGTTCATTAAGGTTACTACCGTCCTTAGTTTATAAATATGGTTTATTTACAACAAAAGCACTTCCTCTTATAAAGACATATTCATCTTGGCCTCTTTATAATTAACCATCAAATTTTTATTTTACGCAATTAAATCCTTTTATTTAATCGGACACTCAAACAATAAAATTAAAACATGAAAATTTCACAGATATAAATTCACACATAATAGACACAGAAAATAATTTTTAGATATTTTTTTAACTTGGATTCGTGGTCCCAAAACCACCATTTCGACTAGGGTCTAAATCGAGTTGTTACAGAGAGCGTCCCTTGATTTTCCTTTTGGTGACCCACGATTGAACCCTTCAATTTTTGCAACCCTTTGTTGCTGCTCCTTACCTATCTTTGAGGTAATTGAGATTTGTCTTTATAATAAAGGTGTTTGTCTCGATTATTTTTATCGAAAACCAAGATGAATCATAAGAGGAAAAATTCATATGCTCAAGTTGAGGAGATCCAACCTTGGTTTTGAACCTTGAGTATAAAAGTGAGATACATCAAAATGTTTAAGAAAAAACCCATGTTCCTGGATAAGGGTTTTTAACTTGCTAGCGAATATGATGTACCAACACTCATTCGAGGAATTATTGAGAAACGAGGATGGAATTTATTGTGTGATATTCAATCTTTTCAGGATGAAGACATTGTCAGAGAATTTTATACCAATTAAAATTCGTTGATGTTGACAACATTTCATATGCATGGAAAAGAATTTTCTTTATCATCAACAATGGTCAATGCCCTCTTCAAATTACCCGGAATTGATGATGACGATTATTTAGCAGTCGTAGCGAATGTTAGTAAAGTGACAATCCAAGATATTTTGAGAATAGTCATGATTCCTTGAGCCAAACGGGAAATCGCGAGACAAGGCACTCGTTATTGCCAAAGGAAATATTTAACCCAGAGGAAAATGTATGGTTCTATTTCATTTGGACAAATATTATACTTGTGATTTTCAATTGCACTGTTTCGATAAATCAAATGATTCTCCTATATTGTATATTAACTGGAAAGTCAATTAATATGGGAAGAATAATACTTAACAAAATTTGGGAGTGTGCAATAGGAAAAAGGAGTTATTGTTATTTCACATCACTCATCACTTTGTTGTGTCACCAAGTAAACATACCAATGTGAGACATTGAAGATCATTATAACAAAGGTATGATTACTACTTATGGTGTTTCTACGGCAGTGGACGACACCACTAGAAAAAAACAAATAGTTCAGATTGATAAGGATGAGATGATAGGACGAAAAGATGATTCAAGTAGTACTCAACCACCTGATGATCCCATACTTACCCTTGTGTCGACTCAGCCTTCCGTTAATTTGATAACACAGGCAGATATTATGGATTTCTTACAACATATGAATAAGCTGCAGCAAGTGTACTGGCAGTGTGCTAAAATTCTAGACGAATCAAATTGAATTGCTTTTTAAAAACTTTCCAAATGTTTTGATGTTCTTCCTGAGTTTCCAAATTCAATATTAGAGCCATGAAGCTCAACTAGCGGAACCAATCCTGAGGATTTTGCCATACCTATTAAGATTGTAATAGCTCATTCTTCAGTGGTGTCAGAAATAGTGGTTTCGAGGTCACAAATCTGGTGAGTGAGTCCGTAAATATTATTATTTAATATTCATGAGTCAATTATAGCAATATATTGAGTTTGGATTTGATTTTTTTTTACTAAGTGAACAAATAGTTAAGGTCCAAGTTGTTTGACCCTAAAGTTAAGTGATTTATTTATGCTTAATTGCCATAAAACCATAATTGGAAGGCCTTATGTTGCAATTAGAACATATTAATTAGCTTGGAAGGTTAGCAGGATTGTTTTTATTTGTTAAAAATTTATTTAATTAAAATTTAAAACATGTTTTATAATAAAAACAAACGTAAAAGAAAACCATTTAATTATTTTTACCATCTTCTTCATTCCTCTTACCATCGAAATTGAAATGAAAGTAACACCATGGTTGAAGCTTGGTTCGATCATTGATATTTCCTTGCATGGTAAGCCATTTTAATCTGTTTCTTGTAATTTTTATGTTTTTAAGATCACTATAACTTAATCTAACCAACCTAGGGACTGATTTCTGAAACTGTAAAATGTTTAGAATCTTACCATGGATGAAATTGTGATGTTCTTTAATTTTTATGATAGATTATTAAGCTTGATAGTAAAATATGACTATTTTGTATAGTAATTTTAGTTAATTTTAAAGCTTAAGGGATAAGTTGTTAAAATAGTAAAATTATATGAAATTCTTGTGAAAAATTGTTAAATATGGTATAAGGATTATAGGAAATTCGAAAAACATTAATTGGGATTAAATGTGGTTAATTTGAATATTTTGGGTTTGGGGACTAAATTGAATAAAAGGTAAAATTTTAAGGTTAAAGTGTAAAATGGCAATTAAGGGTCAAATATATGAATTTTAATATTTTATGATCTTTAAATTGGTTAATTGAATAAAATTACTCTATTTAGATCAAGAAAAGAGTCAACTTGACATTAATTGTAGGAAAGAAAAGTTAGAGGGGAAATCATCGATGTTGCGTTCGTAACTATTTTTTATTAGGTAAGTTCATAAATTGATCAAAATGAATATTTTTGTTTTCGTGATTTAATACATATCTATTTATGTTGTAATTGAATTTAACTACTTGAGGTTGGTATGTGATGAGTTGGACTAAATTGTGATGATATTTAAGTTGAGTACTATGTTTTGAAAATGTGAAATACATGGACATGAGTTTGGAAAGGTATAATGGAAATGAAGTTAAAGAATTCAGATTTGAAATATGTCCCATTTGAACCTTATGAATACTTAGGATACAAATGACATGTCATTAGGAGATTATTTATAGTTTTGGGTGCTTGTATTGGATGTCCTACCGATGGCTGAGGTCCTGCATTTGTTACAGATTCTCCACAGGTCGTGTGAGAAGCATCGTGTAGCCTAACATCCTAACCCACATCTTGTGTGAGCAGACCCATTTCACAGCTTGTGTGAGCATATACGGTTACATGTTACAGTCACAGCTTGTGTAAGCATTTCCCAAGTATCCGATGTTATTTCATTTGGTTCAATGGGTAATAAAGGTTTAAACGGATATGTACCTATATGAAATGTTATATGGCAGAGACATGTAAATTGGAAGGTAATTGACATAAATACTTGAATTGGGAAGCTTTGTTTATCGAAGACAGGATGGATGTAATATGTACTTGTTATGTTATTATTATATGTTCCATTATTTTTTGGAATTATATGTTTCTTTGTGATACCTACTAACCTTGTGAGGTTGTGTTGTATTGGAAATAAATGTAAGTACAAGATTTAATGAATATGTAATAGCTCATTTTTTGTCAAATCAGAACAGTGGTTTCGGAACCACAAATCTGAAGTCAAAATAATAATTTTATGATTATTTTAATGTCTACACCATGATAATATGTTTGTGTGAAATTTTCGTTAGGAAATTTTATTGTTTGTGTTCAATTCGATAAAAAGGACAAAATCACATAAAGTGCAAAGTTGGTGTTCTATTAGCTAAAGGTATCTAATGGCTATAGAACTTTAACGTAGAGGTCCTTAAGAGGTAATTAGACCATTAGTGAGTTAGTGGACAGTTATGAGCGTGGTTTTATGGAAATTATTAAGATTTTTAAAGGTTATATTAGTAAATTAGTAATTAAATATTAAATAAATGAAATAAAAATATGTAGAAGTCATTGTCATTTCTTTCATTCAACCAAGCTTCCTAGCTCAACTGTAAGTTCGTTTTTGTCCCATTTATAATGATTTTCTGTTTTTGATATCATTGCAACTAGATATAGCTAGCCCCAAGACTAATTTGCAAAACTATTAAAGGTTTAGTATGTTGCCATTGATGAGTATGTATGATATTTAATGTTTGATGATAGATTATGAATGTTTGATGATAGTTATACAAGTTTTGTTAAGTGATTTTTGAGAAAAATGTCAAATAAGGATTTAATTGAGAAATATGAAAAGTTTGTGGGTAAATTGTTAAATAAATGAAAAATATGGGCAAATTTGTGTACTATGAAAATTTGGCTAGCATGGGTTGGTATTAAATTGCATGAATTTGTGATTTTATGAAATAAGGACTAAATTGTAAAAGTTATAAATTACTTGGGGCAAAACTGTAAATGTGCTTTAATAAGTGTTTTGGATTAAATTGAATAGAGTGGTAATTAAATAAGGTAAATTTGATATTATATAGATCAAGAAAAGTGAAATTCAGATCTAGATCGGGGGAAAAACAAAGTACTCGACTAATTGACTTATTTCGCCGTTTTTACATCCGAGGTAAGTTCGTATGTAATAAGTTTTGATATAAATGTATTTTAAATGCTTTGATATTGCATAAACTGTGAATACAAGACTACGGACATGTTCGACGATGATTTGACAAATGTAAAAATCCCGGTTAAACTTTAGGAATAGATTAGGATAGGAATGACATGTCATTAGGGGTTATTGTGATATTGTGATCTGGGTGCTGGTCCTGTACGTCCTACTACTGGTTGAATATACTGGCATGTGTTGTGGTTACTTGACAACTTCTGTGAGCAGCACCGTGTAGCTATGTCTTGACTGATAGCTTGTGTGAGCAGGCCTGTTGATAGCTCGAGAGTGAGCATTTAAGTGATATAAGATTGAGATAGTATCGGCTATGTATGTGGCACTTCAGCGTGAGTTTTTCGAGTATCCGATAGTATTTTGAATGGTTCAATGGGTAAATGAAAGACGTGGTTGAGTATGAAATTGATACGAGATGGTATAGGTATGAACATGAATCGTATAAGCTTTAAATCGAATAAATTTGTGAAGGACACGTATAATCTTATGATTGAATATATGAAAGGTTTGTTAGTTAATATGAGTTACATGTTGACATATTCAATTTGTTAAATTGTATATTTATAATCAAATTGAGTTTATTTCATATGAGCTTACTAAGCTATAAAGCTTACTCTATTTATTTTACCGTATTTTATAGTGATTTCAAAGTTAGCTCGGATTCAAGGATCGTCAGAGACTTCGTAACACTATCCTACATCTCTTTGGTACTTTTGAGATTATGTTTTGTTATATGGCATGTATAGGATTTACGGTTATTTTGGTTATGAGTTGATAATGGTTTTGGTCATTTGAAATGCTTGTAAATGTTAAATGTTTTGGTTTGTATATACTTGGCTTGTTTAGTTGATGTGGTTGTATATATCAATGTGCATATGGCTTGACCATGTAATTTAAGAAGAATATGTTATGCCTATTCATATTTGGCAATTAGGTGTACTAAATGGTTGAGAATTGAGTTTGGTATGTTGTGAGATTAAGCTAGATGACGCAAAATTTGAAAGTGTTCATATTGATGTTTGAAATTAGGAGACTTGATATGGAATTGAAAGGTATATTATGTCATTGTTGTGTTATGTATTGGTTGGCATTGAATGGTATGAATTGAGTTTGATTGAAGTTGTTTTAAATGCCTAGTTGTGCCATGTTTTGTGCCATTTGGATTGATGTAGGTATGCACAAGTTTGGGTGGCAAAACGGCTTGGTAAATAGCCTATTTTTGTCCACACGGCAGAGACACGGGCGTGGTCTCAGCCGTGTGTGACACACAGTCATGTTAGACGGCCTTGTGTCCCCTGGTGTTGTACTATAAATTAGGTCAGTATGCTCCACGCGGCCTCACACACGGGCGTGTGACTTGGCCATGTGGCATAAGTCAATATTACCCTACAGGTACGACCATGCACACAGGCATGAGTGGCCATTTTGAATGTCCACACGGGGTCAAACACGGGCTGGGACACAGCCATGTGATCCCATTTTGAATGTCCACACGGCCTGTTACACTGACGTGTCTTTGGCTGTGTGAGACAATGGCTGGGCCACATGGGCGTGTGTCCCTTGTTTTTGAGAAAATTTTCTAAGTGTTCTAAAAGTTTTCAAAGTCATCGATTTAGTCCCGAACCACCCCGAATCAATGTTTTGGGGCTCGTAGGCTCGTATTAGAATGATATGAATGATTTTGATTAATGATTAACTGAATTTGAGAAATGTATGTGAAATGTATGATTATTGTGCTGTAAGTTCGGTAATGCTTTGTAACCCTATTTTAGCATTGAATACGGGTGAGAGGTGTTACATTTATTTGTATCAGAGCTACGGTTTAGTTGATTCTAGGACTAACGTAGCGTATGTGAGAGTCTAGCTATATATTCCATATATAACCTGTGATAGTGTGATGAGTCCTAATAATTTAAACTGTGCTTTCTTATAGCTAATGGATCCCAATCGAGCTGTAACTAATGATGTTAAAAGTAATGCACCTACCTCCGTTCACAGATTAAAGGACTCAGAGTCAAGACCCATATCAAGTAGGCAGGGAGGAGAGGCTAAAGAAGCCTTCTTCCAGATGGTGAATGAGTGGTTTACAGAGTATGTCCAAAGAAATCTGGCTGCTCAACAACCTCCACCCATACCTTATCCCTAACTGGTTCCTATAGTTCCTCAAGGTATGTAATTTCTACGATTGAATAAGCCGCCAGTTGATAAGATTTAAAAACAGGGAGCTGAAGAGTTTAGAGGTAATGTGGATGATGATCCTGAGAAGGCTGAGTTTTGGCTTGAAAACATTATTCAGGTATTTGATTCACTTTCGTGCACACTAGCTGAGTGTTTAAAATGTGTCGTTTCACTTTTGAGGGATACCGTGTATCAGTGGTATAATACACTAGTGTCAGTAGTGCTGAGAGAAAGAGTTACTTGAGATTTCTTTCAAGCTGAGATCATAAAAAATATATCAGCAAGAGGTTTATCGATTGAAAACAAAAAAGTTTTTAGAATTGAAACAGGGTCATATGTTTGTGGCAGAGTATGAGCGAGAGTTCATGAGACTCAGTAAATATGCTCGGGCATGTGTTTCAACTGAGGCCATTATGTGCAAAAGATTTGAAGATAGGTTAAACGAAGACATTAGATTGTTAGTCGGGATTCTAGAATTAAAAGAATTCGTTGTGTTGGTTGACAGAGCCTATAAAACTGAATAACTTGGTAAAGAAAAGAGAAAAGCTAATTTTGAAGCTAGAGATTCGAGAAAGAGATTGATGAATAAACCATATCAATCATCGTCAAATAAATCTTGAGATTTTTATAACCATTCGACTGCTTTGATGGGATATTCCAATAGAGATCGTGGGAAGCAACACTTGAGTTCTAAAGCTCAAGCTACGTCAATAGCGAGAGTTGGTAATGATAGGTTCAGTAGACTTGAATGTCAACGATACGGAAGACGACATCTTGGTGAATGTAGAATGAATGACTAGGCTCGTTTCAAATGTGGCTCGCAAGATCACTTTATTCAGAATTGTCCTGAGTTAAATGAGAAAGATACACCTTAGAATGCAAGATCAAGCAATACAACTGGTAGAGGAAGATCAACCCAAAACAATAGAAGTATGACTGGTAATCGCAGTACTACGAGAGATTCTACAGTGAGATTAGAGACTAGAGCACCTGCTAGAGCTTATGCGATTTGTGCTAGCAAAGATGCGTCGTCACCCAATGTTATCACTGGTACATTTTTTCTTTATGACACTAATGTGATTGCTTTAATTGATCTTAGATCAACTTATTCGTATATTTGTATGAAATTGGTGTTTAGTAAGAGTTTTCCTGTTGAGTCTACTGAGTTTGTGATTAAAGTATCGAACTCCTTAGGCAAGTATGTTTTAGTTGATAAAGTTTGCAAGAACTGTTCTTTAATGACTCGGGGTTACTGCTTTCCTGCTGATTTCATGCTACTACCTTTTGATGAATTCAATGTAATTCTGGGTATGGATTGGTTGACGCTACATGATGTCGTTGTGAATTGTAGACGAAAAATAATTGAATTGAAATGTCAGAATAGTGATATCATTCAAATTGATTTTGATGAGTTAAGTGGATTGCCTGATGTGATTTCCTCTATGTCAGCTCAAAGATGTGTGAGAAAAGGTTGCGAAGCTTATCTTGCTTATGTTTTAGATACAAAAGTGTCTGAATTTAAGATTGAATCTGTTCTAGTTGTCTGTGAGTATTCAGATGTGTTTCCAGAAGAATTACCGGGGTTACCACTGATTACAGAGGTTGAGTTTTCTATTGAGTTAGTACTGGAAACATCATCGATATCTATAGCTCCGTATAGAATGATTCCGATAGAGTTGAAAGAGTTGAAATCTCAGTTGCAAGAATTAATGGATAGAGGTTTTGCACGACCTAGTTTCTCGCCTTAGGGTGCACCTATGTTGTTTGTAAAGAAGAAAGATGGATCTATGAGAATGTGTATTGTTTATCGACAACTCAACAAGGTTACAATTAAGAACAAGTATCGTTTTCCGAGAATAGATGACTTGTTTGATCAGTTGAAACGGGCAAAAGTATACTTGAAGATTGATTTGAGATTTGGCTATTATTAGTTGCGAGTTAAAGATCTAGATGTGCCAAAAACTGCGTTCAGAACAAGGTACGGGCATTATGAATTTTTTGTTATGCCTTTTGGATTGACTAATGCTCCTGCCATTTTTATGGATTTGATGAATCAGATTTTTAGACTGTATTTAGACAGATTTGTTATTGTATTCATGATGACATTTTGATCTATTCTTGAGACGAGTCTGAGCATGCTGAGCATTTGAAGATTGTGTTACAAACCTTAAGAGATAAGCAACTATACGCTAAATTCAGTAAATGTGAGTTTGGGCTTTGAGAAGTTGGATTTCTGGGACACATTGTTTCATCAGAGGGTATATGAGTTGCTCCGAGGAAGATTTCTGTAGTTGTTAACTGGAAACCACCGAGAAATGTATCTAAAGTCAGAAGCTTTCTGGGCTTAGCTGGTTATTATCGACGTTTTGTTAAAGGGTTCTTGATGATTGCGACACTGATGACTAGATTAATACAAAAAGATGTGAAATTTGAGTGGTCCAAAAAATGTTAGCAAAGTTTTGAATAGTTGAAAGCATTGTTAACCGAGGCACCAGTTTTGGTTCAACATGAGTCAGGTAAAGAGTTTATGATTTTTAGTGATGCGTCATTGAATGGTTTGGGTTGTGTTTTGATGCAAGAAGGTAAAGTGATAGTTTATGCCTCCAGACATTTTAAGCCGAATGAAAAGAATTATCTGATGCATGATTTAGAATTGGTCACTGTTGTGTTTGTATTTAAAATTTGGGAACATCATTTGTATGGGGAGAACTGCCATATCTTTACTGATCACAAGAGTTTGAAATATATAATGACCTGGAAAGATCTGAATTTATGATAAAGAAGATGGCTCGAGTTGCTAAAGGACTATGAGTTAGTGATTTATTATCATCCGGGGAAACCGAACGTAGTTGCGGATGCTTTGAGTAGAAAATCTTTATCTATTTTGAGAGTGATGAATACTCAATTAACCTTATCTGATGATGGTTCGATTATAGCAAAGTTGAAAGCTAAATCGGTTTTTCTTCAGCAAATTTGTGAAGCTCAGAAGTGTGATGATGATTTGCAAACCAAAAGAATCCAATGTGAGTTGACCAGTGATTTAGACTATCAGATCATATCTGATGATTGTTTAATGTTTCGAGATAGGATTTGTGTACCATAGAATTTTGAGCTCATTTAGAAAATTTCACATGAAGCGCATAGTGGTTGTCTATTTGTTCACCTGGGGAGTACCAAAATGTATAATGATTTGAAACAATTGTATTGTTGGTCGGGCATGAAACGAGACATTTCAGAGTTTGTGTCAAAATGTTTAGTTTGTCAACAAATAAAGGCCAAGCATCAAGTTCCTTCGGGATTGTTACAATCGGTGATGATACCAGAATGGAAATGGGATAGAGTTACGATAGATTTCGTATTGGGTTTGCCCCTGTCTCCTAAAAAAAAGATGCTATTTGGGTTGTTGTTGATTTATTAGCTAAATCAACACATTTCATTCTAGTACATATAGATTATTCGCTTGATAAATTGACTGAGTTGTACATTGTTGAGATAGTTAGATTGCATGGGGTACTAGCTTCGATTATATTGGAAAGAGATTCGAGATTTACCTCGTGATTTTGGAAGAAATTGCAAGAAACTCTGGTTACGAAGTTGAACTTTAGTACTGCATTTCATCCACAAACCGATGGTCAGTCTGAGAGAGTAATTTAAATTCTCAAAGATATGCTTCGTTGTTGTGTTTTAGAGTTCGAAGACAATTGGGAGAAATATTTTCCATTGGTTGAATTTACGTATAATAATAGTTTTCAATCGAGCATAAAGATGGCACCGTATGAAGCATTGTATGGCCGTAAATGCCGAACTCCATTGTATTGGACCGAGATGAGTGAAAAAATTCATGGGTTCACTTGATCAGAGAGACTGAAGAGAAAATAAAAGTAATTCCTAACAGTCTGAAAGTAGCTTCAGATCGATAGAAATTGTACATAGATATGAAACGAAAAGACATTAAATTTCAGATCAGCGACAAAGTATTTATAAAAGTATCTCTGTGGAAGACAATTCTTCAATTTGGTCGCAAAGGCAAGCTGAGTCCGTGATTCATTGGGCCATATAAGGTTATTGAACGAGTAGGGCCAGTGGCATATCAGTTATTGTTACCACCAGAATTAGAGAAGATTTACAACGTGTTTCATATGTCAATGTTGTGCTGATATAGATAAGATCCATCGCATATCATTTTCTAGACTGAGATAGAAATTCAACCTAATATGACATAGAACAAAGAACTAGTCAGAATTTTAGCTTGAGAGGTTAAACAGTTGAGAAATAAAAGCATAGCTTTACTTTGGCAATGACATGGTGTCGAAAAAGCCAAGTGGGAGCCCGAGGAAGCTATGAGAAAATAGTACCCTAACCTCTTTTCTGGTAAGATTTTCGGGGGCGAAAATATCTATGGGGGGAGAGCTGTAACTACCTGTTTTTAGTCAAATTAGAACAGTGGTTTCGGGACCACAAATTCGAAGTCAAAATAATTATTTTATGATTATTTTAATTTCTACAACATGATAATATGTTTGTGTTTAATTTCCATAGCATGATAATATGTTTGTGTGAAATTTTCATTAGGAGATTTTATTGTTTAAATGTTCAATTACGTAAAGTGCAAAATTGGTGTTCTATTAGCTAAAGGTATCTAATGGCTATAGAATTTTAAAGTGGAGGTCCTTAAGAGATAATTAGACCATTAATCAGTTAGTGAACAATTATGAGCTTGGTTTTATGGAAATATTAAGATTTTTAAAGGTTATATTAGTAAATTAGTTATTAAAGATTAAATAAATGAAATAAAAATATGTATCATCTTTTTAGTCTTCATCTTCAACCGATTCTAGGGCTTGAGAAGCCATTTTCATTCATTTCCATTCGGCCAAGCTTCCTAACGCAATTGTAAGTCTGTTTTTAATGATTTTTGTGTTTTTGAGATCGTCGCAACTAGGTATAGCTAGCCCCGAGACTAATTTTCAAAACTGTTAAATGTTTAGGATGTTTCCATTGATGAGTATGTATGATATTTAATGTTTGATGATAGATTATGAATGGTTGATGACAGTTATACAAGTTTTGTTAAGTGATTTTTGAGAAAAATGCCAAATAAGGATTTAATTGAGAAATATGAAAAGTTTGTGGGTAATTTGTGAAATAAATGAAAAATATAGGTAGATTTGTGTACTAGGGAAATTCGGCTAGCATGGGTTGGTATTAAATTGCATGAATTTGTGATTTTATGAAATAATGACTAAATTGTAAAGGTTGAAAAATACTAGGGGAAAAAGTGTAAATGTGCTTTAATAAGCGTTTTGGATTAAATTGAATAGAAAGGTAATTAAATAAGCTAAATTTGTTATTATATCGATCAAGAAAAGTGAAATTCGGATCTAGATGAGGGGAAAAAACAAAGTACTCGACTAATCGACCTATTTTGCCATTTTTACATTCGAGGTAAGTTTGTATGTAATAAGTTTTGATATAAATGTATTTTAAATGCTTTGATATTGCATAAACTATGAATACAAGACTGCCGACATGTTAGATGATGATTCGACAAATGTGAAAATCCCTATTGAACCCTAGGAATAGATTAGGATACGAATGACATGTCACTAAGGGTTATTGTGATATTGTGATTTGGGTGCTGGTCTTGTACGTCCTACTGATAGTTGAGTATACTGTCATGTGTTGCAGTTAATTGACAGCTTGTGTGAGCAGCACTGTGTAGCTACGTCTTGATTGACAGCTTGGGTGAGCAGGCCTGTTAATAGCTCGAGAGTGAGCATTTATGTGATATGATATTGAGATAGCATTGGCTATGTATCTGGCACTTCAGAGCGAGTTTTTCGAGTATCCGATAGTATTTCAAATAGTTCAACGAATAAATGAAAGACTTGGTTGAGTATGAAATTAATACGAGATAGTACATGTATATACATAAACCGTATAAGCTTTAAATCGAAGAAATTTGTGAAGGACACGTATAATCTTATGATTGAATATATGAAAGGTTTGTTAGTTAATATGAGTTGCATGTTGACATATTCAATTTGTTAAATTATATATTTATAATCAAATTGAGTTTATTTCATACGAGCTTATTAAGCTATAAAGCTTACTCTGTTTATTTTACCGTGTTTTTTAGTGATTTCAAAGTTAGCTCAGATTCGGGGATCGTCGGTGACTTTGTCACACTATCTTACTATCACTTTGGTACTTTTAATATTAAGTTTTGGTTATATGGCATGTATAGGTTATGGTTATTTTGGTTATGAGTTGATAATGATTTTGGTCACTTGGAATAGCTTGTAAATGTTAAATGTTTTGGTTTGTATATAGCCATGAGAGTTGGCTTGTTTAGTTGATGTGGTTATGTATATATCAATATGCATATGGCTTGGTCATGTGATTAAAAATGAATATGTTATGCTTGTTGATATTTGGCAATTAGGTGTATTAAATTGTTGAGAATTGAGTTTGGTATGTTGTGAGATTAAGCTAGATTGTAACACCCCTCACCCGTATCCGACACCGGGATAGGGCTCGAGGCATTACCGGGATTTCATGTTTATAAACATATTCAATCAAGTCACTAAGTTGCGCTCTAATTTAAAACTATTCAAACATGTATATCCTTTCCCTTAAACAGGCTTTCGATATCTAAAACATGTCTAGAGGTGGCACGGGACAAAACCGAGAATGTTTGATAAACTTTAGGCACCTTGGAAAATTTTATCTTAAAGTGTTACACGCCCGTGTAGATGGGCCGTGTGGACTAACACGACCGCGTGACTTGGGACATGCCCATGCCCTTCGGCCGTGTGCAACACTGACTTATCAACACGGCCGTGGCATACGCCAGTGTTGCCTACCCGTGGGCAACACTGTCTTTTAGACACGGCAAGCACACAAGCCCGTGTGGCCTACTCGTGTGCATTTTTAATTTAAAATTTAAGTGCAAGGGACACACGGCCATAGCCCACACCCATGGGATGGAACCGTGTTCCACACATGGCCTAGACGCACACCCATGTGTCCGATCATGTAGGCTCTAATAGGCTATTTTCCTAGCCTTAAGTCACCCCTTTCTACTCATTATACCAGAAGTTACCAAGTTCGATTGAAAACAAGATTATACACTTGAAAATAATCTTGATAAAACTAATTGTAGTGAAACCTCATATCACTAGTTTCATACATGAAAGGTTATTTCCCATTTAGTGTTTATGGGTTTCCAAGTCACTTTAATTCGTCCGAAATTGGCTTTTTCATGTAACTTATTGCCAATTGGTAACAACCCATCACTTGTAAATAAAACCATACAAAAATTCGTAGGTCATAGTCTACTTCAATTAAGCCAAATTTTCATGGCCATATACAAAAAGATGAACATATTTTTACATGCCTTCATCTGGAAAATCATATGACACATATAACAAAATACTCAAAAATCCTATACATGCCATTGAACAAAATAAAAATGTCTTTATACCAAAGCTTGACTAGTTGATAGTGTGTCAACTCTCCAATCATGTTCCAGTCCGTATGAGTCTCGAGCTCTATGAAATATGGAAAAAGAGAGGGGTAAGCATTTACATGCTTAGTATGCTCGAATAACCGGAAAGTAAACATACTGAGTAATTATCATACATCCATACTTAAATCATGAAATCATCAATCATGAAATGATTCCCCATCACATGCACTCAATCAGTGAGTTAGTCACATAACAAAGAATCATGTAATTTATGTAGGTGAGCTCATTATTCATCATCTTATTGACATGCATCATATTAATCCCATTGAGTTTCTAGGAAATCTCGATGGAATACCCATTATCCGTCAATTTTTACGAATGATCATTTCACATATATGCACTCGCGAGAACCTCACATCCTATGGCTGGATTCCCAGTCCAGGCTAAATCCCCCATACCATGAACTCATAAGGTGATGTCGGGATTACCAGTCCAGGCTAAATCCCTTATAATGACAAACACCCTTAATGAGCTTGGATCTGAATTACCAGTCCAGGCTAAATTCAGACCCCATATCAGATTACCCGTCCAGGCTAAATCCATAATGCACACATATTCTTTGGGAGGCTCGATCATTCAAGGAACTCTCGTCCAGGCTGGATCCTTTTCATAATTGAGATCACGGATTACCCATCCGGGCTAAATCCTTACTGCAACACATGTAAGATCTCAAATCACATGTAATTATGGGTTACCATCGAATTCCCTTTGTCAACCTCAACCATTTTTCAAATGTTACCATCAAATATGCATTTCTATGATATTTCATGCCAATAATAAATGCAATCATTATGTATTCATAAATCATACAATTATGCATAATAGGGGTTTACTTTAAGTTATCCGAACTTACTTGGTAATTGTTTCGGAGTTGTGTTTCAGTTATTCTGAAACCTTGCGTTTACCTCGATCGACCTCCAGAATTTGTTCCTCGGGGTCTATAACAAAAAAATTATATCATTAATACCCAACATTATACATTACAAGTCTAATTCTCACCTCCAGTCCAAATGACCATTTTGCCCCTAAACATTGAAATTTTTACGATTTAGTTCCTAGGCTGGTATAATGAAATGCAATTTCTACCTTACTCAAGCCTAGCTGAACACTTTTCCCTCTTATGGTAGCCCACATTTTCCATTATTTTCACATTTCTACCACACATTTGATAACTTTTGCAAAAAGGTCCCTTTAGGGGTTTTTCATGAAAATCACCTAGGAAAAGTTGTTTAACACTCTTCAAACTTTCATATTCCTCCATAAAACATCAAAATACAAGTAACTCATGCATGGGTAAATTTTTAAACATGAACCCTAGCATGAAATATGGGTAGAAATGGAGAGAGTAAGCTACCATGACTTCAAAATTACGAAGAACATTAAAAACGGGGCTTGAGAGCACTTACTAATGAGCTTGGAAAGCTTGAAAACCCTAGCTATGGAAACCCTAGAAATTTCGATAGCACGGAGAAGAAGAATGGCTGATTTTTGGTTCATTTTTCCCATTTTATTTCACTTAAATGCCAAATGACCAAAATGCCCTTAGGCCCTTTCTTTGAAATTTCATCCATGGAAGCCCATTTTTGTCGAAAAATATAGAAATTGGGCAAATTACTCTCCAAGACCTTCTAATTGATAACCCAAAGCAATTTCATACAAATTGCTTCTAGAATCCAAGTTTTTCAATTTATTTAATTTAGTCCCAAATTTTCCAATTGGGCACTTACTCAAAGATTTCCTTAATGAAACTTTAACACATGCATATTTTCATATTCTAAGCCTCGTAATAATCATAAAATAAATATTTTGATGTCGGATTTGTGGTCCCGAAATCACTATTTCAACTAGGCCTTATTTTGGGATGTTACATTTCTCCCCCCTTATGGACTTTCGTCCTCGAAAGTATTACCAGTGAATAGATTTAGATATTGGCTTCTCATGGTTTCTTCTAGTTCCCATGTAGCCTCTTCTACACCATGTCGATGCCATAAAACTTTTACTAAGGCCACATCTTTATTCCTCAGCTGTTTAATCTCTCGAGCCAATATCTTAACTGGTTCCTCTCCATAGGTCATGTCCGGTCGAATTTCAATCTCAGTCGGTGAAATCACGTGAGAAGGGTCTGATCAGTATCATCTGAACATAGATATGTAAAACACATCGCGAATCCTTTCCAGCTCAGGTGGCAATGCCAAGCAATAGGCTAACGGTCTAACTTTTTCAATGATCTCGTATGGTCCCATAAATCACGGACTCAGTTTGCCTTTCTAGCTAAATCTCAACACCTTTTTCCATGGAGACACTTTCAAGAATACTCTATCTCCAACTTGAAACTCAATTTCTTTTCTTTTCAAATCAGCATATGACTATTGCCTATCCGATGTCGCTTTTAAATAGTGTCATATCACTTTAACTTTCTCTTCAGTTTCTTTAATCAAATCAACTCCGTGAATCTGATTTTCCTTAAGTTCTGTCCAATACAATGGAGTTCGGCACTTCCTGCCATACAAGTCCTCATAAGGTGCCATCTTCAAACTCGTCTGAAAACTGTTGTTGTAGGCGAATTCTACTAGTAGCAAATATTTTTCCCAATTACCCTGAAATTCAAGGATGCAACATCGCAACATATCCTCAAGAATTTGAATCATTTGCTCAAACTGACCATCTGTCTGAGGGTGAAAAGTTGTACTAAAGCTTAACTTCGTACCCAAGGCTTCTTGTAATTTCTTCTAGAATCTCAAAGTAAACCTCAGGTCTCTGTCGAAAATAATTGATAGCGGTACCCCATGCAATCTTACAATCTCAGAAATGTACAAGTTGGCCAATCTATTGAGGGAGTAATCTATCTTCACCGGAATAAAATGAGCCGACTTCGTTAACTTATCTACCACGGCCCATACGACATCTTTCTTCTTTGGATTCAATGGCAATCTTGTCACGAAATCCATAGTAACTTTGTCTGAATTCCATTCGGGGACCATCACAGGCTGTAGCAAACCTGAAGGCACTTGATGTTTAGCTTTAACTTGCTGACATACTAGGTATTTCGACACAAATTCAGAAATATCTCTTTTCATGCTGTTCCACCAGTGCATTTTTTTCAAATCGTTATACATCTTGGTACTTCATGGGTGAATTGACAGACAGCTGTTATGTGCTTCTTGCAAAATTTTTCAAATACGTTCATTGTTTTTGGGTACACAAACCCTATCTCTGAACATCAAACATCCATGAGAACCAATCCGAAAATCTGATTCAATACCTGACTCACATTGAGTTCTTTTAGCTTGCAAGTCATCATCATTAGTTTGAGCATCATAGATTTCCTGAAGGAATGTCAGCCTAGCCTCTAGCTCAGCCAAGACTGAACCATCATCAAGAAATTCCAAACGAGCAACCATGGCCCCTAAGGCAAAAAAGGATTTTCTGCTCAACGCGTCAGCGACCACATTCTCCTTTCCCGGGTGATAGTCAATGATCAGTTCGTAATCCTTGATTAACTCTAACCACCTCTGCTGCCTCAAATTTAATTCTTTTCAAGTCATCAAATACTTCAAACTCTTGTGATCAGTGAATATACGGCAAGTCTCACCATATAAATAATGCCTCCAAATTTTCAAAGCAAAAACAATGGCAGCAAGTTCTAGGTCGTGTGTCAGATAATTTTTCTTGTAAGACTTCAATTGCCGTGAAGCATAGGCTATCACCTTGCCATCTTGCATAAGCACACAACCCAATCCATTTAAGGATGCATCACTGTAGACCACAAACTCTTTTCCCGGTTCAGGTAGCACTAAAACAGGAGCTTCAGTCAATAGTGTCTTTAACTTCTCAAAACTTTGTTGACACTTTTCCGTCCATTCAAACTTAACATTTTTCTGTAGCAATCTCATCATTGGAGTTGCTATCATGGAGAGTCCTTTCATAAATCTTTGATAGTAACCGGCTAAGCCCAAAAAGCTTCTAACCTCGATTACATTATTAGGTGGTTTCCATTCGAAGATAGCAGAAATCTTACTTTGATCGACTCGAATGCCTTCACCCGAAACAATATGACCCAAAAATCCAACTTCATGAAGCCAAAACTCACTCTTGCTAAATTTAGCATACAGCTTCTTTTCCCGCAAAGTATGCAACACAATTCTCAAGTGCTTTGCATGTTCTGACTCATCTTTGGAATAAATCAAGATGTCGTCAATGAACACAAGGACAAACTTATCCAAATATGGCCGAAAGATCCATTTTATTAGATCCATGAATACGACCGGTGCATTTTTTAATCCAAATGGCATGACGAGAAATCCATAATGATCGTACCTCGTTCTAAAAGTTGTCTTAGGTACATCTGATTCTTTAACTCACAGCTGATAATAGCCAGACCTCAAGTCTATCTTAGAGAACACGGTGGCTCCTCTCAATTGGTCAAACAAGTCATCTATCCTTGGTAAATGATACTTATTCTTGATAGTTACCTTGTTCAGTTATCGATAATTGATACATAACCTCATCGATCCATCTTTCTTCTATACAAACAATACAGAAGCACCCCAAGGTGAAAAGCTTGGCCTTACAAAACCTTTATTCGTCAACTTTTACAATTGTGCCTTCAACTATTTCGGATCAGTTGGTGCCATTCTGTACGGAGCAATAGAAATGGGAGCTGTCCCTGGCACCAGCTCAATACCAAATTCTATTTCCTTTTCAGGAGGTAATCCGGGTAATTCTTCTGAAAATACATCTGGGTACACAGACTCAATCTTCAACTCTACAAATGCAAGATAGGCTTCATACCCTTTTCTCATATATCTCTGAGCAACCATTTCCGTGATCACAATCGGAGGCGTATCCAACTCTCTTGAATCAACCCGTAGAATCTCACCATTCGGGCATTTCAATTTAATATACTTACTACCACAATTTACAATTACATCATGCAGTGCTAGCCAATCCATACCAAGTATTACATCAAATCCATCAAATGGTAACAACATAAGATTAGCCGAAAACAATAACCCTGAATCGTCAAAGGACAATTCTTACAGACTTTATCAACCATGACTGACTTGCCTAGCGGGTTCGACACTTTAACAATAAATTTCGTAGTCTCAATGAGTATGTTCATTCTAGATACCAAGCTCATGCAAATGTATGAATGCATCGACCCCGGGTCAATTAAAGCAATAACACTTGTATTAAAAAGGGAAAAAGTACCCGTAATAACATCAAGAGCAGAGGCTTCCTCTCGGGCAAGTATCGTATATGTTCTTGCCGGGGCTCGAACCTCTGATTTGCAGTGTCTTTAGTCACAACTTGACTGCCACTAGCACTCCCAGGGTATCTCGGAGGTCTACCTCAAGGAATAGGAGTACTCAATATCGGAGTTACATCCACTTCTTTTTCGACTCGTTCTGGGCAGTCTTTGAGAAAGTGGTCAAAAGAACAGCACCTAAAACATGCGCCACTCTTCATTCGACACTCTCCGAAATGAAATTTGCTGCAAATCTTACAATTCAGCTTTTGATCATCTACACTCCCCACACTAGTTACCATCGGGGAGGAAGACTTTTGACCTCGTCATTTAGAGCTTCTCGCTCTACTTGAATATCCACTGACGAAGTGGAGCGTTCATGCTGGCTCCTGGCTTTCTTCATGCAGAACGAGAGTACTTTATCGCTAGACCTCTTGCTCGCACTCGAGCCTCTCTTTTAGCTTGTTTTCTTTCATTATTAAGTTTTTTAGCCTTCTTGGCTTGATCGGCCAATACGACAAACTCTCATATTTCCAAGATCCCAATCAACAACTTGATGTCCTCATTCAGGCCTTCCTCGAAGCATTTACACATTTTCGATTTCGTTTGGACTCATTCAGTTGCGTACTGACTTAGTCGTATGAACTCTTTCTCGTATTCTGCTACAGTCTTGTTCCCTTATTTGAGTTCCATGAACTCCTTTCGCTTCGAGTCCAAAAACCGCTGGCTAATGTATTTCTTCCTGAACTCTACTTGGAAGAAATTCCAAGTAATATTTTCCTTCAGCACTACCGAGGATACGGTCTTCCATCAATGGTATGCAGTGTCCTTCAAAAGGGACACAGCATACTTCAAACATTCCTTTGGTGTGCACAACAAATCATCTAGCACCTGCGTAGTATTCTCGAGCCAGAACTCAGCTCTTTTAGTGTCATCATCAATTTTAGCTTTGAATTCCTCGGCCCCATACTTTCTAAGTTTATCTACAGGGGCCTTACCAATTCTAACCGGTGTCATACCTTATGGCACATCATTATCAGGCTGATTAGGGGGCGGGGGAGGTCTTGGTATATTGGGGCGATTTCTCAGGTAATCCCCAAACCATTCGTCCATCATATCAAAGAAGGCAGCTCGGGCCTTTTCTCGACCTTCTGACATAAGCCTTCTACTACTACTAGATACAACTCGTTGTACAGAAGCTGGAGCATGGCTCTCGACTCCCTCGGACTCATCTTGTCCTCGATTGGAAGATATTTATTATATTCAAAACAATTTGAACAATTAGGAGAAGTCACACTATCAATATTCGAATAATGGCATGTACAGCAAACCTCAATACTCTCTACGATAGTCCTAGAACCGACTAAATGGTAGCTCTAATACCACTAAATGTAACACCCCTCACCCGTATCCGACGCCGAGATAGGGCTCGAGGCATTACCGGGATTTCACGTTCATAAAATATTTAATCAAGTCACTAGGTTGCGCTCTAATTTAAAACTTTTCAAACATGTATATGATTTCCCTTAAACAAGCTTTCGATACCTAAAACATGTCTAGAGGCGGCGTGGGACAAAATCGAGAACGTTTGATAAACTTTGGACACCTTGGAAAATTTTATCTTAAAGTGTTACACGCCCGTGTAGATGGGCCGTATGGACTAACACGCCCATGTGACTTGGGACATGCCCATGCCCTTCGGCCGTGTGCAACACTGACTTATCAACATGGCCGTGGCACACGCCCGTGCTGCCTGCCCGTGGGCAACACTGTCTTCTAGACACGGAAAGGACACATGCTCGTGTGGCCTACTCGTGTGCATTTTTAATTTAAAATTTTAAGTGCAGGGGACACACGGCCATAGCCCACACCCATGGGATGGAACCGTGTGTCACACACGGCCTAGACACACGCTCGTGTGTCTGACCATGTAGACCCTAATAGGCTATTTCCAAGCCTTAAGTCACCCCTTTCTACTCCTTATACCTAGTAGTTACCAAGTTCGATGGAAAACATGATTATACACTTGTAAATAATCTTGAAAAAACTAATTGTACGGAAACCTCATATCATTGGTTTCATTCATGAAAGGTTATATCCCATTTAGTATTTATGGGTTTCCATGTCACTTTAATTCGTCTAAAATTGGCTCGTTCATGTAACTCATTGCCAATTGGTAACAACCCATCACTTGTAAATAAAACCATACAAAAATTCGTAAGTCATAGCCTACTTCAATTAAGCCAAATTTTCATGGCCATATACAAAAAGATGAACATATTTTTACATGCCTTCATTTGGCAAATCAAATGACACATATAACAAAATACGCAAAAATCCTATATATGCTATTGAACAAAATAAAAATGTCTTTATACCAAAGCTTGACTAGTTGATAGTGTGTCGACTCTCCAATCGTCTTCCAGTCCTTATGAGTCCTCGAGCTCTGTGAAATAGGGAAAAAAAAGAGGGGTAAGCATTTACATGCTTAGAAAACTCGAATAATCGGAAAGTAAACTTACCGAGTAATTATCATACATCCGTACTTAAATCATGAAATCATCAATCATGAAATGATTCTCTATCACATGCACTCAATCAATGAGTTAGTCACATAACAAAGCATCATGTAATTTATGTAGGTGAGCTCATTATTCAGCATCTTACTGACATACAACATATTAACCCCGTTGAGTTTCTAAGAAATCTTGATGGAATACCATTATTCGTCAATTCTTACGAATGATCATTTCGCATATATGCACTCCCGAGAACCTCACATCCTATGGCGGGATTACTAGTTTAGGCTAAATCCCTCATACCATGAACTCATAAGGTGATTTTGGGATTACCAGTCCAGGCTAAATCCCTTATAACGAAAAACATCCTTAATGAGCTCGGATCTGAATTACCAATCCAGGCTAAATTCAGACCCCATATTGGATTACCTGTCTGGGCTAAATCCATAATGCACACATATTCTTCGAGAGGCTCGATCATTCAAGGAACACCCGTTCGGGCTAGATCCTTTTCATAATTGAGATTGCGGATTACCCGTCAGGGCTAAATCCTTACTGCAACACATGCAGGATCTCAAATCACATGTAACTACGGGTTACCTCGAATTCCCTTTGTCAACCTCAACCGAGACATTTTTAACATGTTACCATCAAATATGCATTTCTATGATATTTCATGCCAATAATAAATGCAATCATTATGCATTCATAAATCATACAATTATGCATATTAGGGGTTTACTTTAAGTTATCCGAACTTACTTGGTAATTGTTTCATTGTTGTGTTTCAGTTATTCCGAAACCTTGCGTTTACCTCGATCGACCTTCGGAATTTGTTCGTCAGGGTCTATAACCACAAAATTATATCATTAATACCCCACATTATACATCACAAGTCTAATTCTCACCTCTAGTCCAAATGACCATTTTGCCCCTAACCTTTGATATTTTTACGATTTAGTCCCTAGGCTGGTATAATGAAACACATGTTATTTCTACCTTACTCAAGCCTAGCCGAACACTTTTCCCTCTTATGGTAGCCCACATTTTCCATTATTTTCACATTTCTACCACAACTTTTACAAAAAGGTCCCTTTAGGGTTTTTCATGAAAATCACCTAGGAAAAGTTGTTTAACACTCTTCAAACTTTCATATTCCTCCATAAAACATCAAAATACAAGTAACTCATGCATGGGTAAATTTTTAAACATGAACCCTAGCATGAAATCTGGGTAGAAATGGAGAGAGTAAGCTACCGGGACTTCAAAATTACGAAGAACATTAAAAACGAGGCTTGGGAGCACTTACTAGTGAGCTTGGAAATCTTGAAAACCCTAGCTATGGAAACCCTAGAAATTTCGGCAGCATGGAGAAGAAGAATGGCTGATTTTTGGTTCATTTTTCCCATTTTATTTCATTTAAATGCCGAATGACCAAAATGCCCTTAGGCCCTTTCTTTGAAATTTCATCTATGCAAGCCCATTTTTGTCCAAAAAATTAGAAATTGGGAAAATTACTCTCCAAGACCTTCTAATTCATAACCCAAAACAATTTCATACAAATTGCTTCTAGAATCCAAGTTTTGCAATTTATTCAATTTAGTCCCAAATTTTCCAATTGGGCACTTACTCAAAGAATTCCTTGAAACTTTAACACATGTATATTTTCATATTGTAAGCCTCGTAATAATCATAAAATAAGTATTTTGATGTCAAATTTGTGGTCCCAAAACCACTATTTTTACTAGGCCCTATTTTGGGATGTTACATAGATGATGCAAAATTTGAAAGTGTCCATATTGATGTTTGAAATTAGGAGGTTTGATATGGAATTGAAAGGTATGTTATGTCATTGTTGTGTTATGTATTGGTTGGCATTGAATGGTATGAATTGAGTTTGATTGAAGTTGTCTTAAATGCCTAGTTGTTCCATGTTTTGTGCCATTTGGATTGATGTAGGTGTGCACAAGTTTGGGTGGCAAAATGGCTTGGTAAATAGCCTATTTTTGTCCACACGAGCAGAGACACGGGTGTGTGTCTCAACTGTATGTGACACACGGCCATGTTAAATGGTCGTGTGTCCCTGGTGTTGTACTATAAACTAGGTCAGTATGCTCCACACGGCCTCACACATGGGCGTGTGACTTGGCTGTCTAGAATAAGTCAGTATACCCTACAAGATTGGCATGGCCTAGCACACGGCCTGGCACTTAGGTGTGTGTGGCCATTTTTAGGGCATACGAGCTAGCCACATGGGCGTGTGTGTTGGCTATGTGACCCAAGTCAGAGAGTTACACGGGGTCAGACACGGGCTGGGACACGGCCATGTGACCCCATTTCAAATGTCCACATAGCCTATGACACGGGCGTGTCTTTGGCCATGTGAGACACACGTCTGGGCCACACGGGTGTGTCCCTTGTTTTTGAGAAAATTTTCTAAGTTTTCTAAAAGTTTTTAAAGTTATCAGTTTAATCTTGAACTACCACAAATGAATGTTTTGTGTAACATCCCTTACCCGTACCTGTCCCCAGATTAGAGTAAGAGGCATTACCAATCATATCACAATTCCAACAAATATGCATTACATTTTTCACTTTTTTTAAAAAAAATTATTATAAAACCACAGCATTACTCATATCATTTTTCAATCTACCAAATGTTAAATTTTATCATTTAATACATAGCATAAACAAAACAAAATCCATAATATGTCAAAACAATTTATATACATGCCAATCATGTAACACATCAATAACATCATTCTTGAATAATAGATCTATTTTTATATAAGTCATGCGTATACTTATTACAAGCAGTTACATAACATTTCTTTTCATACATATGATATATATATTTTATAATAGCATTTGTTACGTTGTTAATACATTCTCATTTCATGAATAAATAATATTATATAGACATATATAACATTTAATCAACTAATTAAACTACTTAAATAATTAAACCAAAATTTACAAATGATATACCATTATGATCCGAACAAAACTACATTAACCTTTTATTCATTCGGCTACCCCAAAATTTACCTATTCATACTTATAAATTTCGGTTAGCTATCAAACCTCATAACCAAGCATATTTTTATTTTACATAATAAGCTCATACCAAAATTCACTTCATACTAATGTCATGTGTTTTAAACTTACTAAGGAATTTCATATTGCATCCCATTCATGGCACTTAGCACGATAATTGAATATGAGTTCAGACCATAATCTAAATAAAGCCAAACTCAAACATAACACTTAAGCCATTTCTCAATGGCTAGATTACACACAACCAAAATCCAATATTTCAAAACGAAATCTACCTTATACATGTCATAGTTTCAAAATGTAACTTATAAAATACCGAAGACGGTTGATAGTGTGATAGACTTTGCTGACGATCCCTGAGCTTGTAACTTGAATAAAAAATCTATAAAATAGAAATAACATGAAAACACAAAGTAAGCTATAATAGCTTAGTAAGTCATAAGCAAAAAGACATCCCAATGATATAATCAACTCATTTTAAGCTAATCCAAATTTCAATGTCATTATCAGTCTTAACCTCAAACCTACAAAGGATATAAGCAACACATTTTCATACACAAAATCTACCTTGGCCGAATGCTCACTTAATCAATTTGGCCTAATATTGTTCATCTTTCAAAGCCAAAATGTCTGAATATAATTAAACATACACATACGCGTTTATATAAGCTCAAGAACCATAATATAACATCATATACATATACCACCTAAATGGCAGAATATACATGATTACTTATATGCATATATCCAAAATCAATTCTACAATATTCATACCATTTATTTACAAGGCCGAATACACATACTAAATTCACATGAAATCTTCATTTGTATCACACATAATTAATAACAAATATCAAGTTACTTATTTACCTTATCTCAATTAAACAACAAGCTAACTCATACTTGATCATTTAGCTCATTTAACGTATTCGATTACCACATCATCATAAAGTCTTTTAAGCATAAACTTATAATAATTCACCGGCATAAAGCCTGCTAGGCCTAAGCCTGTATCACACATCAGCACAAAGCCTGCTAGACCCAAAGTCTAATTTTATACACCGACAATAAGCCTGCTAGGCATAAAGCCCGATCAAATTCACTAGCACAAGGCTTTCTAGGCTCAAAGCCCGAATATCACTATTATAAAGCTTTCTCATACGCAATTCATATAACAAAAACTCCAGATATTCCAAATAGTTCATACGGACTTTCAAATGTTATAACTCAGTCGAATTAAACTCACATACAGTATTTCTATGCTTAAACACATTCGGCTAGCTCTTTTATAAATCTATAGATTCTAAATTAGCAAATTAAACTAAGTTACATTCAATATAAACGATGTTTAATTGCTTAAAGACTTACCTCGGATATCGACGAACAATGTAAATCGCCTATTCGATTATTTTTGCTTTTCCCCGATCCAAGTCCGATTTCTTTTGTTCTAGATCTATACAATTTTAAATTAATCTCATTCAAACACAATTTCATTCAATTTAATCCAACAACACATAAATGGGAAAATTACCATTTTGCCCCTGATATTTCATACTTTTACAAATTAGTCCTAATTGCATAAAACACAAAATATACAAAATCTCACAACAACATAGTTAGGCCCAATCTTCCTTATATTCATACTAGTCCATATATTTCATTTATTTCACATTTTAGTCCTTCAATTTATTATTTTTTACAATTTAGTCCTAATTACTCAAAATCATCAAAACTCCAATATAAAACATGTTAATCTAAAACATATCTTTCATATTTCATCATCAAACAACAAAAATCACAAGCTCTCAACAATGACATAAGTCAAAATATTCATCAAAATAAAAAATTCAAGCATGGGTCTGATAGTATTCTAAGCAACGATCTCAAAAATGTAAAAAATATCAAAAACCGAACAAAGACTAACCTTGTATCAAGCTTCCAAAGTGCCAAAAGTTCAAAAGCTTTTAACTTTTTTTTTCTTTCTTAACATTCGGCCAAAAACATGAATAAAATGCATGTCTTTTAAATTTTATTTTATTATAATGCCAAATATTTCATAATTTACTATAATAACCTTTATAAATTAATATAAAATCTTTATATTGGCTATCCACAACTGTCCAACTCATTTAACTATGGCCTAGTTGTATTAATAGTGCTTCATTTTAATAAGACAAGTTCAATCAAGCACTTTCATATTTAATATTAACTTTTCACTTTACGCAATTAAGTCATTTTATTAAATTAAGCACACAAACGATCAAATTTTCATACGAAACTTTCACACATGCAATTTCGCATATAATAAACATGGAAAATAATGTTTAAATATTTTTCTGACTCGAATTCATGGTCCCAAAACCACCGTTCCAATTAGGGTCTAAATCAGGCTGTTACAACTCTCCCCGCTTAGGGATTTTTGTCCCCGAAAATCTTACCGTTCTCATTGCATGTTCTGACTCCCACGTTTCTTCCTCAACACCGTGTTTATGCCACAGTACTTTAACCAATGAAATTTTCTTATTTCGCAACTCTTTAATCTCACGAGCTAGAATACAAATCGGTTCTTCCTTGTACGACATATCAGGCTTAATCTCAACTTCAGTCAAACTAATCATGTGTGAAGGATCAGATCGATATCTATGAAGCATCGAGACATGGAATACATTATGGATCTTTTCTAATTTAGATGCCAATAACAATCTGTAGCAATTGGTCCAATTTGTTCGATAATCTCATATGGCCCAATAAATCTCGGACTCAATTTGCCTTTACGACCAAATCTGAGTATTTTCTTCCACTGTGAGACTTTTAAAAATACTCTATCTCTGATTTGAAACTCTATATCTGTACATTTCAAGTCCAAATGTAACACTCCAGACCCGACCTAGACGTTACGACTGAATTTGATGTGCCACATCAATTGCCCCAAAACCTGATAAGCTTATGCATAATAAATCAATTGCTGTAAAAGCCTTTAAAGTTTTAAAGCCCGAGAGTGCTTAGCATTTCATGCCATTTAAAACGCGTATAATTTTCAAAATGCCTGTTATTATTAGAATTAAAGTTTATTGGTTTGATTTTATAAAACGTTGTTATTTTGAAAACCCGACTCTAGTAGTTTATAAATATTAAGTCATAGCCCAATAAAAGTTAAAAATCTCCCAATGGCCTTATTACATAACAAAACCCAAAAATAAATTCTATAAGTGAATAAACCATAAACAAGTCTTTTGAGTTCGTGTGGCTGCCTCCGAGTCCCTCGCAGCTCCAAACCATCTAAGCTTAGGGATTACCTGCACAATTAGAAACGAGGTGAGTTTACGAAAACCCAGTGTGTAACCCCTTTACCAGAGTAACAGTCAACATACAGAACAGAGACAGTCTGGGACTTAGCCCTATACAATAACAATACAGTCTGGGCCTAAGCCCTATACAATAGTCCAACACACATATGCAACCCATCGAAACCCAACCATCACACCATGTGGGGATTAAATCGACCCACCTAGCCAGCACACCAGTATCGCAGCGAGGTTGCTATAGGTAACGCAGCAAAACTGCTAGTAGTAATAAACGTGGCATAGCCACTAATGTCAGAATACATTGCAAGGCCACTAGATCGGTAGAACGTGACAAAGCCACTACTACAGTACTTCCTCCGAATCAAAATCCCAACCCCAATGCAGAATGTCATAAATAATTCGTGTATGTAGTGTCATACTTAAAACCAATCATATCAATGTCATACACCTGTCAATGAACCCACCACTAGGGTATAAAGGTCATTTCGTTAGTTAAGGGTAAAATAGTAATTTTACCCCTTAGGGTATTTCAATCATTTAACTAATTTTTAGGGTCTCGGTACAGAAAACAACCCTTTAGAAGGTCTACAGCTGTCTCAAATGACTTAGACAACCCATATGGTCAAAACAGTGTACATGGGCCCAAGGCCCAATACTCGGCCCAACAAGGCCCATAACGGCCCCAGTCCATGAAATGCACGCAACGGTCTTATAGTCTACCTACACACCTTGATTTACGAAAGTGACAGAATCCCCTACGAGTCTACCCAACTTTCAGTTAGTCTCCACTACATTCAATTGCAACAACTACTTTTAACCCAACTTTTCTACTTACCTTGATCGAAGAGAAGATGGCTAACTGTATCTAGATTAGCTAGGGTTGATCTCACGTATCTTGGCCCTTAACTGCACACATGGCAGTTGAACAGATAAAACTAATTAAAAGAAACTAGCCTAAAGCCCCTAAAGATAACACTCTTAAAACAATGAATAATCAGCCTACCCAAGTGTTGGAAGACAGGGTTCTGATGGCTTAAGAACATTCTGCGCCCTTCGTTCCTTAGTGATAACTAAACCCCGTGAACATACATCATAGAAAAAGAAGTCACCACTCGAAAAATACAGAGAACTAAGAGAAAGGAATATTCGGCTTAGAGAAAATAATAAAAGATACAAGGTTAATAGTCACTACATGATATACTTACCACTAGCAGAGATTTAAAATATGAATAAAAGAAATAGGGAAGGATTCAAAAGAGAGAAGGGATATTCGACTAACACAGAAGCAATAGGGAAGGATTCAAAAGAGAGAAGGGATATTCGACTAACACAGAAGCAACCCAAATGAGATGAACCAGATGAAAAAATGGTATTTGGCCAAAGTTCTAAGGGTAGAAGCGCAATAGAGATGTGATAGAAAAAGGATTTGAGAGTAAGAATAAGGAGAAGAGGATTTCGACACAGTGTTGAGTGTAAAATAGGGTAGTGCTCAGTCAGGGACTTAGAAGAGAAAAATAAAGAAATCAAAAGATTTTACCAATCGATACAAAATGAAACAAAGATTTCGGCTTTTCCCGAAATGCACACAAAGAAGTCGGCAGAGGAGAATGGTACCCAAAGTGACCAAAAAGAGCAAGAAGAATAATAGCAAAAGAAGAGTTCGATCCCTACTCCCTACCCAAATGCCGAAAATACACTCCCTAAACCCCTTAGTCAAATTTGCACCCTCACACACACCCATACGGCTATAAATTCCTTCCCATTTCAAATTCCATGAAAATCTCCAAGATTTTCTCCCCTTATCCCTCCATAACAACCTCCAAGACCCATTCAAACTATCACCCAACAGAGTTTCAGTCCACTACTAACTCTTATCGTCCCAAGTAGCAAAATTAACATCTTTTACCTTTTATGGGATTCAAACCACAGTCTTCTCATCTGCCAAATCACGCCACATGCCACCAAGCCACAAGGCTTTTTGTGGTAACAAGCAACCACAAATATTCATAAAGCCTAGGTGCCAATGTTCAGGTTCTTTTTAAGAGAAAAACAAAATTTTTGCAAAAGCCAGAGCTTGAACCTAGGCCTTCCTAGACACCCCCAAACACGCCCAAATCATTTAGCCACCAAACCAAACATGCGATTTGTGTCAAACCCGGTAAAATTACAAACCCTAAATTTTTAAGGCGTTACAACTCTACCCCCTTAAAAAATTTTGGCCTCAAAACTTACCTGGTCAAAATAGATGAGGGTATTGATGTCGTATCGTCTCTTCTGGTTCCCATGTGGCCTTTTCTACGCCGTGATTGTGCCAAAGCACTTTGACCAGTGGAACAGACTTCTTTCTCAATACTTTAACATCAGGTTCCAATATCTGTACTGGTTCCGCCTCAATAGTTAGATCAGGCCTAACTTCAATTTCCTCAACTGGCACGATGTGCGAGGGATCAAAACGTTATTGCATAAGCATTGAAACGTGAAACAAGTCATGAATTCATTCTAGCTCTGGAGGCAACTCAAGTTGATATGCAACCAGTTTTATACGCTTAAGTATTCAGTAAGGCCTAATAAATCTAGGGCTCAACTTGCCCTTTCAACCAAACCTGAAAATTTTCTTTCACAGTGATACCTTAAGAAAGACATAATCCCCCATAGAGTACTCGATCTCTTTACACTTTAAGTCTGCATAGGACTTCTGCCTATCAAATACTTCTTTAAACCGCTCTCGAATCAGTTTTACCTTATCTTCTGTATCATCAACTAGCTCCGGCCCTAAAATTCGCCGCTCACCCAGTTTAGTCCAGCAAGTAGGAGTACGACACCTACGACCATATAACGCTTCGTACGGTGCCATTCGAATACTAGACTGGTAGCTGTTGTTATACGCAAATTCTGCCAACAGCAAATAATCCTCCTAGCTGCCCTTGAAATCCATTACACAACTTCTTAACATGTCTTCCAATATCTGAATTACTCTCTTAGACAATCCATCCTAGCTAAATTACCATTGTCATTGCCGAATATGTGCTTAATTAAAGAAGAATTTGTTGTTCGATGTTTCAAATGATTTAGATAGTTATAAAGTAAGTTTGAGATAGGTATTATGTTTTTGAGAAAGGTTAATGTGTTTGGGTTCAATTTGTGGCTAGTTCGTTCTGATATGCATGGATAATAGTATATGTGTATTAGGTGGTGGTATTTAATCAATGTGTTGTAAGAGAGAATTGATAATTAGGGTTATTTTGTTATACCTAAATTTGATAAATAAATAAATAAATAAAATATTTTAATATGATTATATCATAGCAAGATTTATGCTTTGATTTTATTTCAATTTGTAATTCGGCACTTGTCCATGATTTGATAATTGGATGTGTATGTATATTAATTTATGAAATTCGAAAATGCAAGGTAATGAGTTAAGAAAATGTTCCATGATGGCTTAAGCTTATTAATAGGAATAAAGGTAATTGTTAAGTGTAGCTTTGAAAGCTATGGTAAGAACGCAATATGTATCCAATATTATAATAGTATATTCGAACATGTCATTATATATATCAAGTTGTATGTGTGATTTTTTATCAAATTATATAACAGTCTTATAAGTTTTATGTTCGTGTATGTGAGCTAAATATGAAATGAATACTCGGCTATGAAGGTTATAAATTAAGTCATAGGAATTTTGGTAATGTTCATATTTGGTCATTAAGGCTATATTGTACTTAGGCTATATGTATTATGTGTTAAGGAAAATTACTTGTTTAATATATATTCGGTCATAAGATGTACATGAGGAATGTTAAATAAATTGTATTAAATGGCTTAATGTGACTAAAAATGTGTAGGACCATTTTATATTTGAGCTAAGAGTAGCTATATGACTTATTAAGTTTCTTGTCATATTCGGTCATAAGCTAGCATAATGGGACCTTATAAATTAAATTTTTGTTTGAATTGTCTCAAGAGCATAGAGAACCAAGGTTGGATAGAGGAAAAGAGAAAGTAGTTGAGTAGCCGATCCGAGACTGTTCAAATATATTCGAGGTAGGTTTTAAGTAGATATATATAATATTATTCGAAAATGACAAGACAGATTATGAGAATTAAGTGTTATTTGTCATATATGTACATGGCCGAATGGCAATTTGTATTGGAAGTAAAAAAAAAAGTGATATGTTTTCATGATCAAATGATAGTGTTAGCTGAAAATAAGTAAGATTTTACGTGTAAACTATTATGTATTTAAATGTGAGTGATGAAATGAGATAAAAGTGAATGAAATGTAGGATGATATATTCGAATGATGACTGTACCTAAATTGGTGTGATTGTGTTGTATAAAACTTGTTAATTTGAATAATGTACAGTACTATTCGGGCCTTTGAGCCTAGCAGGCTATAATGCCAGTGAGATATTATTCGGGCCTTTGAGCCTCGTAGGCTATAATACCGGTGAGATATTATTCGAGCCTTTGAGCCTAGCAGGCTATAATGCTGGTGAGATATTATTCAAACCTCGAGCCTAGCAGGCGAAATGCCGGTGATTGAATTCAAGTTTTTTTTTAAACCTAGCACGCTGAATGCCGGTGATTTGATAAAAGTCTAAAACTAAGATACCTTGTGTTAGAACGACGAATGAATACATTCAATACGTTAAGTTGGCCAGGTACGTATTATGTATTTATATGCGAGTATGATTTAAATTGAATCATAAGAGTATAATTTGATACATATGTGAATACATGATATATTTATATCTATGATTATGATACATTCGGTCAAGGTATGAAAGTATGTGAAAATGTTTGATTTATTTATGCCATATGAATTCAGATTAAGTGTACTTAGAATACTAAGTGTGCATTAGATGCTTGTATATATTCGGCCAATGGTAATAAATATATAGGAAATGACCTTTTGAGAAATTGGATAATTGATGTATAATTGAGTTTGTCTGTTGTATTGCTTAAAACTTACTAAGCTTATGAAAGCTTACTCCTTTTGTTATATTTCTCTATTTTATAGATTGTTGATTCCAGTTACCTGCTCGGGGAGAGGATTGTCAGCAACTCGTCACACTATCTGTCTTTTTGGTATAGCTATATTTTGGAACTAGTATGGCATGTATAGAATAGACTTAAGTGAATGTTATTTTGAGATGTTTTTGTATATATGCCATGTGAATATGGCAACTTTTGAATATCGATATAAGTTGAATTTCTATCTTTGATGATGCTTTGCTATAAGTATAAGTGCTAATTAAATTATGTAAATGTGTATGTACTAATGTTGAAATTCGGATTAGTAATTCTTCATAATCCATTCCGACGACGGATACAGGTTATAGGAGTGTTAAATTTTATTAGTATTAGAGCTACAGTTTAGTCGATTCTAGGACTAACGTAGCGTGTGTGAATCTACTTATACATGCCATAAAGTGTTAATATGATAGTGTGATGATTTCTGACAATTGAAACATGTTTTTCGTATAGAAATGAATTTCGATCCTGATCGAGCAGTAGCTGATGATGTAGAGAGCGTAGCGCCTGCTCTCGCGCTAGGGACAGCGTCGTTGGACTCTCAACCGAATGCTAGTAATCAAAATGATGAGGCTAAAGAAGCCTTCTATGCTATGATGAGCGATTGGTTTACTCAGTATATTCGGACTAATCCGGCTGTTTCACATCCTCCACCCCCGACTAATACAACCCCTGCACCTGTGGTACCTCCAGTAGTTGACATGTTGAGGTTGAGCAAGCCCCCAGTTGATAGGATTCGAAAACACAGGGCTACTGAGTTCAAGGCTACTGACAGTGATGATGCTGAGCAGGCTAAGTTTTGGCTCGATAATACCATTCGTGTGTTTGATGAATTATCATGCACACCCGATGAATGCTTAAAATGTGCTATATCTCTGTTACGCGATTCTGCCTACTATTGGTGGAATACCTTGGTTTCAGTTGTGCCGAGAGAATGGATTACTTGGGAATTCTTTCAAACTGAGTTTCGCAAGAAATATATTAGTCAGAGATTCATCGATCAGAAACGGAAGGAATTTCTCGTGCTCAAACAGGGTTCTATGTCAGTTACTGATTACGAGCGAAAGTTTGTCAGACTTAGTAAATATGCTCGGGAATGTGTTTTGTCTGAGGCTATCATGTGTAAACGCTTCGAGGACGGGTTGAATGAAGACATCAAACTATTGGTGGGTATTCTGGAAATCAAAGAGTTTGTAGTACTTGTCGAGCGAGCTTGTAAAGTCGAAGAGCTTAGTAAAGAGAAAAGAAAAGCTGATGATGGAACTAGGGAGTTCCATAAAAGATCTTCGGGAAAATCCTTTCATTAGTCATCGAAGAAACTTAGAGATGATTCAGGCCGAACTAAGAATACTTCGGGTTTTTCCATACGAGATCGTATTGACCCCCAGTGAGTACACGGGCCACCTCTGTTGCCAGTGTCAGCAATGATCGTCAGGACAGATCTGAGTGCAAGCATTGAGGCAAATGGCATTCAGGAAGCTGTAGATTTCATGACCGCTCTTATTTCAAGTGTGGATCAACTAATCACTTTATCAGAGACTGTCCGAAATTAGCTAAACAGAATACTGATCTGAGTGGGAGACCTAGTAATACCGCAACACGAGGTAGACCACCTAGACATGCAGGAAATGCTAGTGGAAATCAGAGAGGGACCAAAGATACTGTTGTACGTTCTGAGGCTCGTGCACCTTCCAGAGCCTATGCTATACGTGCACACGATGATGCTTCCTCGCCAGATGTTATTACCGGTACTTTTACTCTTTTTGATACTGATGTTATTGCTTTGATTGATCCCACTTCTACTCATTTGTATGTGTGTGAAACTTTGGCATCCAGTAAGACTCTACCTGTTGAGTCTACTGAGTTTGTGATTCGGGTGTCGAATCCTTTGGGCTGTTATGTACTAGTTGACAAAGTATGTAAGAAATGTCCCCTAATGATCCGAGATTCTTGCTTTCTGGCTGATTTAATGTTATTACTGTTTGACGAGTTTGATGTCATTCTCGGTATGGATTGGTTAACTGTGCATGATGCAGTAGTGAATTGCAAGTGAAAGATAATTTATTTGAGGTGTTCAAATAATGAAATAATTTGACTTGAGTCTACCGATTTGAATGGATCCCCGGTAGTGATATCCTCGATGTTGGCTTAGAAATATGTGAAAAAGGGGTGGGAAGCATACCTTGCGTACGTACTGAATAGTAAAGAATCAAAAAAGAAACTCGAGACTGTGCCCGAGGTTTGTGAATATCCGGATGTGTTCCCCAAGGAATTACCTAGATTACCACCTGTTCGGGAGGTAGAGTTTGGTATTGAACTACTACCAGGGACTACACCTATTTCAATAGCTTTGTATCGTATGGAACCAACCGAATTAAAAGAATTGAAATCTCAGTTGCAAGAGTTGACAGATAGAGGTTTTGCTTGACCGAGTTTTTCTCCCTGGGGTGCACCAGTACTGTTTGTGAAAAAGAAAGACGGAACCATGAGAATGTGTATTGATTATCGTCAGCTTAATAGAGTAACGATAAAGAATAAATATCCGTTGCCACGAATCGACGATTTGTTTGATCAACTGAAAGGAGCCTCAGTATTTTCGAAGATAAACTTGAGATCGAGTTATTATCAGTTGAGAGTTAGAGACTCAGACGTGCCTAAAACTGCTTTCAGAATGAGGTACGGACATTATGAGTTCTTAGTGATGCCGTTTGGGCTCACTAATGCCCCTGCTGTTTTCATCGATTTAATGAATCAAATTTTCAGATAATATTTGGATCGGTTTGTAGTCGTGTTTATAGATGACATTTTGATCTATTCACACGATGAAACTGAACATGCCGAGCACTTGAAGTTAGTATTGCAGATTTTGTGAGACAAGAAATTATATACGAAGTTTAGTAAATGTGAGTTCTGGTTGAGGGAAGTTAGGTTTTTGGGGCATATTGTATCCACATCGGGCATTCAAGTTGATTCGAGTAAAATTTCAGCTATACTAGATTGGAAACCTCCAAGAAATGTTTCAGAAGTTCGAAGCTTTTTGGGACTTGCTGGGTACTACAGACGGTTTGTGAAAGGTTTCTCATGATAACAACACCTATGACAAAGTTGCTTCAGAAAGATATCAAATTTGAGTGGTCAGAAAAATGCCAGAAAAGTTTTAATCAATTGAAAACTCTTTTGACCGAAGCCCCAGTGTTAGTTAAGCCAGAATCCAGTAAAGAATTTGTGATCTACAGTGATGCGTCTCTGAATGGTTTGGGCTGTGTATTGATGCAAGAGGGTAGAGTAGTAGCGTCCGCTTCGAGACAATTAAAGCCACATGAGAAAAACTATCCGACTCATGATCTCGAGTTAGCTGCTATTGTTTTCGCTTTAAAAATTCAGCGTCATTACTTGTTCGGGGAAAAAATGCCATGTGTATTCCGATCATAAAAGTCTCAAGTACTTGATGACTCAGAGAGATTTGAATTTGAGACAAAGACGTTGGCTAGAATTATTGAAAGATCACGAGCTTGTCATTGATTACCATCCGGGAAAGGCTAACGTGGTTGCTGATGCATTAAGCCGTAAATTGCTATTTGTTTGCGAGCAATGAATGTGCACCTGTCTGTATCCACTGATGATGTGTTAGTAGCGGAGTTAAAAGAAAAACCGTTATTGACGCAACAAATCCGTGAATCTCAAAAAGTTGATGATGAATTAGTTGCAAAGCAAGCATTATGTGTTTCGAAAGAGGATTTAGAGTTTTTAATTGATAGAAATGATTGCTTGAGGTTCAAAAATCGATTGTGTGTTCTGAGAAATTCAGAGCTTATTCCAATGATTTTGAACGAGGCTCATAACAGTTGAATGTCAATTCACCCGGGTAGTACGAAAATGTGCAACGATCTGAAACGTCAGTATTGGTGGCATGGTATGAAACGAGACATTTCTAACTTTGTTTCGAAGTGTTTGATATGTCAACAAGTGAAAGTGGAACATCAAGTACCTTCGGGATTACTTTAGCCGATCATGATACCCGAATGGAAGTGGGATCGAGTCACAATGGATTTTGTATCTGGGTTGCCATTGTCACCAAGCAAGAAAGATGCGATTTGGGTTGTTGTTGATAAATTTACAAAGATGGCTCATTTTATTCTCGTACGTATGGATTATTCACTCGATAAGCTAGCCGAACTGTACGTTTCTCAGATTGTAAGGTTACATGGGGTACCTACTTCTATTGTGTCGGATAGAGATTCGAGATTCACATCACGATTTTGGAAGAAATTGCAAGAAGCATTGGTACTAAGTTGCATTTTAGTACCGCTTTTCATCCTTAGACCGATGGTCAATCCGAGCGAATTATTGAGATACTCGAGGATATGTTGAGATGTTGCATCCTTGAGTTTAGTGCCTCGTGGGAACGATACTTGCCTTTGGTGGAATTTGCATATAATAATAGTTTTCAATCGAGCATCAAGATGGCACCTTACGAGGCTTTGTACGGTCATAAATGTCATACACCTTTGTTTTGGACCGAACTCAATGAGAATAAGATTTACGGAGTTGATTTGATTAAAGAAGCCCAGCAGAAAGTAAAAGTGATCCGTGAAAGTCTGAAAGCAGCATTAGATCGTTAGAAATCGTATGCAGACTTGAAATGGAAAGATATAAAGTATCAAGTCAGAGAAAAAGTGTTTCTTAAAGTTTCACCATGGAAAAAGGTACTCAGATTTGGCCGTAACGGCAAATTGAGCCCGAGATTTATTGGACCATATGAAATTTCAGAACAGATTGGGCCAGTTGCCTATAGACTACTTTTGCCACCTAAACTTGAAAAGGTTCAAAACGTTTTTCATGTTTCGATGCTCCATCGGTACAGATCCGATCCTTGTCATGTGATTAATCCATCAGAGATTGAAATTCAGTCTGATTTGAGTTATGAAGAGGAATCAGTTCGTATTTTGGCTCGTGAAGTAAAAGAACTACGAAATAAGAAAATCTCATTAGTGAAAGTACTATGGCTCAAACACAAGGTTGAAGAAGCGACTTGGGAGCCAGAGGACTCAATGAAAGAACGTTATCCTAACCTTTTCGATGGTAAGATTTTCGGGGACGAAAATTTCTAAGGGGGGAGTTGTGGCAGCCCTAATTTAACCCCGGTCAGAAAATGGTTTCGGGACCACAAAACCAAGTCATAAAAATAATTAGATGTTATATTCTGTGCTTATTATATGTGAAGGTGCATGTGTGAAAATTTCATGATTTAATATTGTCATTTGTGAATGAAGTTATTAATAGGACTTATGTGAAATTTTGTGAAAATATGATAGGTTATTTTTGTAGTGGCCAAATAATTAATGGCGTAAATAAGTGGATTTGCATGTCAAATTTCCCACTTTAGTTGTAGTGGTCGGCCATGATAATGATGATAAGAAAAATATGTATTATATAATAATATTATAATGGTAATGGCTTAATTTATGAAATAAAAATTAAGTAAAATAAGAAAAGATAATAGAAAAAAAAACAAAATGCTTGTTTCATCTTCTTCCTTAGTCGCCGAACCTTAAAGAAAAAAAAGGGAAATAGCATTCGGTCACTTTGAGCTTGAATTGAGGTATGAAATTCATGTTAGTTTTTGAAATTGTTGCATATATTAAGCTTGTTACTAAGTCCCTTACCTAGCCCATGTCAAAATTTTGATTTTGGTAGTAATACGAGTATTCGGCTATGGAAGATGTTTAAGGGAATGGTTGTTGCCTTTATGATTTAAGGAATAATTATGAATGGGTGATGTTTGAACTAGTCTAATGTTCATATAGATGGTTTGAATGATAGAAAAATCGGCTTGTGTCATTGTGAAAATGCCGAATGTGATCATAGATAATAGTTGAGTAATGTTTGTGTTTAAAATGATGGAATGGAGTGGATGCTTTAAATGTGGTATGAACAATTATAAGTTAAATTAAGGTTTGCTTAATTACCATTGTCATTGCAGAATATGTGCTTAATTAAAGAAGAATTTGTTGTTGGATGTTTCAAATGATTTAGATAGTTATAAAGTAAGTTTGAGATAGGTATTATGTTTTTGAGAAAGGTTAATGTGTTTGGGTTGAATTTGTGGCTAGTTCGGTTATGATATGCATGGATAATAATATAGGTGTATTAGGTGGTGGTATTTAATCAATGTGTTGTAAGAGAGAAATGATAATTAGGGTTATTTTGTTATACCCGAATTTGATAAGTAAATAAATAAATAAAATGTTTTAATATGATTATATCATAGCAATATTTATGCTTTGATTTTATTTCAATTTGTAATTCGGCACTTGTCCATGATTTGATAATTGGATGTGTATGTATATCAATTTATGAAATTCGAAAATGAAGGTAATGAGTTAAGAAAATGTTCCATGATGGCTTAAGTTTATTAATAGGAATAAATGTAATTGTTAAGTGTAGCTTTGAAAGCTATGGTAAGAACGCAATATGTATCCGATATTATAATAGTATATTCGAACATGTCATTATATATATCAAGTTGTATGTGTGATTGTTTATCAAATTATATAACAGTCTTATAAGTTTTGTGTTCGTGTATGTAAGCTAAATATGAAATGAATACTCGGCTATGAAGGTTATAAATTAAGTCAGAAATTTTGGTAATATCCATATTTGGTTATTAAGGTTATATTGTACTTAGGCTATATGTATTATGTGTTAAGGTAAATTACTTGTTTAATATATATTCGGTCATAAAGATGTACATGAGGAATGTTAAATAGATTGTATTAAATGCTTAATGTGATTAAAAATGTGTATGACCATTTTATATTTGAGCTAAGAGTAGCTATATGACTTATTAAGTTTCTTGCCATATTCAGTCATAAGCTAGCATAATACAAATTAAATTTTTGTTTGAATTAGCTCAAGAGCATAGAGAACCAAGGTTGGACAGAGGAAAAGAGAAAGTAGTTGAGTAGCCGATCCGAGACTGTTCAAATATATTAGAGGTAAGTTTTAAGTAGATATATATAATATTATTCGAAAATGACATGACAGATTATGAGAATTAAGTGTTATTTGTCATATCTGTACATGGCCGAATGGCAATTTGTATTGGAAGTAAAAAAAAAAGTGATATGTTTTCATGATCATATGATAGTGTTAGATGAAAATGAGTAAGATTTTACGTGTAAACTATTATGTATTTAAATGTGAGTGATGAAATGAGATAAAAGTGAATGAAATGTAGGATGATATATTCGAATGACGATTGTACCTAAATTGGTGTGATTGTGTTGTATAAAACTTGTTAATTTGAATAATGTACAGTACTATTCGAGCCTTCGAGCCTAGCAGGCGATAATGCCGGTGAGATATTATTCGGGCCTTTGACCTAGCAGGCTATAATGCCGATGAGATATTATTCGGGCCTCGAGCCTAGCAGGCGAAATACCGGTGAATGAATTCGGGTTTTTTTTAAACCTAGCAGGCTGAATGCTGGTGATTTGATAAAAGTCTAAAACTAAGATACCTAGTGTTAGAACGACGACTGAATACATTCAATACTTTAAGTTCGCCAGGTACGTATTATGTATTTATATGTGAGTATGATTTAAATTGAATCATAAGAGTATAATTTGATACATATGTGAACACATGATATATTTATATCTATGATTATGATACATTCAGTCAAGGTATGAAAGCATGTGAAAATTGTAACACCCCAAACCCGGCCCAGACGTTATGGCCGGATCCGACATGCCACATCGAAGCGCTCAAAACATTTTATATTGTTGATCCAGAAAAACTTACTTAGTGTTTTAAAAGATAATTTCATTATAGGTTAAAGTGAATGGAAGCTGTGCACCAGGTAGGAAACCGGAAAAGAGGAGGTGAGTCTATCGGACTACTTAAGTACCAAGCTCCTTTCGGATCCAATCCTAGACATGCACACCGCCATTGCCACACCTTAACGTCGTGTATATTTCTAGGAAACCGATTTGACTAAGTCATTTTTAGGAAAAGTGATTGATTTTGGAAAATACTTTCATTGCGGAAGCTTTGCTTGTTATCGTGTTATTTTGAAATCAATTGTTTTTTTTTTAAAACGCGCCCTAAAGCTATCCAATTTCAACAGTTAAAATAAGTAATACCTATCTTAGTAATACATATTAAAACCATAAAAAATAATTAAGCGGCCTTATTACATTTAAAAACCCAAACCTCAACGTAAATAATAGGATGTCCAGTTCACCAGAAGAAAACCAAACTTTCAGAGCTGGTGGCCACTCCGAATTCCCTCACAGCTGGGGATTTCCTGCGTGGTTGAAAATAAAAAGGGTGAGTTTGGGGAAACTTAGTGTGTAAGGAAAACCCATTCAAAGCCCAAGTCAGCTCAATCCTATTGGACCTAAGCCTATTCAGGTAAAAGTGGTACTGGACCAGAGCCCTTTTCAGATTACAATAAATTGGGCCTTAGCCCCTTATTCAGATAACAGTATGGCCCATAGGCCCATTTCAAAATACATGCAACATCAATAAACATATGCAAGCCCATTTGGGGAGACTACTCAACCCACCAACCACTACACTCCACCCGTACCAGCCATACACTCCATGTGGGGAATAGCTCAACCCACCCAGCCCAACACTCCACAGTTGCAGCCTTGCTGCTCAGTTAACAGTAAATTGAGGCAAAGCCTCCAGTACGTGGAGAAGCCACTTTCAGTACTTCCTCCGTCAATATCCCAGTCCCATGCATCAGATAATAACAACATGGCATGCAGTAAATAACAACAGTCAAACATGCATTTAGGTCAATTTAACCCTAGGGGTATTTCGGTAATTTTGCACCTAGGGGTATAACAATAATTTTCCATACATAGGGGTATTATAGTAATTTAGCTTCTTTTAGGGTTTTTCATGCATATTCCTACTTTTCACGTACTAACAGAATCACGTACCAAGGGTTCTTACTGAATTGGGCCCGTTGGCCCATCATTCCAATTTTGGCCCATTAAGCCCAAAAATATCGAGGGCACAGAAATCATGCACTTTGCAGTCCAAATATTGCAGCTTACCAAAAACATTAATCGATTTACCTCACAAGCATTTGCACACTCGCAAATCTACAAAATACCGATTTTCGGCATTTCGACATTTCGGCTTTTGTCGATCTAGACTAAGAAAGAGGGTGTTAGTTACAAACCTATTTGCGACGATATGCTGACGAGAGCCACACACGAACTGCCTACAATTGGATTACTAACACGTTAATCTAACTCTTCAAATACGAACTACGTATTAACCCCTTACAATATTCTGCCAACCACACCTACAGATCATAGTAAGCTTATAAGAAATCAATAAGCAACTCATTAACAAATTTTTGTCAATGTTTACCACATAATCATAATTTCACTGCAAGCTGTCTTCCTAAGCAACAGTCACTAAATCATTTATAACTGGAGCTACGAAACTCCAAATCAAGTGCCGTTAATTTTCCCTGAAAATAGACTCATATATCTTCTATCCATAAACTTTTTAGAATTTTTGGTTTGGCCAATAAATACCAGATTTTTCTTAAAGTTTCCCATGTTTCACTGTTTGACTAATCTGACCACTCTTCATTACGAATCAAATTTCTCATTTTACAGAATTTGAAATATGTTCTCGTTTATTTCATTTGAAACTAGACTCATTAATATTTAATTACATAATTTATTCACCTTCTAACTCATCTCTCACAATTTATGGTGATTTTCCAAAGTCACGTTACTGCTGCTGTCCCAAGCAGATTTATTACCAAATCACTCTTTCACACATAACTTGCATGCATGTTATTTAAAAATGTATATCACCAATCAATCATCACATATCTATGATTTTACTTAAGTATAATCTCCATTTCATCATTTTAAAGCACAACATATTAGCCGATTTTTCCCCTTAGCATCTAAGCACATGCATGCTCATTTGTTTGGCTCAACTTCACATATCTTCCATTTTTCATCAAAAGAACATGAAACAACAACCATTTCCTTCATTTTAATTCATGACCAAATGCTCACAACACAACCAAAAACCAAAATATGGTTCAAGAGTTAAGGTAGAATCAAGAAGAACTTATGAACATCAAGATAGAAGCAAACTACCATGAACTTACCTTCAATTTTCTTCCCCAAGTGACCGAACATTCAAGAGCTTTCTCCTCTCCTTTCTCTTCTCTAACTTTAGGCTATGATGAACAAAGATGGACAAAACTTTGTTCTTTTCACCCCTTTTTCTTTTAATAAAATTTCATATTTCATCCATTTAATTCTTTAATACAAAAGACATGAAATGCCCATCATGGAACATTTACCTAAACCATTATCATGGAACATTTACCTAACCCATTATCATGGAATATTTACCTAATCCATTATCATGGAACATTTACCTAACCCATTATCAATTTGTACCATTAATTATGGATATCAAGTGCTCATATTGTCTACAACAATATGATGGCTGGCCACTTCATGTAAAATGGGAGGTTTGTCATGCAAATCCTCCTATTTTGCACTCCTATTTATTTGGCCACTTCAATTTAGCCTATAGCATTTTTAAACAATTCACTTAGGTCCTATTTCATAATTTCACCCCCTTTTTCTTATGGAACAAAAATTAACTAAAATTGTCAGGTTCTATCTTAAGCTTGGGCCTTCTAGAGGCCCACTAACATAATTAAACCCATGCCAACATTCACAAAATTTTCGAAAATTGGGGCATTACAAAAATGTTTGATTTATTTATGCCATATGAATTCAGATTAAGTGTAATTAGAATACTAAGTGTGCATTATATGCTTGTGTATATTCAGCCAATAGTAATAAATATATAGGAAATGACCTTTTGAGAAATTGGATAATTGATGTATAATTGAGTTTGTCTGCTGTATTGCTTAAAACTTACTAAGCTTATGAAAGCTTACTCCTTTTGTTATATTTCTTTGTTTTATAGATTGTTGATTCCAGTTACCTACTCGGGGAGGGGATTGTCAGCAACTCGTCACACTATCTGCCTTTTTGGTACTGCTATATTTTGGAACTAGTATGGCATACATAAAATAGACTTAAGTGAATGTTATTTTGAGATGTTTTTGTATATATGCCATGTGAATATGGCAACTTTTGAATATCGATATAAGTTGAATTTCTATCTTTGATGGTGTTTGGCTATAAGTATAACTGCTAATTAAATTATGTAAATGTGTATGTACTAATGTTGAAATTCGGATTAGTAATTCTTCATAACCTATTCCGGCGACGGATACGAGTTATAGGAGTGTTACAAGGATGCATGGCATAAGGACTACCATGCGCCTCTCACAGAATAGACTGCCTCAGATCAGAATCCTTTGGTATACACACTCTTCCACGGAAACATAACACCCTTTCCCCATTCAGTCCAAAATCCGAAGTCTCATCATTTTCCACTTGTTGAAAATGAGAAACTAGCGACTCATCCAACAATTGTTTCTCCTTAATGTGGTCAGTCCAAGTCAGTCTCAGTTGTAGTTCAGCTAACAAGCTACCATCATCGTACAGGCTAAGACGAGCAAAAATTGCTCTTAAATCAGAGACAACTCTATGGCTCAGTGCATCAGCTACCACATTAGCTTTACCTGGGTGGTACTCAATTGAACAATCATAATCTTTAAACAACTCAATCCACCTTCGTTTCCTAAGGTTCAACTCTTTCTGAGTAAGGAGGTACTTGAGGCTCTTATGGTCCGTATAAATAATCATTCTTTCCCCATATAAATAATGCCTCCAAATTTTTAGTGCAAACACCACTGCCGCCAACTCCAAATCATGAGTGGGATAATTCCCCTCGTGAGGTTTAAGCTACCGCGACGCATAAGCAACCACCTTTCCTTCTTGCATTAACACACACCCCAATCCAACGTGTGATGCATCACGGTAAACAGTAAATTCCTTCCCAGACTCTGGCTGTATCAAAATAAGGGCCTCAGTTAGTACTTTCTTCAATTTCTCAAAACTCTCTTGCTGTTTGTAGGGCTAAATAAACGGCACCCCTTTACGCAGCAACTTCGTCAAAAGTGCAGCTATCACTGAAAACCCTTCCACAAAACGTCTGTAATATCTGGCTAAACCCAGAAAACTTTGAATCTTAGATACAATCTTTGGTGGTTTCCAACCCAATACGGCTTCAATTTTTTATGGATCAACCCTAATCCCCTCGGTAGACACCACGTGACATAGAAATGTCACCTCTTGCAGCCAAAACTCATACTTGCTGAATTTTGCGTACAACTGCTTCTGCCTCAGAATTTGAAGAACAATCTGCAAATGTTCATCATGCTCCTCCTCAGTTTTTGAATACACTAAAATATCGTCTATGAACACTACTACGAACTGATCTAGATAAGGTTGAAATACTCGGTTCATCATGTCCATGAAAGCAGCTGGTGCATTCGTTAATCCAAACAGCATTACTAGGAACTAATGTGACCATAACGAGTCCTAAATACTGTCTTATACACATCAACTTCCTTGACCTTTAGCTGATGGTACCCAGATCGAAGATCTATTTTGGAGAACACCACAGCTCCTCGCAATTGATCAAACAGATCATCTATCCTCGGTAAAGGGTACTTATTCTTAATGGTCAGTTTATTCAGTTGACGATAGTCAATGCACATGCACATGGACCCATCCTTCTTCTTCACAAACAGAATTGGTGCTCCCCAAGGGGACACACTCGGTCGAATGAATCCTCGGTCTAACAGCTCCTGAATTTGAGCCTTTAACTCCTCTATCTCCTTCGGTGCCATCCTATATGGGGCGATGGACACTGGAGCTGTTCCTGGTAGAAGTTCAATTTTGAATTCGACCTCTCAGTCTAGAGGCAAGCTAGGAAGCTCTTCCGAAAAAACATTCAAAAACTCCTTAATAGTTCTGACATCCTTAACAGAAAGACTTTTAGTTCTAAAATTTCTAACATATGCCAGGTAAGCCTCACAACCCTTGCAAACCAGCTTCTCGGCTTTTAACACCGATATCACATTAGAAAAATAATCTCTTCGCTCCCCTATTACGGCCACCTTCTCATCCTCTGAAGTCCTCAACACCAACCACTTAGCAGCACAATACAACTTCATATGATGCTTCACTAGCCAATCCATACCTAAAATAATATCAAATTCCCCGAATAGCAGTTCCATCAAATTTGCCAGATGACCTCCCCTTGAACCTCTAAGGGCACATCCTTGAATAACTTATTCACTCTAACCGATTGTCCTAATGGACTCAACGTCGTTATTTCACTAGCAGTGTTCTCAAACTGAATACCCAATATTTCAGACACAGTGCACGCAACATACGAATGCGTAGATCCAATATCAATTAAAGCAACATATGGTAAATTATAAATCAAGAACGTACCGGTTATAACATCAGGGGCGTCACCATCCTCTTGCCAGCGAGCAGCATAAACCAAGGTTGGTTGTCTCGCCTCGGTATTACCCGTGCCCCTACCCATTGCTCCACGACCTCCTCCAAACCTATTTCCACCTCTGGCTTGCCCATGACCTCTCGGTGGCTGTTGACCCCCTCTCACTGACTGCAAGTACCCTGGTCCTGTAGCTTGCGTTTGAGTAGGCACTTGAGTACAGTTCTTAATCTGATGATCCATCAATCCACATCTAAAGCATGCCCCCATTCGCTTCCAACACTCACCTTGGTGAACTCTCCAATAATCAGCGCAAGGCTGTGGTCTCGCAGTAACAACATGATCTCCAGCTCGGACTGGCCCATCAAACTTGGCCCTTTTAATAGGCCTACCTCTAAAACTCGAGGATTCGAAGTGCTTCTTAACTCTTAACTCAGCAATCTTTGCTTTCTCAACTAGGGCAGCAAAGTCTTGCTCCCTCTGTGAGATATCAAAACTCTCAATTCATCATGAAGGCCGTCTTCAAAATGTAGATAGCATTCGTACTCAGTAGCTACTATCCTACGAGCATAACGACTCAACCGTAGGAACTCGCCTCATATGCCGCCACAGTCTTATTCCCCTGGGTCAAGTTTAGAATTTCCTTCCTTCGGGCGTCCACATAACTTGCGCCTACATATTTCCCCTGAAAGGACGTCTTGAAGAAATCCAATGTCAGACGGTCAGCTTGTGTACCTTCCCTCACAGTAAGCCACCATTGGTAAGCCTCATCTTGCAGTAACGACACCGCCCTTTTCAATTTCTGTTCCACAGTACAGTCAAGATCATCCATTATCCGCTCCGTAGCCTCTGGCCAATATTCTACCACATTCGGGGCTACACCAAAAACACCCCTAAAGATCTCCGCCCCATTAGATTGGAGTCGCTCAGAAATTGACCCCCGGGCCACTGATTCTGTACTCGCTCCAGCAGCCCTTTCAAGAACTCATAGCATCGCCTGAGACAAGGCATCATCCCCAATTGCTCGATCATGGGACCCAGTCTCAGTTATTGGTGAAGCTGGTGTGTCCCTAGCAGGCATGTGACCCAATGTTGAAGACCCAGCTCTAGCACCCCCCGGCCTCTACCACGGCCTCGTGTACCCCTTCCACGAGTACCTCTAGTGCTCATATCGAGATACACTTTATCAGAATTTAAAAGTTTTATGCTATCAATTTATAATTCCAGTTGTTATTAAAAGATATTTTATGATAAACAGTATTTAGAGCTTTATTTCCGTAGATCGAGAGTCCACCACCGCTATCAGTCTTTTACAGTCTCAATTTGTTCTAACTAGAAATTCCTATATTGGTGCTACCATCTATAACAGTTTCTCAGTATAACATTATAGTCAAAGCAATAGATACTAGTAGAGAACTTACAGATTTGGTGTTGGAGACTCGGTGTGCCGCACTTCCAGTACCATCATTTCAGAAACAAGTCAAGTTCTGTTGATAAATTTGAAAACCAAATTTTAGAAAAACCCCTTGCAAACCCCAACTTCGAAAAAAAATAAAATAATTTTTTGCTACCCATACCTCAGTCGAGTTTTGAAACTTGACTCTGATACCATTAAATGTAACACGCCAGACTCGGCCTAGACATTACGATCGAATCTGAAGTGCCACATCAATTGCCCGAAAACCAGATAAGCTTATGATGATAAATCGTTGCCGTAAATGCCAGATAAGCCCGAGAGTGCTTAGTGTTTCATGCGATTTAAATTGTGTATAATTTTCAAAATGCCTGTTATTATTAGAATTAAAATTTATAGGTGCGATTTTAGAAAACGTTGTTATTTTGAAAACCCGAAGTTCCTGCTCTAGTAGTTTATAAATATTAAGTCATAGCCCAATAAAAGTTAAAAATTTCCCAATGGCCTTATTACATAACAAAACCCAAAAATAAATTCTACAAGTGAATAAACCATAAAAAAGTCTTTTGAGTTCATGTGGCCGCCTCCGAGTCCCTCGCAGCTCCAAACCATCTAAGCTTAGGGATTACTTGCACAATTAGAAACGGGGTGAGTTTACGAAAACCCAGTGTGTAACCCCCTTACCAAAGTAACAGTCAATATACAGAATAGAGACAGTCTGGGCCTTAGCCCTATACAGTAACAATGCAGTCTGGGCCTAAGCCATATACAGTAGCCCAACACACATATGCAACCTATCCCAATCCAACCATCACACCATGTGGTGATTAAATCGACCCACCCAGCTAGCACACTAGTATCCCAGCGAGGTTGCTATAGGTAACGCAACAAAGCTTCTAGTAGTAATAAACGTGGCATATCCACTAATGTCAGAATACGTGGCAAGGCCATTAGATCTGTAGAACGTGACAAAGCCACTAGTACAGTACTTCCTCCGAATCAAAATCCCAACCCCAATGCAGAATGTCATAAATAATTTGTATATATAGTGTCATACTTAAAACCAGTCATATTAATGTCATACACCTGTCAATTAACCCACAACTAGGGTATAAAGGTCATTTCGTTAGTTAGGGGTAAAATAGTAATTTTACCTCTAAGGGTATTTCAGTCATTTAACCATTTTTTAGGGTTTTGGTACAGAAAACAACCCTTTAGAAGGTCTACGGTCGTCTCGAACAACTCAGACAACCCATATGGTCAAAACAGTGTACATAGGCCTAAGGCCCAATACTCAGCCCAACAAGGCCCATAACGGCCCCAGTCCATGAAACTCACGCAACGGTCTTATAGTCTACCGTCCATAATATGTGGGCTTGGTTCACCCCACGAGCGATTGCACACTCGCAAGGCCTCAAAAACTGAAGTTTCAGCTTTTCAGCTTTTGCCGATCTACAATAGCCTTGGTGTGGTTACACACCTATGTTCTTCATTGGACACAACGTAAGGTTGGGTGTACGACTACACACCTTGATTTGCGAAAGTGACAGAATCTCCTACGAGTCCAAGGCCTACAATCAACCCAACATTCAGTTAGTCTCCACTACATTCAATCATAACAACTACTTTTAACCCAACTCTTTTACTTACCTTGATCGAAGAGAAGGTGGCCAACTGTATCTAGATTAGCTAGGGTTGATCTCGCATATCTTGGCCCTCAACTACACACAAGGAAGTTTAACAGATAAAAATAATTAAAATAAAATAGCCTAAATCCCATAAAGATAACACTCTTAAAACAAGGAATAATCGGCCTACCCAAGTGTTGGAAGACAGGGTTCCGATGGCTCAAGAACGTTCTGTGCCCTTCGTTCCTCAGTGATAACTGAACCCCGGGAACATACTCATTGAAAAAGAAGTCACCACTCGACAAATACAGAGAACTAAGAGAAAGGAATATTCGACTTAGAGAAAATAATAAAAGAAACAAGGTTAACAGTCACTACATGATATACTTACCACTAGCAGAGAGGCACCGAATTTGCACAATAAAACTAACCGGGTAACAGAGAGATTTAAAAGATGAATAAAAGAAATAGGGAAGGATTCAACAGAGAGAAGGGATATTCGACTAACACAGAAGCAATCCAAATGAGATGAACCAAATGAACAAATGGTATTCAGCCAAAGTTCTAAGGGTAGAAGCGCAATAGAGATGTGATGGAAAAAGGATTTGAGAGTAAGAAGAAGGAGAAGAGGATTTCGGCACAGTGTTGAGTGTAAACTAGGGTAGTGCTCAGTCAGGGACTTAGAAGAAAAAAAGAAAGAACGCAAAAGGTTTTTTCAATCGGTACAAAATGAAACAAAGATTTCAGCATTTCCCGAAAGGCACACAAAGAAGTCGGCAGAGGAGAATGGTACCCAAAGTGACCAAAAAGAGCAAGAAGAATAATAGCAAAAGAAGAGTTCGGCCCCTACTCCCTACCCAAATGCCGAAAATACACTCCCCAAACCCCTTAGCCAAATTTGCACCCTCACACACACCCGTACGGCTACAAACTCCTTCCCATTTCAAATTCCATGAAAATCTCCAAGATTTTCGCCGCTTATCCCTCCATAACAACCTCTAAGACCCATTCAAACTCTCACCCAACAGAGTTTCAGTCCACTACTAACTATTACCGTCCCAAGCAGCAAAATTAGCATCTTTTACCTTTTATGGGATTCGAACCCCAGTCTTCTCATCTGCCAAATCACGCCACATGCCACCAAGTCACAAGGCTTTTTGTGGCAACAAGCAACCACAATTATTCATAAAGCCTAGGTGCCAACGTTTAGGTTCTTTTTAAGAGAATTTTTTTTTTCTTTTGCAAAAGCTAGAGCTTCAATCCAAGCCTTCCCACACACCCAAATCATTTAGCCACAACACCAAACATGCGATTTGTGTCAAACCCGGCAAAGTTACAAACCCTAAATTTTTAGGGCATTACACCGCATATAATCTCTGACGATCTGATGCTACTTTCAGACTTTCACGGATCACTTTCACTTTCTGTTCAGTTTCTCTGATCAAATCGACCTCGTGTATCTTATTTTCACTGAGCTCAGTCCAATACAATGGTGTATGACATTTACAACCACATAAATCCTCGTAAGGTGCTATTTTAATACTTGATTGAAAGCTAATATTGTATGCAAATTCAATCGGAGGTAGGTACCGTTCCCACGTACCTTCAAACTCGAGAATGCAACATCTCAACAAATTCTCAAGTATTTGAATGATTTGCTCGGACTAACCATCTGTCTGGGGATGAAAGGTAGTGCCAAAATTCAGTTTAGTACCTAATGCATCTTGCAGTTTCTTCCAAAATCGCGATGTAAACCTCGAATCTCTATCTGACACAATAGAAATAGGTACTCCGTGTAGTCTCACAATCTGAGAAACATATAACTCAGCAAGTTTATCAAGTGAATAATCTATACGAACTGGAACAAAGTGAGCCGATTTAGTTAATCTATCCACAATAACCCAGATTGCATCTTTCTTGCTCGGTGTCATCGATAAATCGAATACAAAACCCATCGTGACTCTGTCCCATTTCCATTCAGGTATCATGATCAGTTGTAGCAATCTAGAAGGTACCTGATGCTTGGCTTTTACTTGATGACAGACTAAACATTTCGATACAAAGTCAGAAATGTCTCATTTCATACCTTGCCACCAATAGTGTTGTTTCAGATCATTATACATCTTCGTACTACCTGGGTGAACAGATAGCTGACTGTTATGAACTTCATTCAAAATCATCTTAATCAACTCTGTTTTCTTGGAACGAATATTCCATTTCTGAACCAAAAACATCCCTCAATATCCACTTGAAATTCTGAATCAACGTTCGAATCATATTGAGATCGTTTTGTTATCAAATTATTATCGACCTTCTAAGCTTCATAAATTTTCTAAATAAATAACGACCTTGCTTTTAACTCGGCTATTATTGCACCATCATCTGACATAACCATCTGTTCATTCATTGTACGCAAAGCAAACAAGGATTTTCAACTTAGAGCATCAGCAACAACATTAGCACTTTCCCAAGTGATAGTCAATCACAAGTTCATAGTCTTTTAGCAATTCTAACCATCGGCGTTGTCTCAAATTTAGATCTATTTGAGTCATCAAGTACTTTAGGCTTTTGTGATCAGAATAAACATGACATTTTTCACCAAACAAATAGTGACACCAAATTTTCAACGCAAATACAATAGCTGCCAACTCTAGGTCGTGTGTTGGAGTTCTTTTCATGTGACTTTAACTGTCTCGAGGCATAAGCTATAACTTTACTTTCCTTCATCAGTACACAACCTAAACCATTTAAAGATGCATCATTATAGATAACAAATTCTTTACCCGATTCTGGTTGAATAACACTGGAGCTTCGGTCAAAAGGGCTTTCAACTGATCAAAACTTTTTTGGCACTTTTCTGACTAGTAAAACTTAACTTCTTTCTGTAGTAGCTTCGTCATCGGGGTTGCAATCATAGAGAAACCTTTCACAAACCATCTATAGTAATTAGCAAGTCCTATAAAACTTTGAACTTCAGAAATGTTTCTCGGAGGTTTCCAATCAAGTATTGCTGAAATCTTACTCGGATCAACCCGAATACCTGATGCTGAAACAACATGTCCCAGAAAGCTAACTTCGTGTAACCATAACTCACATTTACTAAACTTCGCATACAACTATTTTTCTCGCAAAGTCTGTAACACAAGGCTCAAATGCTCAGCATGTTCAGTTTCATTACGGAAGTAGATCAATATATCATCAATGAACACAATCACAAACCGAACTAAATACTGCCTGAAGATCCAATTCATCAAATCCATAAAAACAACAGGTGCATTAGTAAGTCCGAATGGCATAACCAAAAACTCATAGTTTCCGTACTTCATTTGAAAAGTAGTTTTTGGCACATCGGAGTCTCTGACTCGCAACTGATAATAACCCGATCTCAAATCTATCTTCAAAAACACTGAAGTCCCTTTCAATTGATTGAACAAATCATCAATCCATGGCAAGGATATTTATTCTTTATAGTCACCTTATTTAGCTGGCGGTAATCAATACACATTCTCATGGTTTTGTCTTTCTTTTTTACAAATAGAACTGGCACACTGCAAGGAGAGAGACTTGGTCGCGCGAAACCTCTATCTGTCTACTCTTGCAACTGAACCTTCAATTCTTTTAATTCAGTAGGTGCCATCCGGTACGGAGCTATTGAAATCAAAGTCATCCCTGGTTCTAACTTAATACCAAACTCTACCTCTTGGATAGGTGGCAAACCCAACAATTCTTCAGGAAACACGTGCGGATACTCGCACACAACTGGTACAGATTCAATCTTCTTTTTAGTCACTTTACTATCAACCATATAAGCAAAGTAAGCTTCACAACCTTTTCTCACATATTTCTGAGCTAACATCGAAGATATTACTACTGGTAAACCACTCAAATCATTAGATTCAATCCGAATAATCTCGTTATCCTGACATCTCAAATCAATGGTCTTTCTTTTGCAATTAACAACGACATCGTGTAAAGTCAGCCAATCCATACCCAAATTTATATCAAAATTGTTGAAAGGTAACAACATCAAATCGGCTGGAAAGCTTGAATCTTGAATCATCAATAAGAAATTTTTACACGTTTTGTCAACTAAAACACATCGGCCTAAGGGGTTCGATACTCAAATCACAAACTCAGTAGACTCAACAGGCAAAGTCTTACTGGATACGAATGTTTCACACACATAAGAATGAGTCGAACCAGGGTCAATCAATGCAATAACACTACTATCATAAAGAGTAAAAGTACCAGTAATAGCATCTGGGGAAGAAGTGTCCTCACGAGCGCATATAGCATATGCTCTAGCAGGTGCACGAGCCTCAGATCGAACTGTTGTATCTTTTGTCCCTCTCTGACTGCCACCTACATTACCCGAATACTTGGGTCGTCTGCCTCGTACTGACATATTACTCGATCTTTCATTCTAAACAGTGTTTTGATCGGCTAACATCGGACAATCTCGGATAAAATGATCTATCGTTCCATATTTAAAACAAGATTGGTCATGCAATCTACAATCTCTAGAATGTCATTTACCATAATGCTTGCACTCAACTCTGTTCTGTCAAACATTGTCAACACTAGCTATCGAAGTAGCTCGTGAACTCACAGGGGGTCGATCTCGATCTCATCTAGAAAAGCCCGCAGTATCCTTAGATCGACTAGAATCATCTCTGAACTTCTTCGATGTTAAGTGAAAAGTCTTACTGATGATCTTTTATGAGAATCTCCGGCTTCAAAATCAACTTCTCTTTTTCGAGCTCTTCGGCTTTGCAAGCTCGCTCAACAAGTACCATGAACTCATTGATTTCAAGTATACCAACCAAAAATTTAATATCTTCATTCAAACCATCTTCGAATCTTTTACACATGATAGCTTCAATTGAAACACACTCACGGGCATATCGACTAAGTCTCACAAATTTCCGCTTATATTCTGTCACAGTTATACGATCCTGTTTTAATTCGAGAAATTCCTTACACTTCTAATCAATGAATCTCTGGCTGATATATTTCTTACAGAATTCAGTCTGAAAGAATTCCCAGGTCACTTGCTCTTCCGGAACCACTGATACTAGTGTATTCCACTAGTGATATGCGATGTCTCGTAGCAAGGATATGGCACATTTTAGGCACTCATCCGAGGTACTAGATAACTCATCAAACACGCTAATAGTATTATCAAGCTAGAATTTAGCTCACTCAGCATCATCGTCATCAATAGCTCTAAATTCTTCAGCCCTGTGTTTTCTAATTTTATCAACAGGAGGCTTGTTAAATCTTATTGGATCAATCATCGAAGGTACCACAGGTATCGGGGATGGATTATTCAGTGGTGGAGGTTGTTGTGTAGTTGGGTTAATTCGGATATATTGAGTAAACCAATGATTCATCACTTGATAGAAGGATTGTTTAGCCTCCCCCTCATGGCTACTCGAGATCGCCTAAGATTCAACTGGCGCTGTCCCATGCGGAGGAGCAGGCACTACACTCTCGACATCATTAGCTACAGCTCTGTCGGGATCCATTTACTATATGAAAACACATTTTAAATGTCAGAATTCATCACACTATCACAGTATATAAAATATAGCATGTATAGCTAGACTCACACATGTTACGTTAGTCCTAGAATCGACTAAATCATAGCTCTGATACCAAATAAAATGTAACATCCCTTACCCGTATCTGTTGTTGGATTAGAGTTAAGAGGCATTACCAATCATATCACAATTCCAACAAATATGCATTACATTTTTCACTTTTTAAAAAAAATAAATATAAAACCACAGCATTACTCATGCATTTTTCAATCTACCAAATGTTAAATTTTATCATTTAATACATATCATAAACAAAACAAAATCCATAATATGTCAAAACAATTTATATACATGCCAATCATGTAACACATCAATAACATCATTCTTGAATAATAGATCTATTTTTATACGAGTCATGCGTATACTTATTACAAGTAGTTACATATCATTTCTTTTCATACATATGATATATATATATATTTTATAATAGCATTTGATACCTTGTTAATACATTTGCATTACATGAATAAATAATATTATATATACATATATAACATTTAATCAACTAATTAAACTACTCAAATAATTAAACCAAAATTTACAAATAATATACCATTATGATCCGAACAAAACTACATTAACCTTTTATTTATTTCGTGTAACACCCCGTACCCGAGGCCGTTGCCGGAGTCGGACACGAGGGGTTCGCAGACTAAATTCGCTTACTATCGCAGTCCATTTTAAAAATTTCCAAGCAGTTGGCTAACTGCGTCACTGTCACCTTAAAAATCATATCTTGAGTTTCACAACTCAAAAATCAGTTTCGTAATTTTTCCCCGAAACCAGACTCATATGCACAACTACATATTTTTTTCTAGAATTTTTGGTTGGGCCAATTAGTACAGTTTATTAGTTAAATTCTCCCCTGTTACAGGGTGCGACTACACTGACCTTCATGCATTACGATTTCGATATCTCCATACACAAAGCTTCAATACTGATGCCGTTTGTTTCTTTAGAAACTAGACTCAGAGAGGAATCTATACATATATGGCATGACTCCTAATTATCTCTGGTTAATTTATAATGAATTTACAAAGTCAGAACAGGGAATCCAGAAACCGTTCTGGCCCTGTTTTACGAAAACCTAGTTATCTCTTAACTTACAACTCATATGACCATTTCGTTTCTTCCATATGAAAATAGATTCATCAAGGTTCGATCACATAATTTATCCACTATTTAATTCCATTCCTACTATTTTTAGTGATTTTTCACATCCACATCACTGCTGCTGCCAGCATCTCTTTTTAAGGTAAACTTTACCTATTTCATGATCCTCCATGGATCAACTAGAGTTTGTCATACATATACCAAAAATGATCATGAATAACCATTCCCATGGCTAACAGTTACCAACATTTCCATACCTCTCGACGGACAACATACAAAACGATTATAATGTTATGATCAAAGTATATTTAAGCCATTTTCGCATGGCTATCCAAATTTACACAAAACCAAAGGGTCAATGACCAACAACAAAACGGGTAGTCCTATACATGCCATACCCAGAGTTCAATTAAAAGAGTACCAAAAGGGCTTTGATAGTGTGGATGACTTCGACTTCGATGATCCCGAATCCGATATCTAACGAACAAAATCTATAAAACAGAGAGCCAAAGCAATGGGGTAAGCATTTTAAAGCTTAGTAAGTTTCAAGTAATGAAATCGGCTTTGACTAAAGTATTACATTCACATCGCTAAATGAATCACTTTATTAATACAGATTCTCATAAACATACTTACTTCACACTTCATCAACATATACACACAAGGTATTAACCTATCTAAAAGCCGAAAGTTCGTTAGTCGATTGAACAAATACTATTTAAAACGAATCGACTTTTCCGATGCACACGCAAACATACCTTATCGTTTGGGTTTTTCGAGCGTATTAATTGAATTTATTACAGCACAACACGCTCACCTTCGAACCCAAGTTTCTTTGGAATTTAGCCAGATATAACCACAAGCACAATTGCCTTTGGGTCTTAACCTGGGTATAGCAACTCGCACAAATGCCTACGGGTCTTAGCCCGGATATATCAACTCGCACAAATGCCTTCGGGTCTTAGCCCGGATAAAATCACTAGCACAATTGCCTTCGGGTCTTAACCCGGGTATAGCAACTCGCACAAATGCCTTCGGGTCTTAGCCCGGATAAAATCACTAGCACAATTGCCTTCGGGTCTTAACCCGGGTATAGCAACTCGCACAAATGCCTTCGGGTCTTAGCCCGGATAAAATCACTAGCACAATTGCCTTCGGGTCTTAACCCGGGTATAGCAACTCGCACAAATGCCTTCGGGTCTTAGCCCGGATAAAATCACTAGCACAATTGCCTTCGGGTCTTAACCCGGGTATAGCAACTCGCACAAATGCCTTCGGGTCTTAGCCCGGATATATCAACTCGTACAAATGCCTTCGGGTCTTAGCCCGGATAAAATCACTAGCACAATTGCCTTCGGGTCTTAACCCGGGTATAGCAACTCGCACAAATGCCTTCGGGTCTTAGCCCGGATATATCAACTCGGACAAATGCCTTCGGGTCTTAGCCCGGATAAAATCACTAGCATAAATGCCTTCGGGACTTAGCCCGGATATCATTCAAATGCTCATGCACACATATATCAATAATCATGACACATCCATATTTCATTTTCGTTACTAAGGCTCAAACACAAAACATTTATTAAACCTTTCCAATTTCGACTCAATAGCCACACACAAAGAGCATGATTTCAATTGGCTTTATAACATAGTCTCTATGCACATTCGGCTATCCGTCATAGTATGACTAATCATTTCAATATAATTCAAGTAGGGTCATTACTCGAAGACTTACCTCGGATGTTGTCGAACGGTTTCGACGGCTATTCGACCACTTTTTCCTTCCCTTTATCGGATGTAGTTCCCCTTTGCTCTTGAGCTTAATTCAAACAAATTTAACTCATTAAAGTCTCATTTTGCTAGCTTATGGCCGAATATGACAAGGAGTTTGATAGGTCATATGGCCACCTTTTAGCTCAAATACACAATGGTCATACGCATTTTTAATCACATCAAGCAATTTAATACAATTCATTCGAACATCAAAAGAGAAGCTCAAGGTACTTAGCCCATATATACATTAGACATTAGAGTCACATATGTACGAAATTACGAATCGAATTCAACATACTAGCTAATATTTCCCTTAGCCGAATTTTCTAAGTCAAGATAAAGCCATCAATATGCTTACCTATGGCCGAACATACACATCAACTTATGTACTCATTCATGTGGCCGAACATACATGTCTATGTTGAGGTCGATTGCAACACTCAATACATTCTACAAGTATGGTCACTTGTATTGACTAAACACCATTTTGTTTCAAGTTCAAAACTTGGCCCATACACATATATTCACTAGTAAAGCATCCTCTCCCTTTCCATCAATTCAACACATGCATTACTCATTAATATACAAAAATTATATTCAGCCTTAGCACACAACTTGCTAGCCGATTCTTCTCCATCTAGCAACTAATGCACATATGTGCTCATTTGTTAGACTCTACTTCATCTAACAACAACCATATTTTCCCTTCTACTTCCTACCATGGCCAAATGCATCACAACACCATACCATTTCAATTTTTGGTCATGGTTAAACAAAGAACTTAATGTCTCACTCAAAAATGCTAAAAAGAAGATTCAAGAATCATCAATCCACCATCACATGCACCATTACAAAGCTTCACTTTTAGCATGCAAATGATATCAACACCAATCCACCTTGGCCGAATATCATCTCCATGACATAGTAAAGATTTGAACCATGGGCTATTTAGAACTCAAGCTAACTACTAAAACATGCATGCATCTCATGGAACATCATCAAACATACCTTAGTCTATCAAACCACCATAGCCGATTTCCTCAAAGCTCTTTTTCCTTCTTTTTCTTTCTCCTATTCGGCCAAGAACAACATGAGAGCTTTTCTCTTTTTTTTTTTTGGTGATGCATGAGAATGATGAACACATTTTTTTTCTCTTTGTTTTCTTCCTTCAATTTCTTATTAGTTTATTGCCCATGCTTCTTATTTTATTCTTCCATTAACACAACATGTTTCATGACATGTTTTGCCCATCATCCCTTGTCATGGCCGGCCATTAGTACTTAAATGTGGGGAAATTGACATGCAAGTCCACCCCTTTGATTACATGCACTATTAGGCCACTTGCATTTGCCTAGCACATTTCTAAATTTTCTCACATAAGTCCTATCAACTAAATTCACATGCAATTAACTAAATCGAAGCTTAAAACTTTCACACATTTATATTCACATATTTTAGGCAATAATTATCACATTCAAATAATTTGGTGACTCGGTCTAGCGGTCCCGAGACCGCTTTCCGACTAGGGTCACTTTAGGGCTGTCACAACTCTCCCCCACTTAAGAAATTTTTGTCCCCGAAAATCTTACCAGTAAATAGGTTTGGGTATCGTTCTGTCATCGACCTCTCGGTTTCCCAAGTAGCTTCCTCGATCCCGTGTTTGAGCCATAACACCTTTACTAACAGAACCTTTTTGTTCTGCAACTCTTTCACTTCACGAGCTAGGATACGCATTGGTTCTTCTTCATAACTCATATCGGCTTGAATTTCAACCTCTGATGGGCTAATTATGTTCGATGGATCAGATCTATAGCGTCGAAGCATCAAAACATGAAAGACGTCGTGAATCTTTTCAAGTTCAGGGGGCAAAATCAATTGATACGCAACTGGACCGACTCGTTCGGATATTTCGTATGGCACGATGAACCTCGGACTCAATTTGCCCTTACGCCCAAATCTGAGTATCTTTCTCCAAGGTGAAACTTTAAGAAACACTTTATCTCCCCCCTGATATTCAATGTCTTTTCGTTTCAAATCCGCATACGATTTCTGACGATCTGTGGCTGCCTTCAGACTTTCACGGATTACCTTTACTTTCTGTTTGACATCTTTAATCAAATCAACTCCGAAAATTTTACTTTCACCGAGCTCGGTCCAAAACAATGGTGTGCGGCATTTACGACCGTACAAAGCCTCGTAAGGTGCCATCTTAATACTTGATTGAAAACTATTGTTGTAAGCGAATTCAATCAAAGGTAAATACCGTTCCCATGAACTACTGAACTCGAGGATGCAACATCTCAACATATCCTCAAGTATCTGAATTATCCGCTCGGATTGACCATCGGTTTGGGGGTGAAAAGCAGTGCTAAAATGCAGCTTGGTACCCAAAGCTTCTTGCAATTTCTTCCAAAATCGTGAGGTGAATCTCGGATCTCTATCCGACACGATAGAAATAGGTACCCCGTGTAATCTCACAATCTGAGAAACGTACAATTCAGCTAGTTTATCCAATGAAAAATCCGTACGCACGGGATAAAGTGAGCCGACTTAGTCAGTCTATCAACAACAACCCAAATCGCATCCTTCTTACTTGCTGACAATGGCAGTCTGGACACAAAGTCCATTGTGACTCGATCCCATTTCCACTCAGGTATCATGATCGGCTGAAGTAATCCTGAAGGCACTTGATGTTCCGCTTTCACTTGTTGACATATTAAACATCTCAAAACAAAGTCGGAGATGTCTCGTTTCATACCATGCCACCAAAACCGACGTTTCAAATCGTTGTACATTTTCGTACTCCCCGGGTGAATTGACATTCGGCTACAATGGGCTTCGTTCAGAATCATCGAAATGAGTTCTGAATTTCTTGGAACACACAACCGACTTCTGAACCTCAAACAATCGTCATCATCAATTTGAAATTCGGATTCCATATTCGGAACACATTCAGCCCGTTTTGCAACCAATTCATCGTCGACTTTCTGAGCTTCACAAATTTGACGAATCAATAATGGTTTGGCCTTTAATTCAGCTACTAACACATTGTCGGGTAGAACAGACAAGTGCACATTCACCGCTCATAAAGCAAACAGTGATTTTCGGCTTAAGGCGTCCGCAACTACATTAGCCTTTCCCGGGTGGTAATCAATGACAAGCTCATAATCTTTCAACAACTCAAGCCAACGTCTTTGTCGCAGATTTAAGTCTCTTTGAGTCATCAAATATTTGAGACTTTTGTGATCCGAAAATACATGGCACTTTTCACCAAATAAGTAATGTCGCCATATTTTTAAAGCGAATACGATGGCAGCTAGTTCGAGATCATGGGTCGGATAATTTTTTTTCTCATGTGGCTTTAATTGTCTCGATGCATAGGCCACCACTCGACCTTCTTGCATTAATACGCAAGCCAACCCAAGTAGGGATGCGACACTATAAATGACAAACTCTTTGCCTGATTCGGGTCGCACTAAAATTGGAGCTTCAGTCAAATAAGTTTTCAGTTGATCGAAACTTTTCTGACATTTCTCCGTCCATTCGAACTTAACATCCTTTTGAAGTAGCTTCATCATTGGTGTGGCTATCATCGAGAAACCTTTTACAAATCGTCGATAATAACCGGTGAGCCCCAGGAAGCTCCGAACTTCGGTAATATTTCTTGGAGGCTTCCAGTTAAGTATGGCTGAAATTTTGCTCGGGTCAACTCGAATACCCGATGCGGATACCACATGACCCAAGAAGCTAACCTCTCTTAACCAGAACTCACACTTACTGAACTTAGCATATAACTGCTTATCCCGCAAAATTTGCAACACTAGTCTCAGGTGCTCAGCATGTTCGGTCTCATCTCTTGAATAGACCAAGATGTCATCAATGAACACAACTACGAACCGATCCAAATATGGTCTGAAGATCCGATTCATCAAATCCATAAATACCGCAGGGGCATTAGTGAGCCCAAACGGCATCACTAAGAACTCGTAGTGACCATATCTCGTTCTGAAGGCAGTTTTGGGTATGTCCGAATCTCGAATTCGCAACTGATAATAGCCCGATCTCAAATCTATTTTTGAAAACACTGAGGCTCCCTTCAGTTGGTCGAACAAATCATCGATACGCGGTAACGGATATTTGTTCTTTATTGTCACTTTATTCAGCTGACGATAGTCAATGCACAACCTCATGGTTCCGTCCTTTTTCACGAACAATACTGGTGCTCCCCAAGGTGAGAAACTTGGTCGAGCGAAACCTCTATCCATTAACTCTTGCAACTGAGCTTTCAATTCTTTTAACTCAGTTGGTGCCATACGATACGGAGCTATCGAAATTGGCGTAGTTCCAGGTACAAGCTCAATACCAAACTCTACCTCCCGAACAGGTGGTAAACCCGGTAATTCTTCGAGAAAAACATCCGGGTATTCACAAATTACTGGTACCGACTCAAGTTTCTTTTCTAATTCCTTGTTATCAAGTACATACGCAAGGTATGCTTCATACCCTTTTCTTACATATTTCTGAGTCAACATTGAGGATATTACAGCTGGCAACCCATCCAAGTCCGTAGACTCAACTCGGATTACTTCGTTATTTGCGCACCTCAAATCAATAGTCTTGCTTTTGCAATTCACAACCGCATCATGCACGGTCAACCAATCCAACCCGAGAATAACATCAAATTCATCAAACGGCAGAAGCATCAAGTCCGCCAGAAAACAGGAACCTCGAACCACTAGGGGACATTTCTTACACACTTTGTCGACAAGCACGTAACGACCCAAGGGATTTGACACCCGAATTACGAACTCAGTAGACTCAATAGGTAAAGTCTTAATGGATGCTAAGGTTTCACATATATAAGAATGAGTAGAACCGGGGTCAATCAAAGCAATTACATTAGTATCAAAGAGAGTAAAAGTACCGGTAATAACATCGGGCGAAGAAGCATCCTTGCGGGCACGTATAGCATAAGCTCTAGCAGGCGCACGAGCCTCGGATCTGGTCGTAGCATCTCTAGATCCTCTCTGACCACCACTAGCATTGCCCGTATTTCTAGATGGTCTACCTCGAGCAGTGGTAGCACCCGGTTTCCCACTCTGATTTACATTCTGTTCAGACAACCTCGGGCAATCTTTAATGAAGTGGTCAACTGATCCGCACTTGTAACAGGAGCGGTCATGGAATCTACAACTCCCCGAATGCCATTTACCGCAATATCGACATTCCGTTCTATCTCGACGTTCATTCCCAACACTGGCGACTGAAGTGCCTCGTGTACCCACAGGGGGTCGATCACGATCTCGTTTAAAAAGGCCCGAAGTGCCTCTAGACCGGCCCACATCATCTCAAAATTTCTTTGATGCCTGTTGAAGAGACTTTCCCGAGGATCTTTTACGAAACTCTCCAGTTCCCACATCAACTTTTTGTTTTTCCTTTCTGAGCTCTTCGGCTTTACAAGCTCGCTCGACAAGTACTACGAACTCTCGTATTTCAAGAATGCCAACGAACATTTTTATATCTTCGTTCAGCCCATGCTCGAAGCGTTTACACATGATAGCCTCGGACGAAACACATTCCCGAGCGTATCTACTAAGTCTAACAAATTTTCGCTCGTAATCAGTAACTGACATAGAACCTTGCTTAAGCTCAAGAAATTCCTTCCGTTTTTGATCAACAAATCTCTGACTGATATACTTTTTCCGAAACTCAATTTGGAAAAACTCCGAAGTTACTTGCTCCCGGGGCACAACAGAAGTCAGAGTACTCCACCAATACTAGGAAGAATCGCGTAGCAAGGAGATAGTACACTTTAGGCATTCATCGGGTGTACAAGATAGCTCATCGAGTACCCGGATAGTGTTGTCCAACCAAAATTCAGCTTGCTCGGCATCATCACTATCCGTAGCCTTAAATTCAGTAGCCCCCTATTTTCGAATTCTGTCAACTGGGGGCTTATTTGACCTTATTTGGTCAGATACAGGAGGTATTGTAGGTGCGGGGGTTGTATTAGTCGGGAATGGAGGTTGTGGAACAGCTGTATTAGTTCGAATGTATTGGTTGAACCAATCATTCATCACGCTATAGAAAGCTTGTCTAGCTTCATCATTCGGATTACTAGCATTAGGTTGAGAGTCCGCTGGCGCTGTCCCTTGTGCGGGAGCAGGCGCCACACTCTCCACATCATCAGCTATCGCTCGGTTGGGATCGGGATCCATTACTATAAATAAACACAAATTCAAATATCAGAAATCACCACACTATCAATTAATCACATAATGGCATGTATAGCTAGACCCAAACGTATTACGATAGTCCTAGAATCGACTAAACCGTAGCTCTGATACCAATAAAATTGTAACACCCCGTACCCGAGGCCGTTTCCGGAGTCGGACACGAGGGGTTCGCAGACTAAATTCGCTTACTATCGCAGTCCATTTTAAAAATTTCTAGGCAGTTGGCTAACTGCATCACTGTCACCTTAAAAATCATATCTTGAGTTTCACAACTCAAAAATCAGTTTCGTAATTTTTCCCCGAAACTAGACTCATATGCCCAACTACATATTTTTTTCTAGAATTTTTGGTTGGGCCAATTAGTACAGTTTATTAGTTAAATTCTCCCCTGTTACAGGGTGCGACTACACTGACCTTCATGCATTACGATTTGGATATCTCCCTGTACAGAGATTCAATACTGACGCCGTTTGTTTCTATAGAAACTAGACTCAGAGAGGAATGTATACATATAAGGCATGACTCCTAATTATCTCTGGTTAATTTATAATGAATTTCCAAAGTCGGAAGAGGGAATCCAGAAACCGTTCTGGCCCTGTTTCACAAAAACCTAATTATCTCTTAACTTACAACTCATATGGCCATTTCGTTTCTTCCATATGAAAATAGATTCATCAAGGTTCAATCACATAATTTATCCACTATTTAATTCCATTCCTACTATTTTTAGTGATTTTTCACATCCACATCACTGCTGCTGCCAGCATCTCTTTTTAAGGTAAACTTTACCTATTTCATGATCCTCCATGGATCAACTAGAGTTTGTCATACATATACCAAAAATGATCATGAATAACCATTCCCATGGCTAACCGTTACCAACATTTCCATACCTTTCGATGGACAACATACAAAACGATTATAATGTTATGATCAAAGTATATTTAAGCCATTTTCGCATGGCTATCCAAATTTACACAAAACCAAAGGGTCAATGACCAACAACAAAACGGGTAGTCCTATACATGCCATACCCAGAGTTCAATTAAAAGAGTACCAAAAGGGCTTTGATAGTGTGCATGACTTCGACTTCGATGATCCCGAATCCGATATCTAACGAACAAAATCTATAAAACAGAGAGCCAAAGCAACGGGGTAAGCATTTTAAAGCTTAGTAAGTTTCAAGTAATGAAATCGGCTTTGACTAAAGTATTACATTCACATAGCTAAATGAATCACTTTATTAATACAGATTCTCATAAACATACTGACTTCACACTTCATCAACATATACACACAAGGTATTAACCTATCTAAAAGCCGAAAGTTCGTTAGTCGATTGAACGAATACTATTTAAAACGAATCGACTTTTCCGATGCACACGCAAACATACCTTATCGTTTGGGTTTTTCGAGCGTATTAATTGAATTTATTACAGCACAACAAGCTCACCTTCGAACCCAAGTTTCTTCGGAATTTAGCCGGATATAACCACAAGCACAATTGCCTTCGGGTCTTAACCCGGGTACAGCAACGCGCACAAATGCCTTCGGGTCTTAGCCCGGATATATCAACTCGCACAAATGCCTTCGGGTCTTAGCCCGGATAAAATCACTAGCACAATTGCCTTCGGGTCTTAACCCAGGTATAGCAACTCGCACAAATGCCTTCGGGTCTTAGCCCGGATATATCAACTCGCACAAATGCCTTCGGGTCTTAGCCCGAATAAAATCACTAGCACAATTGCCTTCGGGTCTTAACCCGGGTATAGCAACTCGCACAAATGCCTTCGGGTCTTAGCCCGGATCTATCAACTCGCACAAATGCCTTCGGGTCTTAGCCCGGATAAAATCACTAGCACAATTGCCTTCGGGTCTTAACCCGGGTATAGCAACTCGCACAAATGCCTTCGGGTCTTAGCCCGGATATATCAACTGCACAAATGCCTTCGGGTCTTAGCCCGGATAAAATCACTTGCACAATTGCCTTCGGGTCTTAACCCAGGTATAGCAACTCGCACAAATGCCTTCGGGTCTTAGCCCGGATATATCAACTCGCACAAATGCCTTCGGGTCTTAGCCCGGATAAAATCACTAGCATAAATGCCTTCGGGACTTAGCCCGAATATCATTCAAATGCTCATGCACACATAAATCAATAATCATGACACATCCATATTTCATTTTCGTTACTAAGGCTCAAACACAAAACATTTATTAAACCTTTCCAATTTCGGCTCAATAGCCACACACAAAGAGCATGATTTCAATCGGCTTTATAACATAGTCTCTATGCACATTCGGCTATCCGTCATAGTATGACTAATCATTTCAATATAATTCAAGTAGGGTCATTACTCGAAGACTTACCTCGGATGTTATTGAACGGTTTCGACGGCTATTCGACCACTTTTTCCTTCCCTTTATCGGATTTAGTTCCCCTTTGCTCTTGAGCTTAATTCAAACAAACTTAACTCATTAAAGTCTCATTTTGCTAGCTTATGGCCGAATATGACAAGGAGTTTGATAGGTCATATGGCCACCTTTTAGCTCAAATACACAATGGTCATACGCATTTTTAATCACATCAAGCAATTTAATACAATTCATTCGAACATCAAAAGAGAAGCTCAAGGTACTTAGCCCATATATACATTAGACATTAGAGTCACATATGTACGAAATTACGAATCGAATTCAACATACTAGCTAATATTTCCCTTAGCCGAATTTTCTAAGTCAAGATAAAGCCATCAATATGCTTACCTATGGCCGAACATACACATCAACTTATGTACTCATTCATGTGGCCGAACATACATGTCTATGTTGAGGCCGATTGCAACACTCAATACATTCTACAAGTATGGTCACTTGTATTGACTAAAACCATTTTGTTTCAAGTTCAAAACTTGGCCCATACACATATATTCACTAGTAAAGCATCCTCTCCCTTTCCATCAATTCAACACATGCATTACTCATTAATATACAAAAATTATATTCGGCCTTAGCACACAACTTGCTAGCCGATTCTTCTCCATCTAGCAACTAATGCACATATGTGCTCATTTGTTAGACTCTACTTCATCTAACAACAACCATATTTTCCCTTCTACTTCCTACCATTGCCAAATGCATCATAACACCATACCATTTCAATTTTTGGTCATGGTTAAACAAAGAACTTAATGTCTCACTCAAAAATGCTAAAAAGAAGATTCAAGAATCATCAATCCACCATCACATGCACCATTACAAAGCTTCACTTTTAGCATGCAAATGATATCAACACCAATCCACCTTGGCCGAATATCATCTCCATGACATAGTAAAGATTTGAACCATGGGCTATTTAGAACTCAAGCTAACTACTAAAACATGCATGCATCTCATGGAACATCATCAAACATACCTTAGTCTATCAAACCACCATAGCCGATTTCCTCAAAGCTCTTTTTCCTTCTTTTTCTTTCTCCTATTCGGCCAAGAACAACATGAGAGCTTTTCTCTTCTTTTTTTTTTTTGGTCATGCCTGAGAATGATGAACACATTTTTTTTCTCTTTGTTTTCTTCCTTCAATTTCTTATTAGTTTATTGCCCATGCTTCTTATTTTATTCTTCCATTAACACAACATGTTTCATGACATGTTTTGCCCATCATCCCTTGTCATGGCCGGCCACTAGTACTTAAATGGGGGGAAATTGACATGCAAGTCCACCCCTTTGATTACATGCACTATTAGGCCACTTGCATTTGCCTAGCACATTTCTAAATTTTCTCACATAAGTCCTATCAACTAAATTCACATACAATTAACTAAATCGAAGCTTAAAACTTTCACACATTTATATTCACATATTTTAGGCAATAATTATCACATTCAAATAATTTGGTGACTCGGTCTAGCGGTCCCGAGACCGCTTTCCGACTAGGGTCACTTTAGGGCTGTCACATTTTGCTACCCTAAAATTTACCTATTCATACTTATAATTTTCGGTTGGCTATCAAACCACATAACCAAGCATATTTTTATTTTACATAATAAGCTCATACCAAAGTTCACTTCATACTAATTTCATGTGTTTTAAACTTACTAAGGCATTTCATATTTGCATCCCATTCATGGCACTTAGCGCGATAATTGAATATGAGTTCAGACCATAATCTAAATAAAGCCAAACTCAAACATAACACTTAAGCCATTTTTCAATGGCTAGATTACACACAACCAAAATCCAATATTTCAAAATGAAATCCAGCCTATACATGCCATAGTTTCAAAATATAACTTATAAAATACCGAAGACGGTTGATAGTGTGATAGACTTTGCTGACGATCCCCGAGCTTGTAACTTGAATAAAAAATCTATAAAACAAGAATAACATGAAAACACAAAGTAAGCTATAATAGCTTAGTAAGTCATAAGCAAAAAGACATCCCAATGATATAATCATCTCATTTTAAGCTAATCAAAATTTCATTGTCATTATCCAGCTTAACCTCAAACCTACAAATGATATAAATAACACATTTTTATATAGAAAATCTACCTTGGCCGAATGCTCACTTAATCAATTTGACCTAATATTGTTCATCTTTCAAAGCCAAAATGTCTTAATATAATCGAACATACACATACGCATTTATATAAGCTCAAGAACCATAATATAACATCATATACATATACCACCTAAATGGCCGAATATACATGATTACTTTTATGCATATATCCAAAATCAATTATACAATATTCATACCATTTATTTATAAGGCCGAATACACATACTAAATTCACATGAAATCTTCATTTGTATCACACATAATTAATAACAAATATCAAGTTACTTATTTACCTTATCTCAATTAAACAACAAGCTAACTCATACTTGATTATTTAGCTCATTTAATGTATTCGATTACCACATCAACATAAAGTCTTTTAAGTATAAACTTATAATAATTCACCGGCATAAAGCCTGCTAGGCATAAAGCCCGATCAAATTCACCAACACAAGACTTGCTAGGCTCAAAGCCTAAATATCACTATTATAAAGCTGTCTCATACGCAATTCATATAACAAAAACTCCAGTTATTCCAAATAGTTGATACAGACTTTCAAATGTTATAACTCAGTCGAATTAAACTCAAATACAGTATTTCTATGCTTAAACACATTCAGCTAGCTCTTTTATAAATCTATAGATTCCAAATTAGCATATTAAACTAAGTTACATTCAATATAAATGATGTTTAATTGCTTAAAGACTTACCTCAGATACCGACAAACAATATAAATCGACTATTCGACTATTTTTGCTTTTCCCTGATCCAAGTCCGATTTCTTTTGTTCTTGATCTATACAATTTCAAATTAATCACATTCAAACACAATTTCATTCAATTTAACCCAACAACACATAAATGGTCAAATTACCATTTTACCCTGATATTTCATACTTTTACAAATTAGTCCTAATTGCATAAAACACAAAATATACAAAATCTCACAACAACATAGTTTGGTCGAATCTTCCTTATATTCATACTATTCCATATATTTCATTTATTTCACATTTTAGTCCTTCAATTTATTATTGTTACAAGTCCTAATTACTCAAAATCATCAAAAACACCAATACAAAACATGTTAATGTCAAACATATCTTTCATATTTCATTATCAACCAACAAAAATCACAAGCTCTCAACAATGGCATAACTCAAAATTTTCATCAAAATAAAAAATTCAAGCATGGGTCAGATAGTATTCGAAGCAACGATCTCAAAAAGCGTAAAAATTATCAAAAACCGAACAAAGAATAACCTTGAATCAAGCTTCCAAAGTGCCGAAAGTTCAAAAGCTTTTAAATTTTTTTTCTTTCTTAACATTTAGCCAAAAACATGAATAAAATGCATGTCTTTTAGATTTTGTTTTATTATAATACATAATATTTTCATAATTTACTATAATAACCTTTATAAATTAATATAAAATCTTTATATTGGTTGTCGACAACCGTCCAAATCATTTAATTATGGCCTAATTGCATTAATAGTGCTTCATTTTAATAAGACAAATTTAATTAAGCACTTTCATATTTAACTATTAACTTTTCACTTTACGCGATTAAGTCATTTTATTAAATTAAGCACACAAATGTTCAAATTTTCATATGAAACTTTCACACATGCAATTTCACATATAATAAACACGGAAAATAATATTTAAATATTTTTCTGACTTGGATTCATGGTCCCAAAACCACCGTTCCGATTAGGGTCTAAATCGGGCTGTTACATTTTGGGCATCGTAGGCTCGTATTAAGGACGATATGAATGATTTTGATTGATGATTAATTGAATTTGAGAAATGTATGTGAAATTTATGCTTATTGTGCTGTAAGTTTGGTAATACTCCATAACCTTATTCTGGCATTGAATATGGGTGAGGGGTGTTACAGAATGATTATGTGTTAGATGGTAAAATGAAATTTTTAGATAAAATGATCATACAAAATGTTTTTATGAATATAGATATATGAAACGGATATATGAAGTGTTTATATGAAATATTTTAAGGAATATAGATATATGAAAAAGATACATTTGAAATATATATACTTGAAATAAAGATATTAAATGTTAAATGAATATGTGATGGTTGGTTTATGTAGCAAATGTGTTTTTAGGTATATGTTTGATGACATGATAAAGTTACTTGTTTTATATATGAACTCACTAATCTTGTAAGACTTGTGATGTGTGTTGGAAATTAACGAACTCATGACCAGGATATTGAATTATCTTGTAAAATGTTTTATTACATCCTTTTTGGTAAGTCAAAGTTTAAGTTTATCATGAACCTACTAAGCTTTACGTAAGCTTACTTCATTTTGGTTTTTCTTTTTCGTAGATCGTTGGATTTGACTTGTTGATTGGATTACTTTTGGAAATCACACTATTTGTTCAATGATTTAGTATAAGATGTGATTATTTATGATTTAGGTTATAAGTGGCATGTTCTAGGAACATTTAAGTTATTTTTCTATAATGATCTTATTTAAACTTAGTTTAAGCATATATGTGTATGAATTTTTGGATTCGGTTTGAATATGTCCATATATGTATGTCTTTAGTTTTTTGGTATATGCTTCTTGGAGGTGTTTGAAATATGGTAAGATTGAATATGAATAGAATGGTTGAATTGGTACAAATGCTAGGTAACTTGGTAAATTTTGGTTGATGATTTTGGGTCATAATGAATGTTGTATATTTGATGGTTGAAGAAGTATGAAATGCTAAGCAGTTGCACTTGAATGGATTATGTTTCAAGGTTTGAATTGTAATGCCAAATGATAGAATATTGGTTAGGCGCATAGGATCAAATGATTTTGGCATGTTTTAGGTGTGTTTCTATGTGTTTTAACCATGTGAAAGGGATCGGAAAAGGTTTGGTTTGGTGTCTAAGAAACGGATGTTGAATTGGTTTGCATTAGGGGTCATTTTTGGTACACATGGCCTTGGACATGGGTTGCCACATGGCCAAATGCCACATACGAACGTGTGTCTTATTAATTTTAGGTGCAAGGTTTTCACACGGTCACAATCAATTACATGGTTTGAGCACATGAGCGTATGGAGTAGCCACATGGGAGTGTAGGATAGCCACAAGACCATGTCTCTAAGCCACACGAGCTGGCCTTTGTCATACGGCCGTGTGACTTCTTTTTTCATTTTTTCCATATTTTTTTGTTTTATTTCAGATTAGTCCCTATTTGTTTCTGAATTGTTTCTATGGTCTCATAGGCTAGATTTAAGGCTATTTTTGTATGAATACTATGATTATTGATTGGATATTTATTTATGATATTTAAATTGATTTTTGAATTGTGTTTTAATATTATCAGATTTGTTAATAGTCGTAATATCTCGTGACCTATTTTGACGACAGAGATGGGTTAGGAGTGTTACAAAGATGTTGATAGCATGGAGGAAGAGATGAATACAAATAGTGATGGGTCAACAAATAAATGAGGAGCTTTTCTTTATTTAAAGACATTTATTTTTTATTTTATTTACTTTTAAAACATTATTTCTATTTTATTATTATTTCATTCCATTTTGTTTTTGTTTCTGTTTTTTCAAATCAATATTGGCTTTAAATATTCTCTTTGCGATTTTCCCTTATTATTTCACTATGATGAATGTTTTTGAATAATGAGGGCATTATTCTACTTATGTTTGGGGGGGTCGTGTGCCTCAAATTTTTTTGCCTCAATTTTTTTTTTGTAGAAGATGATTCTTGCATGGAGGTAGGTAAGCAAAAAATGTGCTCAACACAAATTAATTTTGTATGGTACGGTAGTCCAAATTCAGGTATGATCTTTTATTTACTTAAAGTATTTATATGTTAAATAAATCATGAAATAAATGTTGATTTTAGTGAGCATGTATAGGTTCACCATAATTTTTTTATATTCCTTGGAAAAATTAAGCATGCATGAAGGTTTAGTCTTTAGAATTGGTTTGATAATTTCCTTGAGATGAAATCCTTGGAAGCATAGCGATATTTTGGAATAATAAATAACACTTTTAGTGTTTTACACTTTTATTTATAATAATTTATAATTTCCATGAGAATGTGTTAATTAAGTGAAATTTATGTTAAATTCATGTTATTTTACTCTCTTTTTTTTTGGAATAATTGGGCTAAGGGAAAGGATGCCAGATTTTTTGCTATTTTTGGGCTTAAATAGGTACAGATTAGAAGATCCAGATGTAGTTATATGGGATTCAAAGTGACTTCATTCCAGACTAACTACATGGAGGCCTAGAACCATTCTATTGACCCACTTTCCATGAATTAAAGATGACAACATCCACTGCTAAAATTAGCAGTCCATAATTAGCCATTCATCTCCCAAAAATAGCAAATTTGATCCTATTCTCCATCAAATAAAATCAAAAAATTTCCCGCTTATATCAAACCACAAAATGCCCCCTCTCTACTAAAAAAACTAGTCAAAATCACCCCTCTTTTACCCTTCAAAGTCTAGCCATACAAGGAGAAAAATAAGCCAACTTCCTTGCTAAAACTAACAAGTCACCACCCACTCATCTATATACCCGGGGACGACACCAATGAGAGAGGAAATCAAGAATTCCCTTGCGAAAAGAGCAAGGGATGTTGGGGCTAAGAAGACTATAAAAGGAGGCTTCATTTCATTCATCAAAACACATCCAATTTCCACATCAATTTTCAATGAGAAAAAAAGTATTAAGTGTCTTGTTTCTTTATGGCTTGCTAATCTTTTTGCTTGCAACAAAATAAGGCAATCTACTTGCCAAAAATGAAAGTAGTCAGAGAGAGTAACTTGAGAGCCTTTTCATGATTTAACATAAAGACAAGGAGGAAGGCCACTATAGGAAGCAGCAAGGAGCAGTCACAGATAACCCTCTACTGTTAAACTATTTTCTTTTCTTATTGTGCAATGGCCATGGATAACCCCCTTAGCTACTCTTCTTCCCTTTCTCTTTATTGTTAATTGATGTTTTCCAATGTTGAAAGACATGTTTGCATCTCAACTTTATGTTTTCAATTTAATATTACATGACATAATTTTGTTTATTCATAATAAATTTGAATCATGATTTGAGTCAATTGGTTTTTATTTTGAATATTTTGTGCAAATGATTGTTTCATTAATTTAGGTTTAATTCATGTTAAAACTTGTAAATGTAAGGCCTGCATTTATAGGTTAAAGAGTTAACTATTTAATTTGAGAAGAGGTAATGGTTAATAGATAAGAGATCTAAATAGTGCATATCATGTCGATATCGAAAGATGATTGCTATATGCAAAAATTGTATAAAATGCTCGAAAGGGTGATTTCTAGGTTAGTTTTGACATAAACATATACGGAATAACTTAGAGACATAATAGGACTTCGAGAGAAGCCTATGCCTGAATTGAAATTTGGTCTAATGAATTTTCATATTTCCATGATCCATTCGTGATATTCTTTTGATAATTTCCAATAAACTCTTTTTAAGTGAAATACTTGGTCTAGTTTATTTGTGTTATGTTTTATTAAATCTTGTGTTTAATCTATATGTTGTGATTATATTTTTTCAAAATGTGTTGTTTTATTTTGTGGGTATTTGAAATCTGATTACATCTTTATTATGATTTTGACTCTCGACAACATTATATTTAATTTTTTTCTTCCAAATTATGCTATAGTTGACTTTGCAAATAATTTACACAACAACCCTTGTGGAGACGATAACATTTTACTTACTACTTATTATTTGTACGACTGTGTACACATGTACGTAATCACGTGACAAACACACTCAATTAGTGCATTTGTCCTTCTTTAGGCCTGGATTGGCGTAACAGATCATCAAAACAGAAAAAATTTGCGTAAAAATGCTTATTTTATTGAATTTAGATATAAACTACTAAAATGAAAAACTGATAGAGGTATAATTAGATTACTCAAAAATAAACTCATTAAATGTTGGAAAGAGACTAATTTTCCACAACGAATTATGGCATATTAGATGACACTCACTATTTTGATCAGGTTGTGATGTGATACCCATGTCGTTCTGATGAGAGAAGTCATTGAGTTATGTCGCGACTTGGAACCTTCAAAGTCGCAATGTCAAGCCAATAGTTTGAAATTCTTACAATTTGATCTTGATTCAACCTTGAGTTAGTAGAAGAGCTTTCTTATGCTTATATAAGACTTAAAACTGATTATAAAACAAATTGTGAATGTATATTATACTTATCAGCATATAGAAGTGGTTCAATTGTATTATAATTGGTTATGGTTGCTCCAACAATGAATGTGATATCCCGTAGTTCGGACTTGATGATCGGGTCAATTAAGGGTGTTACACTCTAATACTACTAAATGTAACATTCCTCATGTAACACCCTTTACTCGACCCGATGGCTAAGTCTAGGTATCAGATGCCACAACAGTCTGAATAACATAACACACATATATATTCAAATCTAAATACATCTATAGACAACTTATATGTAACAACCCGTTTTTCAGTGGTACCAAAAACGATGGTTTTGGAACTACGTAGGAACTTCGCATTATTTAATAATATTTACAAATTTATTTTAGTGTTCTATTGAATTTTGATCGGATAATTTTTGTTAATTGGTCAATTTGTCAAGGTAGAAGTGATGCATAGCGAAAGTAAGTGGTTTTGAAAAATGAGGTGTCGAGACCTTGTTTTCATAAATCAAGCTCATAAATATTAGTGTTGAATATTTATGGAGCTATTATATAAGTGGATTAAATTTTGGACTAAGGGATTTTGATATTTGGTTGTTCACTTAAGGAAAAAGGACTAAATTGTACACGATGTAAAACTTAATCGCTATTGAATTTTATTAATTAAATAGATTAATTAATAATTGTGGGAGGACTTATATGATGATTATACCTTTTAAAAGTTAGTAGGTGGTTAGTGAAAGAAATTAAGTTAAAATAAGATTATAAAATATTTAATTATAGTTAAAATATATGTTAAAATAAGTAAAGAAAAAAAGATCTTCTCCTATAGCTCACTCCATCAAAATTAAGAAACAAAAACACCATTGCTAAGCTTTGAGGTTCAGCCAATACAAAGCTCTTGCATGTAAGTCAAAATCGAGCTCGTTTGTTGTAAATTTAGGTTTTTGAAATCGTTGCAACTAGGTTTAGTTGACTCGTATCTCTATTTTCAAAATTGTTAAAGATTTGTAAAGTTACCAGTAATGAATTTTATATCATTTTGATTCTATTATGTTAGTGGTTAAACATGGAGATGACATAGGGACTAAATTATAGAGTGACATTGTTAATTTTGAGTTTAGGGACTAAAATGTAAAAATTTCAAAATTAATGCTAATTTTTTTAATTATAGATATTATATGGCTGTATAAGGAAGTAATTGTAATTGGCTTAAATATTAGAGCTCAAATTTGATAGATATAGCTATTTCAATTTTAATGACTAAATTGAATAAAATTCAAAAATGTAGGCCACATTTAAAAAATGAAATTAAGTTAATTTATTGTTACAATAGGCTATTTTGAGATGTTTGACATTTAAAAAATGAATTAAATCATATTATACATCGAGGTTTGAAACAATAAGAAGATAAACGTGGAAATAAAAAAATTTGCCTCAAAGTCCTTTGTATCGTATTTATTACACCTCAAACCTGACCTAGACATTACGGCCGAATCTGGCATGTCACATCACAGCGTTTTTAAACGAATTGATCTTTTAGGTAAGAATCCGTTACAGAGTCTAAATCCTTTTATCAATATTTGACAAAAGTTCTCGATATATGTTCACCAAATTGTTTGTCTTTGGTATATTACTTCAGTTTAACCCGCTGAAGCGTTTTGAAAAACTTTGTTGTTGAAAGCTCGTGTTCTTTAGAAAAATTGTGCTATTTTGAAAACTCACGTTTTCCTAGACTAGTAGTTCAGTTTAAGAAATCAAAATCCAAATTAAAACTTAAAACCCACCAACGGCCTTATTACATAACATTTAACCCAAAACGAAATCTAATTGCAAAATAAAAGAAACAGAAGCATTAGTGTGGCCATCTCCGAGTCCCTCGCAGCTCCCAAATCGTCTAAGGCGGTGGATTACCTGCACAGTTAAAAGAAAGGGTGAGTTTACAAAACTCGGTGTGTAATCCCTTCTCATACAATAGGAAACCATGCATGTAGTAGCAGTCTGGGCCTGAGCCCTGTTCAACAACAGTGTTGTCTGGGCCTTAGCCTTAAACAGAAATAGTGTGTGCCTAAGCCCAATACAGAATCAGTATAGTGCAAATATGCAACCCACCCCAATCCAACCAACACACCATTCCGTACCAAACAACATACCATGTGGGGATAAAATCGACCCACCCAGCCAACACACCAATATCGCAGCAAAGCTGCCAGTAACAGTAAATGTGGCAAAGCCACTAGTAACAGTAGTTGTGGCAGAGCCACCAGTACAGTATTTCCTCCAAATCAGAATCCCAATCCCCATGCAGTATATCATGTCATAAATGTTACGTGTATGCAAAGTTTCATACTCATTATAGTCATATAAATATCATACACTCATCAGTCAACCTACCTCTAGGGGTATAATGGTAATTTCCAACTATTAAGGGTAAAACAGTAATTTTACCCTTTAGGGGTATTTCGATAATTTTACCTATTTTGGGGTCTAAGTACAGATAACGACCTCTTTGAAGGTCTACAATCACCTTGAGCGACTCAGATAACTCAATTGGTTGAAACGATGTAATGGGCCCTTAGCCCAACATTTGGCCCAAGTAGGCCCATAGGCCCATGTGGCCTATTTAGCCCAAATTTAGTCATGGCTATGCGAATTCCAAAACCTAGTCCAATATTAATCATCTTTCGTGAGTTTTAATCCACGTGGGCCCATGAGCCCATTGGGCCCACATGGCCCATTTCAGCCCAATAAGACCCATAACGGCCTAAGTCCACGAGAACACTCGTGGTGGCCTCTACAATTTATCACCCATGATTTGTGGGCTCGGCTCACCACACGAGCGATCGCACGCACGTGAGGCCTCAAATGCCAAAGTTTCGGCTTTTCGGCTTTTGCCGATTCACAGTAAAGAGAGGTGTGAATACACACCTTTCGGCTTTTGGTTAGTAATAGAAATGGTGTATGGTTACACACCTCTTTGGAGAGAAAAACGTTGAACCCTGTGCGCTCAACCTAAATCCAAATAATGATCCATTGTCAGTTCTCAACATTTGGGTTAACCACCTAACTATGTACTCATAAATCCCCAACAGTAAGCATCGGTTACCTTGTTAAGACAAGGCTTAAACCAACCTTATCCAACGATCACCCTCCTGTTAACAATAATCAGCATTAACATCCCATTTGTTCAGTAACTTAAAAATACTTCATTAAAACCGAGTGCACACCTTACCAAGACGTGAACTAAAAACAAAAGGCAATAGCATTCAGCCCACCCACTTGGGTAACGTCACGACCCCCTAGCACCATTTGAGTGAGAAATAAAATGTTAGATGAACCTATCCTCATGACGGCCAAGAGGATTCGGCTCAAGAAATACCCAAAACAAACATGGAAAAACAAAAAAGAGCCTCCCACTATTCGGCTAGAGAAACACTTACCCTCAATTAAAAGGATTAAGAATTGGTTAGGCCCCCACACCTCAGTCACACCAGGAGAGAAGTAATCGGCTAGCTTCAGGAGAGAAAGAAACAAGGAGAAGTTGGGTTCGGTTTCTTCGACTTTAGAAACAAGGAAAGAGAAGTTTGAGACAACAAAAGAAAAAGGTTACTGATATTTGGCTAAAGAGGATTCGGCAATCTTGACTCAAAGAAGAAAAGAATTGAGAAGAGGAAAGAGTCACCTACAATTCTGCAAAAAAGGATAACACAAAAAATAAAACCCAAAAGTTGAAGAGAAGAGTTCGACACCTACTCCTAAACACCAACTGTTGAAATGCCTATCCCAAAACCCCTTGGCCGAATTTTGCACCAACAATTACCTATTCAGCTACAACTCTCCCACCTCATCAACTCCTTGAAACTCTCCTCAAAACCCTCCTTGATATTCTCCACAATCTTCTCCCAACAACTCAAGACCAATTTAAACTTCCATCACTTAGAAGCCTACTCCAACTGCACCACTTGCCGTCCATAAGTGCAAAATAAATGCTCCTTGTTTGCCATGGGATTCAAACCCTTGTTCTCCCCAATAGCTATGTCATGCCACTTTCACCAAGCCACAAGGCTTTTTGTGACATAACACAACCACAATTATTTATAAGGCACAAGTGCCAGCAACCAGGCTCTTTTAAGAGCAAAATAAAAATGTTGCAAAAGCCGAAGCTTGACCCCAGGACTTCTCAGATCCCCTAACACATACCCAATCACTTAACGAACCCACCAAACGTGCAATTAGTGCCAACATAAGAAAAAATTTCTAGACCTCAAATTTTGGGGCGTTACATTATTCGTTGTCGATTTTAATTAGGTAAGTTTCGTATGAGACTTAGTTTGTTAATGATTGTTTATTATTGTGTTATTTAATCATTTGATAGTTCAATTGTTGTAATATAACAATTATTGGTATCGAAAGAATTATAATGCAAAGTATGATATATGTGACTAATATGAATGGTTATATGATATGGAACAATTATGAAATATTAATTGGTTTAAATAAGAAGTATTTGGTTATTTGATAAGTGAACTGAAATGAATAAGTATATGGTTGTTTGATATGTGTACGAAAATGAATAAGTATATGGTTAAACACTTTGTACCAGTGTTACAGTTATCAAGCACTTTGTGCCGGTGTTATATATATCAGGTACTATGAAACAGTCTATTTTGCAGTGGTGTCGAAAATAGTGGTTTCGAGGCCACAAATCCGACGAGTAAGTTCATAAATGTTATTATTTAATATTTACGAGAAAAATATGGTATTAAAATAAATTTTGAATTGACAATTTATGCTATTTGAAAGAATAATTAGGTTCAAGTGGTGTGACCCTAAAGTCAAGTGGTTTTAAAATAATGAGGTATCAGGACCTCAATTCTATAAACCGAGACAGAAATATTTTATTATATATTCACGAAGTGTTATAAGGTTGTATTAAAGTTTCGTTAAGAAATTTTAATGTTTAGATAGTTAATTAATTGAAAAGGACTAAATTGTAAAAGATATAAAAGTTTAATTGTCAATAGCTAAGGAAAGGTAATTAAATGGGCTAAAATGACAAATAAACCATACTATAACTTAGTGGGCAGTTGGTGACTAATTTTTATTAGTTTAAATGGTATATTTTAATGTTAAAAAAAGTAAATAATAAGTATTAAATAAGGAAAAAAATAAACAAAGCATAGTTTTCATATATTCTTCTTTTAAGTGAAAAACTCCAATTTTGGAGCAAAGGAGATTCGACCAATCTATTTTCAATGCATGTGGGAGATCTTGAGGTCCATTTTTAATAGTTTTTATGCTTTTGAAATCATTGTAGCTTAATTTAGTTAGCCCGGGGGTCAATTTGTAAAGTTGTTAAATGTTTAGAATTTTATCATGGATAAATTTGAGATGTTTTTGAAAGTTTACAATAGATTGTTAAGCTTTGTCGTTATATAGACATATTTTATTAAGTAATTTTTTATGATTTTAAGGTATAAGGACTTATTCATGAAAATGGTAAAATTAAAGGAAAATATTGCAAATGGATGATAAATATGCGCTATTACAAAAATAGGTAAAAATCAAGTTGCGTGATTTTATTTAGAAATGATGAAATTGTAAGTTTCGGGTTTAGAAATTAAATTGTAAAAAAAGGTAAAATTTGAGGGCAATTTTGTAAATTTTCATTGTGAAGGGTTATATGTTAAATTAATTATTTTAAATGCTGGAATGAGATTAATTGAATAAAAATGATTAATTTGCATGTTTTGAACTAAGGGACTAAATTGTATAAAAATAAAATATTGGGCAAAATTTTGTAAAAATTTCAAAAAAGGGATTAATTGCATAAAATGCATTGGTTGTTATGTTAGAATTAGTGAATTGAATGTAATTATTATTTTAGATCAAGAACAAGTGAAAAAATCGAGGAGAAGAGAAAATTACCAAATAGCCACTGTACTTAGTCATTGCTTCTATTTAGTCAAGTAAGTTTGTATGAACAATTATCATATATAAGTTATTTAAACTAACTGCTATTATGTTATTTATATTGTAAATGGATCGATATATGAACATATCAATGCTATGACGAATTGATGGATATCAAGTCCCGGTTGAACCTCAAGAATTCTTAGGATACAAATGACATGTCATTAGGGATTTCATGTTTCGGGTGCTGGTCTTGAATGTCCTACCGATTGCAGAGGTCCTGCATTTGTTGCGGATTCTCCATAGCTTATGTTAGAAGCATCATGTAGCTTACATTCAAACCTACAACTCGTGTGGGCAGGACCATTCCATAGCTCGTGTAACACCCCTCACCCGTATTCAGTGCCAGAATAGGGTTACAGAGCGATACCGGACTTACAACACAATTATACAAACTTTTATCATACATTTAACCATTTCATACAATCATCATTCAATCTCAAAAAATTTGTCCCTAATACGAGCCTAGGAAGCCCTAAACATACATTAGAAGTGGTTCGAGACTAAACTGATAACTTAAGAAACTTTCACGAACTTTGAAAATTTTCCTCAAAATAGGGGACACATGCTCGTGTGGCCAAGCTGTGTGTCTCACACGTCCACTAGACATGCCCGTGTCACAGGCTGTGTAGACATTCGAAATGGGACCACATGGCCGTTTCCAGCCTATGTCCGACCCCATGTAACTCCCTGACTTGCGTCACACGGCCAACACACACACCCGTGTGCCCTAAAAATGGCCACACACTCCCGTGTGCCAGGCTGTGTGCTACACTATGCCAAACCTTTAGGGTATACTGACTTATGCCACACGGCCAAGTCACACGCCCGTGTGTGAGGTCATGTAGAGCATGCTGACTTGATTTTAATTTCAACACTAGGGGAAACATGACCATGTAACAAGACTGTTTGTCTCACACGGCCGAGACACACACCCGTGTCCCTGCTCGTGTGGACAAAAATAGGCTATTTACCAAGCTAATTTGCCACCCCATTTGTGCTCAACTACAAAACCAAAAATAACACCAATTCATAGCATCAATAGACATATATTTCAACTCCAAACAAGCTTAACTTATACCATTTCAAACACCAATCAACATAATACTTAAATACCATATTATGCTAACCAATTTCATATCGAATCTTATCTTCCCAAATCAACAAAATGACCATTAACAAAATCCATGATCACTCGATCCCATTTCCACTCCGGAATCATAATTGGTTGTAATAACCCATATGGCACCTGATGCTAAGCTTTAACTTGCTGACAGATTAAACATCTCAAAACAAAGTAAAATATATCTCTTTTCATTCCCGGCCACTAATATAGTTGTTTAAAATCGTTATACATTTTTGTACTACCCAGATGTACAGAAAATCTACTACTGTGAGCTTCACTCAAAATCATCTGAATCAACTCCAGATTTCTCGGAACACAAAGTCTATTTCTAAACCTCAGACAGTCGTCTATTTCTGAACCTCAGACAGTCTCCTTCATCTATCCAGAATTTAGAATCAGAATCAGAATTACACTGAGTTTGTTTAGCCATAATCTCATTATCAACCTTCTGAGCTTTGATAATCTGTTGTAAAAAAAAGGGTTTTGCTTTCAATTAAGCACAAACCAAGGTATCATCAGACAGTGCTAGTGTTGAATGAGCGTTCATAGCATGCAACGCAGACAATGATTTCCTACTCAGAGCATCAGCAACAACATTAGCTTTGCCCAGATGATAATCAATCACAAGTTCGTAGTTTTTTAGCAGTTCTAATCATCTTCTCTATCTCAAATTCAAATCTTTTTGTGTCATTAAATACTTCAGACTTTTATGATCAGAAAACATGTGACATATCTCACCAAACAGATAGTGACTCCAGATCTTCAAAGTAAACACAATGGCAGCTAACTCAAGGTCATGAGTCGGATAGTTATTCTCATGCGTCTTTAATTGTCTCGAAGCATAATCAACAACTTTTCCTTCTTGCATTAAAACACAGCCGAGTCCATTCAACAAAGCATCGCTGTAAACAATGAATTCTTTACCTGACTCAGGTTGTACCAATACTGGAGCTTCAGTTAACAGAGCTTTTAACCGATCAAAACTTTTCTGACATTGCTCAGACCATTCAAATTTCACATCTTTCTGAAGCAATTTTGTCAACGGAGTTGCTATCACAAAGAAATCTTTTACAAATCGTCTATAGTAACTGGCAAGTCCCAGAAAACTGTGGACTTCAAATACATTCCTCGGAGGCTTCCAATCCAGAATAGTTGAAATCTTGCTTGGATCAACTCGATACTGAAAGCTGATACAATATGACCCAGAAACCCAACTTCTCGCAACCAGAATTCACATTTACTAAACTTTGCATACAACTGTTTATCTCGTAGAGTTTGTAGCACTAGTCTTAAATGCTTTGCATGTTCAGTTTCATCTCGTGAATAAACCAATATGTCACCAATGAATACAATTACAAATTGATCTAAATACGGTCTAAAAATTCTATTCATCAAATCCATAAAATTAGTAGGTGCATTTGTTAATCCAAAAGGCATAACTAAAACTTCATAATGCCCGTACCTCATTCTAAAAGCAGTTTTTGGAATGTCAGTATCCTTTACTCGCAACTGGTAGTAACCCGATCTCAGATCTATCTTGGAAAACACAATAGCACCTTTCAACTGATCAAATAAGTCATCAATTCTAGGCAGAGGATATTTGTTCTTTACAGTGACTTTGTTAAGCTGGTGGTAATTAATACACATTCTCATTGTGCCATCTTTCTTTTTCACAAATAGAACAGGAGCACCCCAAGGTGAGAAACTCGGTCTAGCAAACCCTCGATCAGTCAATTCTTGCAACTGAGATTTCAATTCCTTTAATTCGGTCGGAGCCGTTCTATACAGAGCTATTGAAATCGGAGTAGTACCAGGTACTAATTCAATACCAAACTCGACTTCTTGGATCGGCGGCAAACCAGGTAGTTCTTCAGGAAACACATCAGAGAATTCACAAAAAACAGGCACTGATTCAACTTTCTTATCATTAACTTTCAGATCTAACACATAAGCTAAGTAGGCTTCACAACCTTTCTTTACATATTTCCATATTTTCATTGCAAATATCACAGCTGGTAGTCCATTCAGATCACTAGACTCAATTCAGATTATTTCATTATTCTCACACCTTAAATCAATGACTTTTTGTTTGCAATTGACAATAGCATCATGCAGAGTTAACCAATCCATTCCCAGAATTATGTCAAATTCATCGAAAGGTAAAAGCATCAGATCAGTAGGAAAACAGATATCTCGAATCATTAACGGGAAATTCTTGCAAACTTTATCAACCATGACACTTTTTCCTAAGGGGTTCGATACTCTAATTACGAATTCAGTAGACTCTACAGGAAAAGTCTTACTATGCACTAAATTCATACAGATATAAGAATGAGTTGATCCAGGGTCTATCAATGCAATCACAAAAGTATCATAAAGAGTGAAAGTACCAGTAATCACGTCTGGAGACGAAGCTTCCTCACGAGCTTGGATAGCATAGGCTCTAGCAGGTGATTTGGCCTCAGATCTAACAACAGTATCCCTAGTAGCTTTTTGACCTCCGCTAACATTTCCTGTATTTTTAGAAGGTCTACCTCTAGCTGAGGTGTTACTCGATCTCAAATTCTGTACATTCTCTTGTTTAGCAGGTTTAGAACAATCTCTTACAAAATTATCCAGAGATCCACATCGAAAACAGTCTCGATCATTCAATCTACAATTTCCCAGATGTTTTTTTCCAGTGTTTACATTCAGGTCTCTCAGATCAAATATTCTCAACACTTGCAATAGAAGTTGCTGGGACTCTGAAGTTTGTTTGCGATCTAGCTCGATCTCGGTTTGAATGTCCCACATTAGCATTTGGATGACTTTGATCATCTTGGAATTTCTTTGGCACAGATTGAAATGATCTACTCGAAGATCTCTTTTTAGCATCTCTATCTTCTGAATCAACTTTTCTTTTCTCTTTACTTAATTCTTCAGCTTCACAAGCTCGCTCAACGAGCACAACCATTTCATTAATTCCCAGAATTCCAACTACCAGACGGATATCTTCGTTTAGTCCATCTTCAAACCTTTTGCACATTATTGCTTCATTTGATACACATTCCCAGGCATACTGGCTCAATCTCACAAATTCACATTCGTATTCAGTAACAGACATACGACCCTATTTAAGCCCGAGAAACTCTTTACGTTTCTGATCAATGAATCTCTGGCTAATGTATTTCTTCTAGAATTCAGATTGGAAGAAATCCTACATAACCCATTCACTCGGGACTACAGATATTAAAGTTTTCCACCAATGATACGCTGTATCTCTCAGAAGTGAGACGACACATTTTACACATTCCTCAGGATTCGGAGACATTTCATCAAACACTCGTATTGTATTTTCCAACCAGAATTTCACTTTTTCAGCATCATCATTCATTGTAGCTCAGAACACTTCAGCCCCATACTTTCTAATCTTATCAACCAGTGGTCTACTCAACTGTACCAGATTCACTCGTGGCATATCAGGAGTTTGAGAAGGATTAACCGGGGGTGGAGGTTGTTGTACAGTCAAATTGGTTCTAATATACTGAGTGAACCAATCGTTCATCATCTGGTAGAAGGCTTTCTTAGCCTCACTATCACGGCTACTCATAGTCGGTCGTGAATCATCTTGCATCGTCCATTGCGCGAGAGCAGGCGCATTGCTTTCAACATCGTCAGCTACAGCTCTATCGGGATCCATTTGCTATATAAAAGCACATTTCAATGTCAAGAGTCATCACACTATCACAGATTCAGATATATGGCATGTATAGCTAGACTCAAATATGCTATGGTAGTCCTAGAACTGACTAAACCATAGCTCTAATACCAATAAAATGTAACACCCCTAACCCGTAACTAACATTAGATTAGGGTTACAAGGCATTACCAGACAAACAGAACATTTCGAACCAATTCAGTATCACAGATATCATATATTATCAATACAGAAGCATTCATCGCCAATTTATTCAACAATGTGGTCAACGAGACCTAAAACATACATTTAAGGAAAGATCGGAACTAAACTGAACCTATTGAAAATTTTCAGAACTTACCCAATTCTATCAAACGGTTAAAGTTACACGCCCATGTGACTAGACCGTGTGTTACACACGGGCACTAAACACGCATGTGAACTAGCCGTGCCAAAAATAGGTCCTATACTGACTTTTTCACACGGCCAATAGGCACGCCCGTGTATTATGGCCGTGTGACCTTACCTAGCTACTGACTTTAGTCCACGGCCATATAACACGCCCGTGTGTCATAGCCGTGTGATTCTTTGGAGAATTTTTTTTCTTACACGGCCACGAGGCACGCCCGTGTACCCTGACCATGTGACACAATGCAAGTTTGGTTTAAGCCAATTTGCCACTTCTCTTGAGGCCAAAACTACAAGAAATAATATACAACATTAATACCAAAATTTCCAACCAATTCCATGCTTAAAAATGACCAAAACACAATAGAACTTAGCACATTACAAACATACACCAAAACCATACACAAACTTGTCATTTGTTAGCTAACTCTCATGGCATAATATAAACAAATCAAAACTTATACATAGACCTTTTAGACTATACATGCCATACTTTAATATATATATATACTTTCAAAAGTACCAAAAAAGAGATAGATAGTGTGGTGACAATCCTCAACTATCCCCGAGCCTTCAGTAGCTACGATAACTGTAAAACAGACAGTAAACACACAGAGTAAGCTACAAAGAGCTTAGTAAGCCAAATACAATTGGTCTAATTACTAAACTATATATATACCATTCAACCATATAGATTCATAACCATTTTATAGAATAATTCATACTTAACCATATACCATTGTTTACATATATGTCATGCTTCATTTCCAATTCCATACATATTTCACAGAGACAGAGGTTTTCATATTTAGAAATTTAGTACGATAAAAACGTACCTGCATAGGTTATACATTTCATATACTCATATTCCGTACGTTATCATCAGACGGTCCAGAAATGATACAGATGTTCATAACCAAGTACAATGTCGACATCCCGAACGTGGTCTTACATGTAATTTAATATAGAGGCTTGTGTCCCAGACACGGTCTTATACGATGTCTCAGACAGATGTCAACTTTTCTTTAGAAACATACAGAGCTTTTCGGATACTATCATATTATCAGAATTTATTCAAACCCCATTTATCAGGTTCTCAAGGCCATCCAATACATATTACAATTTATATGTACAGAATTTATTTCAATTAACACGTAATTGTAATTTGACTTACTTAGGACAGATTTCGGATAAAAAAAGTCGTCTATTCAACTACTTTGGACTTCCCCCAATCTAAGTCTGATTTTCTTTGTTCTTGATCTAATCCAACACAAATTCAACCATTCAACCATTCATTTCATTCAATTTAATCCATATACACATATTTAGGGCACTTTACATTTTAGCCCTTACATTTTCACACTTTGACAATTTAGTCCATTTTTCACAAAATCACCAATATGCAAAATTCACCAAGACTATAGCTTGGCCGAATATATATGGCTTCCATACGAGCCCAAATAACATATTTCATTCACAATTTAGTCCTTCAAAACCTCAATTTTCACAATTAGCCCAATTAGCTCTATTTCATCAAAAATCCAAAGATAAAACATGTTAATCATTTACCAAGCCTTCATAATTCATCCAAAAATATCACAAAGCTCATGATATCAACAATGGCATTTCATGAAATCTTTAACAGAAATAAAAATTCAGACATGGGCTTTGAAGAACACAAAGCAACGATCACAGAAATGTAGAAATTATCAAAAACGGACGAAATTTCATACCTTAATCAAGATGAACAAGGGCCGAAACCTAAAAGGGTTTTCTTCTTTTTATTTTCTTTGATTTTCGATTCTAATAGGTGTTTTATGAACACATGCATGAATTTTGTTTTCTTTAATTCATGTTAAAGCATGAATTACCCTTGTATCCTTCATTAATAAACATATAAATTACATGAGATAAGGTCATTTATGACCACTCAAAATTTCAATGGAATAATTGCCACATAAGGCCATATAATCCAAAGCCATGCCAATTAAACACATTGAATATCTGACATACAGATTTTATCATTTAAGTGATTAAGTCCTTTTTGTAAAATCGAGCACAAAAACAGGCAAATTAAATCACAAAAATTTCACAGATACAAATTCATATATCACAGACACAGAAAATAATATTAAAATATTTTCGGACTCAGATTTGTGGTCCCAAAACCACCATTCCGACTAGGGTCAAAACTGAACTATTACAATGGCCCGTAGCCAAAGCAAGGTAACTTATCTCCGATGTTCTGATATCATGGCCCGAAGCCAACTCAAAGTATCCTTAATGACATGTCACTAGCATCCTAAACTATTCCTAAGGTTCAACCGGGATTTCAACTGTCAAATCATCGTCGAATCATTCCCCAAACTTGTTCGAAGTCATATAATCACAAATTATGCTATATCAAAGAATATAAAATACATTTGAAATGAAATTATAACATACGAACTTACCTCGGATATTAAAATAGTGAATCAAGTCGACTAGTCAATAACTTTATCTTTTCCCCGATTCAAGTCCCTATTTCTCCTTTCTTGATCTAAATATATTTAGAATTAACTTATTTAATCATCTATTCATTCAACTTAGTCCAAAACACACTTTAAAACACATTTACACTTTTGCCCCACATATTTCACATTGTTTTACAATTTAGTCCTTATTTCATAAAATTACAAATTAATGAAATTCCAAATATACCCATGCTACCTGAATTACCATAATGCCCATAGTAGCCCATAATTTTCATTTATTTCACCTTTTAACCGCTAACTTTACACATTTATCAATTTAATTCTTGTTTGGCATTTTTACTAAAAATCACTTAATAAAACTTACTTAAGTAGCATCAAATATTCATAATCTATCATGAAACTTAAAAATACTCATATATTCATCAATGGAAACATTCAAAATCTCTAACAGCTTTGCAAATAAGTCCTTGGGCTAGCTAGTACTAGATGCAACGATCACAAAAACATATAAATCATTAAAAACAGGACAAAAATTACTTACCAAATCAAGCTTCAAAGTGACCGGACCTTCAAACTAATTTGATGGCTTTTCTAAGCCCTAATGTTTGGCTAATAAGATAATAATGATTTAATATTGTTTTGTTTTTATTTTAATTAACCTTTTATTAACTAGTTTACTAAAATAACCTTTGTTATAAATCATTTAAATTCATTTATTCATGTCCATTTATGTCCACTCACACTAATAATGGTATAATTACATCATAAGGAACTTAAATTTTAAGGTTCTATAGCTATTAGACACCTTTAGCTATTAGAACTCAAGTTTTACGCTTTACGCGATTTAGTCCTTTTTATCAAATTGACCATTTAAACGATAAAATTTCTTAATGAAATTTTCACACAATCCTTCAATCATGATGTAAACATTAAAAGAATATTAAAAAAAATATTTTGACCTCAGATTTGTGGTCCCAAAACCACTGTTCCAATTTGACCAAAAACGGGCTGTTACAACTCTCCCATTTTAGGGATTTTGACCTCGAAAATCTTACCAGTGAATAAGTTAGGGTACTGTTTTCTCATAGCTTCCTCGGGCTCCCACGTAGCCTCTTCGACACCATGACATTTCCAAAGTATTTTCATGAGAGCTATGTTTTTCTTTCTCAACTGTTTAACCTGACATGCTAGAACTTTGATCGGTTCTTTGTTGTATGTCATATCGGGTTGAATTTCTATATCTGATGGTGAAATCGCATGTGATGGATCATATCTATACTGGTACAACATCAATACATGAAACACATTGTGAATCTTTTCTAATTCAATAGGTAATGCTAGCCGATATGTCATTGGCCCTATTCGTTCAATAATTCCATACGATCCGATGAATCGCAGACTCAATTTACCTTTGCGATCGAAACAATGTATTTTCTTCCACAGAGATACTTTTAAAAATACTTTATCACCAATCTAAAACTCAATGTCTTTTTGTTTCAAATCCACATACGATTTCTAATTATTTGAAGTTGTTTTCAAAGAATCGCGAATTACTTTTACTTTCTCTTCAGTTTCTCTAACCAAACCAACCTCGTGAATCTGTTTCTCGATAAGCTCAGACCAGTACAATGGAGTTCGGCATTTACGACCATACAAAGCTTCGTACGGTGCCATATTTATGCTCAATTGAAAGCTGTTATTATATGCAAATTCAACCAATGAAAAATATTTCTCCTAGTTACCTTCGAAATCTAAAACACAATATCGGAGCATATCTTCAAGAATCTGAATTACTCGTTCAGACTGTCTGTCAGTTTGTGGATGAAACGCTGTACTAAAATTCAACTTCGTAACCAAAGCTTCCTGTAATTTCTTCGACAATCATGATGTGAACCTCATATCTCTATTCGAAATAATCTAAACTAGTACCCCATGCAACCTAACAATCTTAGTAATGTACAACTTAGCTAGTCGTTCAAAGCTAATAATTAGTACGTACTGGGATGAAATATGCTGATTTCATTAATCGATCCACGACAACCCAAATAGTATCTTTCTTTTCGGAGATAAAGGCAATCCCGATATGAAATCCACCGTAACTCTGTCCCATTTCCACTCTGGTATCATCATAGGCTGAAGTAAACTCGAAGGCACTTGATGTTTAGCTTTAACTTGCTGACACACTAAACATCTTGCTACAAATTTAGAAATGTTCCGTTTCATATTCGACCACCAATACAGTCATTTCAAATCATTGTACATTTTAGTACTTCTAGGATGAATGGATAAACAACCACTATATGCCTCGTGTAAAATTTTCTAAATTAACTCTGGATCTTTCGGTACGTAGATTCTATCTCGGAACATCAAACAATCATCAGATCCGATTTGATACTCTGAATCACTAGTCGGCTCGTATTGCAGTCTTATAGCTTACAATTCACTATCACATTTCTGAGCTTTGCAAATTTGCTGAAGAAATACCGATTTAGCTTTTAACTCAGCTAAAATCAAATCATCATCAGATAATGTCAACCGTGTATTCATTGCTCTCAAGGCAAACAACAACTTTCTACTCAAAGCATCCGCAACTACATTTGTTTTCCTCGGGTGATAATCAATTACTAACTCATAGTCTTTTAGTAGTTCGAGTCATCTCCATTGTTGCAAACTCAAATCTTTCTGAGTCATACTATAATTTAAGCTTTTATTATTAGTAAAAATATGGCATTTTTAATCGTACAAATGATGACACAAAATGTTCAATGAAAAAACTGTAGCAGTCAATTCTAAATCATGCGTCAGATAATTCTTTTCAGGCAATTTCAACTGTCTGGAGGCATAAGCTACAACTCTTCCCTCTTGCATCAATACACGACCCAAACTGTTCAATGATGCGTCGTTGTAAATTACAAATTCTTTACCTGACTCAGGTTGAACCAACACTGGTGCCTCAGTTAACAACACTTTCAATTGATCGAAACTTTGTTGACATTTCTCAGACTATTCAAACTTTACATCTTTCTATAGCAGTCTGGTCATCGGTGTAGCAATCATTGAGAACTCTTTAACAAAGTGTCGATAGTAACCAGCCAATCCTAGAAAACTTCTTACCTCAGATACATTTCTAGGTGGTTTCCGATCAATAACTACAGAAATCTTTCTCGAATCAACTCGAATACCATCCACTGAGACAATATGTCCCAAAAATCTGACTTCCCGGAGCCAAAACTCACACTTACTGAATTTAGCATATAGTTGCTTATCTCTCAAGGTTTGCAACACAATCCTCAAATCCTTGGCATACTCAAACTCATCTCGTGAATAGATAAAAATGTCGTCAATGAATACAACAACAAATATGTCTAAATATGGTCTTAATATCCAATTCATCAACTCCATAAAAATGGCAGGAGCATTAATCAATCCAAAAGGCATAATAAGAAATTCATAATGTCCTACCTCGTTTTGAACATAGTTTTCGGCACATTTAAGTATTTAACTCTTAATTAATAATACCCCGATCTCAAATCAATCTTCAAAAACACTATTGCACCTTTCAACTGATCAAACAAATCTTCTATTCTCAGCAAGATACTTGTTCTTTGTTGTAACCTTGTTGAGCTGTCTATTGTCAACACACATTCTTATTGACCCATCTTTCTTCTTTACAAACAATACTGGAGCATCCCAAGGAAAAAAACTTGGTTGTGCAAAACCTCTATCTGTAAACTCTTACAACTGAGCTTTCAACTCTGTCGAAGCCATTCTGTACGGAGCTATAGATATCAGCAAAGTTCCCGATACTGACTTAATGCAAACTCAACCTCTCTGACTGCTGGCAACCCAACCAATTCTTCTAGAAATACATCCGGATATTCACAAACTGAAGGCACCATTTCAATCTTTTTTTCAGACATCTTGGTATCTAAAACATATGCTAGGTACGCATCACAACCTTTTTTGACATATCTCTGAGCCGTCATTGATGAAATCACTATAGGCAATCCACCCGACCCATCAGATTCAATTCGAATGATTTCATTATTCTGACATCTAAATTCGATAGTCTTTCTTTTACAATTTACAATGGCATCATGCAGAGTCTACCAGTCCATACCCAAAATCACATTGAACTCATCAAATGGCAAAAGCATCAAATCAGCCGAAAAATAGTAACCTCGAGTCATTAAAGGACAGTTCTTGCATACTTTTTCAACTAGAACATACTTTTCTTAAGGGTTCAATACTTTAATTATAAACTCAGTAATTTCAACAGGGAATTTCTTACTAGACAGTAAATTCTCACAAATATATGAATGTGTCAATCCATGATCAATTAAAGCAATCACATTAGTGTCGTAAAGAGAAAATATACCGATAATAACATTTGGTGATGACGCTTCTTTAGGAGCGTGAATAGCATAGGCTCTGGCAGTTGCCCTAGCTTCAGATCTCACTATAGACTCTTTTTCCATCCCCCGACTACCACTCACATTTCCAGCATTTCTTGGTGATCTACCTTTAGTCGACATATTACTCGATCTCACAAGCTGAGGTCTATCTTTCTCAACCATATCAAGACAATCTTTAATAAAATGATCCGGTGAACCACATATGAAACACGCTTTAGTACTCTTATTCCAGCATTCACCAAAATGTCTTCTCTCATACTAATGACTATCGGGTTTGATATTTCTCACACTGCCAACACTCAAGATAGAAGTAGCTTGAGGTTTTGAATTCACATGTTGATTTCCACGATCCCTATTCTGGTACCCCACTAATGCATTTGATCGACTATACGAATCTCGATATTTCTTTGATGAAAAATGATAAGGTTTATTCATCGGTCTTTTTCTCGAATCTCTAGCCTCTGAATCAGTTTTCTTTTTTTCTCGGCTAAAATCTTCAGCTTTACAAGCCCGGTCAACTAACACAACTAATTCTTTCAAATCTAAAATCCTAACCAGAAGTTTAATGTCTTCGTTCAATCCGTCAACAAACCGCTTGCACATAATCTCTTCAGTAAAAACATACTCCCAAGCATATTTACTCAACTATACAAATTCTCTCTCGCACTCGGTTACAGTCGTGCGGCCTTGTTTCAGTTCTAAAAACTCTTTATGCTTTTGATCCAGAAACTGTTGACTGATGTATTTCTTTCGAAACTCAGTCTGAAAGACTTCCCAGGTGACTCTCTCCCTTGGCACCATTGATACTAACGTATTCCACCACTGATATGCAATGTCTCTTAGAAGGGATATAACACACTTTAAACATTCAGCCAATATGCAACAAAGCTCATCAAACACTCCAACTGTATTTTCAAGCCTAAACTCAGCTCTATCAGGATCATCGTCAACATTAGCTCTGAACTATTCACCCTGAGTTGAAGGATCTTATCTATTGGAGGCTTATTCAATCCAAAAAGCTCGACTCATTGATGAGCTATGTAACACCTCGTACCCAAGACCGTTGCCGGAGTCAGACACGAGGGGTTTGCAGACTTAAATCGCTTATTTGCACAGTCCATTTTAAATTTCCAGACGAGCTGGCTAACTGCGTCACTGTCTCCTTAAAAATCATATCTCGAGTTCCAAAACTCGAAAACCAGTTCCGTAAATTTTTCATGAAACTAGACTCATATGTCCATCTACAAGTTTTTTCTAGAATTTTTCGTCGAACCAATTAGTACAGTTTATTAGTTAAAGTCTCCCCTGTTTCAGGGTTCGACTACACTGACCTTTGCGCTTTACGACTTGAATATCTCCCTGCACAGGGCTTCAATACTGATGCCGTTTGTTTCTATAAAAACTAGTCTCGAAAAGGAATCTATACATATATGGCATGACTTCTAATTATCTCTGGTTAATTTATAATGAATTTCCAAAGTCGGAACAGGGAATCCAGAAACCATTCTGGCCCTGTATCACGAAAACTTAAATATCTCATAATATACTGTTCATATGATCGTTTCGTTACTTTCCTGTGAAAATAGATTCATCAAGGTTCGATTACATAATTTTTTCACTGTTTAATTCCATTCCTACTATTTTTAGTGATTTTTCACATTCACGTCACTGCTACTATCAGCATCTATTTTTAAGGTAGACTTTACCTATTACATAGTTTCCATGATTCAACTAGCCCTTTAGCATATATAGCACAAAATATGATAATGATTAACCATTCCAATGGCTAATCGTTCCCAATCATTTCCATACCTCTTAACGAACATCATACAAGACGATTATAATACTAAGCTCAAAGTGTATATAAGCCATTTTCGCATGGCTATCCAAATTTATACAAAACCAAAGGGTCCATGACCAACAACAAAACGGGTAGTCCTATACATGCCATTTCAAAGTTCAACCAAAAGTGTACCAAAGGGCGGTTTGATAGTGTGGGCGACTTCGACTTCAATAATCCCGAGTCCGATAGCTGACGAACCAAAATCTACAAAACAGAGATTCAAAGAACGGAGTAAGCATTTAATGCTTAGTAAGTTTGAGCCATAAAATTAGACACAACTAAAGTGTAGCATTCATATGGCTAAACAGATAATTTCATATGCACAAATTCTCAATATCATACTTACTTCACATTACCAACCCTTATATTCATAAACAAAAGATCAACTTACCCAAAGGCCGGTAGCTCATTTATCGACTGAGCGAATACTAATTGTAAGGGATCAACTAAATCAATGCATATACGAGACATACCTCATTGCTGGGATTTTACGAGCATATTAATTGAAACTATTACAGCAAGGTCGCTCATTCCCAAGCCAAGTACCTTCGGGATTTAACCGGATATAGCTACTCGCTCAATGCCTTCGGGACATAGCCCGGATATAGTAACTCACACAAATGCCTTCGGGACTTAGCCCGGATGTAATAACTCGCCCAAATGCCTTCAGGACTTAGCCCGGAATGTAATAACTCGCACAAATGCCTTCGGGACTTAGCCCGGAACTAGTCACTAGCACAAAATGCCTTCAGGACTTAGCCCGGTTATCATCCAAATATTCATGCACATATCAATAAATCATGACACATCTATATTTCATTTTCATAATTAGAGTTCAAACACAAGTCACGTGTTAAGCAATCCCATTTTCGGCTCACTAGCCACATACAAACAGCATGGTTTAGTTTGCTTTATGACACGATCTCTATGCACATACGGCTACCCGTCATACGTATAGACTAATTAACTCAACATATAATTCAAGTAGAATCATCATATCATCGTATATTTGTTATGCTCATACGTCATGACTTAATCAAATTGTAAACTAAGTCTCGTTACTCGAAAACTTACCTCGGATGTTGTCGAATGATTCCGATGGCTATTCGACCACTTTTTCCTTCCCTTTATCGGATTTAGTTACCCTTTGCTCTTGAGCTTAATTTAACAAGTAAATTGAATTAATCATTTAAGCATCGAAAAGAGGAACTCAAAGTACTTAGCCCATATATATGCATTAGACATTAAAGTCACATACATATGAAATCATGAATCAACTCAACATATTAACCCACACTCCCTTTTAGCCGATTGTCTAAGACAAAATAAAAGCATCAATATGCTTGCCTCTAACCGAATACATGCAACACCAATCTTCTTTCTATGGCCGAATATGCATGTCTATGTTGAGGCCGATTGCAACACTTAATACATTCTACAATTATGGTTACTTGTATTGACTAAATACCAATTCGTTTTAAGTTCAAAACTCGGCTAATACACATATATACTCTAGAGATCAAATACTAACACTTGCACTTCACCTTACTACCATTTTCATCCAAATAACATGATCAACAACCATGCTTCTCTTCTACTTCCTAACATGGCCAAATGCATCAAGACACCATACCACTTAAATTTTGGTCATGGGTTAAACAAAGAACTTAAGGCCTAACTCAAGAATGCTAAAAAGAAAATCCACCACCACATGTATCATTACAAAGCTTCACATTTAGCATGCAAATGGCATCAATCACAAATCCTCCTTAGCCGAAACTTAACCCATCTTCATGCCTCATCACCACAACATCAAACATCAACCAAGAAGACAACACCCATGGCCGAATATCATCTCCATCACATAGCAAAGATCTAAACCATGGGCTAGATAGAACTCAAGCTAACAAATAAATAAAATAAAATAAAATAAAAACATGCATGAATCTCATGGAACAACACCAAACATACCTCCTCCTAAACACCAACCAACCGAACAAGAAGCAAGAAAATCCTTTCTTCTTCCTTTCTCCTTAAAATTTTCGGCCAAAGATGTTCAAGGATGAACACTTTTTTTTTGTTTTCTTTCTTCAATTCACGGCAATGGGGGGGCATGGGTGAGACAATTTTTTTTTCATCACTCCTCCCTTTGCATTACTTTAATCCTAACCCCTTTTTTTATTCTTTCTAACATAACACACTACACAACATGTTACAACATGTTTCCACCCATAGCATGGCCGGCCACTATGCTTTAATTTTGGGTAATTTGACATGCAAACCCATCATTTTCACAACATGCATTATTAGGCCACTTTACATTTGCCTAGCACATTTCTAAATTTTATCACATAAGTCCTATTTGATAAAATTCACTTACAATTAACAAAATTCAAACATGAAATTTTCACACATGCATATGTACATATAATGAGCATCAACTATGACGGTTAATTATTTTTATGACTCGGTTTAGTGGTCCCGAAACCACTTTTCGACTAGGGTCAATTTGGGGCTGTCACAACTCTCCCCCACTTAAGAAATTTTCGTCCCCGAAAATCTTACCGTTAAATAGGTTTGGGTATCGCTCTTTCATAGAGTTCTCAGGTTCCCAAGTAGCTCCTTCCATCTCGTGTTTGAGCCATAACACTTTTACTAAAGGAACCTTTTTGTTTCGTAACTCTTTCACTTCACGAGCTAGGATACGAATTGGTTCTTCTTCATAACTCACATTGGCTTGAATTTCAACCTCTGATGGACTAATTATGTGCGATGGATCAGATCTATAACGTCGAAGCATCAAAACATGAAATACATCGTGAATCTTTTCAAGTTCAAGGGGAAAAATCAATCGATACGCAACTGGACCGACTCGGTCAGATATTTCATATGGCCCGATGAACCTGGGACTCAATTTTCCCTTACGCCTAAATCTGAGTATCTTTTTCCAAGGTGAAACTTTAAGAAACACTTTATCTCCCACCTGATATTCAATGTCCTTTCGTTTCAAATCCGCATACGATTTCTGACGATCTGTGGCTGCCTTCAGACTTTCACGGATTACTTTTACTTTCTGTTCGGCATCTTTAATCAAATCAATTCCAAAAATTTTACTTTTATCGAGCTCGGTCCAAAACAATGGTGTACAGCATTTACGCCCGTACAAAGCCTCGTAAGGTGCCATCTTAGTGCTTGATTGGAAACTATTATTGTAAGCGAATTCAATCAAAGGTAAATACCGCTCCCATGAACCACTAAACTCGAGGATGCAACATCTCAACATATCCTCAAGTATCTGAATTATCCGCTCGGATTGACCATCGGTTTGTGGATGAAAAGCGGTGCTAAAATGCAGCTTGGTACCCAAAGCTTCTTGCAATTTCTTCCAAAATCGCGAGGTGAATCTCGGATCTCTATCCGACACAATAGAAATCGGTACCCCGTGTAATCTCACAATCTGAGAAACATACAACTCAGCTAGTTTTTCCAATGAAAAGTCTGTGCGTACGAGGATAAAGTGAGTCAACTTAGTCAGTCTATCCACGACAACCTAAATCGCATCTTTCTTACTTGCCGACAATGGCAACCCAGATACAAAATCCATCGTGACTCGATCCCATTTCCATTCAGGTATCATGATCGGCTGAAGTAAACCCGTAGGCACTTGATGTTCCACCTTCACTTGCTGACATATTAAACACTTCGAAACCAAATCAGAAATGTCTCGTTTCATACCATGCCACCAAAACTGACGTCTCAGATCGTTGTACATTTTCGTACTCCCTGGGTGAATTGACATTCGGCTACAATGAGCTTCATTCAGAATCATCGAAATGAGTCCTGAATTTCTTGGAACACACAACCGACTTCCGAACCTCAAACAATCGTCATCATCAATTTGAAACTCTGATTCCATATTTGGAACACATTCAGCCCGTTTTGCAGCCAATTCATCATCGACTTTCTGGGCTTCACGAATTTGATGAATCAATAATGGTTTGGCCTTTAATTCTGCCTCTAACACATTGTCGGATAGAACAGACAAGTGTACATTCATCGCTCGTAAAGCAAACAGTGATTTCCGACTTAAGGCATCCGCAACCACGTTAGCCTTTCCCGGGTGATAGTCAATGACAAACTCATAATCTTTTAATAACTCGAGCCAACGTCTTTGTCGCAGATTCAAGTCTCTTTGAGTCATCAAATATTTGAGACTTTTGTGATCCGAATATACATGGCACTTCTCACCAAATAAGTAGTGTCGCCATATTTTCAAAGCGAATACGATGGCAGCTAGTTCGAGATCATGGGTCGGATAATTTTTCTCATGTAGCTTTAATTGTCTCGACGCATAGGCCACAACTCGACCTTCTTGCATCAATACGCAACCCAACCCAAGTAGGGATGCATCACTGTAAATGACGAACTCCTTGCCTGATTCGGGCTGCACTAGTACTGGAGCTTCCGTCAAGTGAGTTTTCAATTGTTCGAAACTTTTCTGACACTTTTCTGTCCATTCAAACTTAACATCCTTCTGAAGTAGTTTCGTCATTGGTGTGGCTATCATCGAGAAACCTTTCACAAACCGTCGGTAGTAACTGGCAAGTCCCAAAAAGCTCCGAACCTCAGTAATATTTCTCGGAGGCTTCCAGTTAAGTATGGCTGAAATTTTGCTCGGGTCAACTCGAATACCCGATGCGGATACCACATGACCCAAGAAGCTAACCTCTCTTAACCAGAACTCACACTTACTGAACTTAGCATATAGCTGCTTATCCCGTAAATTTTGCAACACTAATCCCAGGTGTTCAGCATGATCGGTTTCATTTCTCGAATAAACCAAAATATCATCGATAAACACGACTACAAACTGATCCAAATACGATCTGAAAATCCGATTCATCAAATCCATAAATACCGCAGGGGCATTAGTGAGCCCAAACGGCATCACTAAGAACTTATAGTGACCGTATCTCGTTCTGAAAGCAGTTTTGGGTATATCCGAATCTCGAATTCGCAACTGGTAATAACCCGATCTCAAATCTATCTTTGAAAACACTGAGGCTCCCTTTAGTTGATCAAACAAATCGTCAATACGTGGCATCAGATATTTATTCTTTATTGTCACCTTATTCAGCTGACGATAGTCGATGCACAACCTCATGGTTCCGTCCTTCTTTTTCACAAACAATACTGGTGCACCCCAAGGTGAGAAACTTGGTCGAGCGAAACCTCTATCCGTCAATTCTTGCAACTCAGCTTTCAACTCTTTTAACTCAGTTGGTGCCATACGATACGGAGCTATCGAAATCGGCGTAGTCCCAGGTACAAGCTCAATACCAAACTCTACCTCCCGAACAGGTGGTAAACCCGGTAATTCCTCGGGAAAAACATCTGGGTATTCACAAACCACCGGCACAGATTCGGGTTTCTTTTCTAACTCTTTGTCATCAAGTACATACGCAAGGTATGCTTCGCACCCCTTTCTTACATATTTCTGGGCCAACATTGATGATATTACAGCTGGCAACCCCTTCAAGTCCGTAGACTCAACTCGGATTATCTCGTTATTTGCGCACCTCAAATCAATAGTCTTGCTTTTGCAATTCACAACCGCATCATGCACGGTCAACCAATCTAAACCGAGGATAACATCAAATTCATCAAACGGCAAAAGCATCAAGTCCGTCGGAAAACAGGAACCTCTAATTACTAGGGGACATTTCTTACACACTTTGTCGACAAGCACGTAACGACCCAAGGGATTTGACACCCGAATTACGAACTCAATAGACTCAATAGGTAAAGTCTTACTGGATGCTAAGGTTTCACATATATAAGAATGAGTAGAACCAGGGTCAATCAAAGCAATCACATTAGTATCAAAGAGAGTAAAAGTACCGGTAATAACATCTGGCGAGGAAGCATCCTCGCGTGCGCGTATAGCATAAGCACTAGCAGGAGCACGAGCCTCAGATCTGGTCGTAGCATCTCTAGATCCTCTCTGACCACCACTAGCATTGCCCGTATTTCTAGATGGTCTACCTTGAGTAGTGGTAGCACCCGGTTTCCCACTCTCATTTACATTCTGTTCAGACAACCTCGGGCAATCTTTAATGAAGTGGTCAACTAATCCGCACTTGTAACAGGAGCGGTCATGAAATCTACAACTCCCCGAATGCCATTTACCACAATACGAGTACTCCCTTCTATCTCGATGATCATTTCTAACACTGGCGATTGAAGTGACGCGTGTGCTCACAGGGGGTCGATCGCGATCTCGTCTAGAAAAACCCGAAGTGTCCCTAGACCGGCCTAAGTCATCTCTAAATTTCTTCGATGACTGTTGAAAGGGCTTTCCTGAAGATCTCTTACGAAACTCCTTTGCTCCCACATCGGTTTTCCTTTTCTCCTTACTGAGCTCCTCGGCTTTGCAAGCTCGCTCGACAAGTACCACAAATTATCAGATTTCTAAAATTCCAACATACAGCTTTATATCATCATTCAGTCCATCTTCGAAACGTTTACACATCACAACTTCTGAAGAAATGCATTCTCGCGCGTACCGGCTAAGCCTCACACATTTTCGTTCATAGTCGGTAACCGACATGGAACCTTGTTTGAGTTCAAGAAATTCCTTCTATTTTTGGTCAATGAATCTCTGACTGATATACTTCTTTCGAAACTCGGTTTGGAAAAACTCCCAAGTTACTTGCTTTCTGGGCACAACAGAAGTCAACGTATTCCACCAATAGTAGGCAGAATCACGTAGCAAGGAGATAGTACACTTTAGGCACTCATCGGGTGTGCAAGATAGCTCGTCGAGTACCCGAATAGTGTTGTGCAACCAAAATTCAGCTTGCTCGGCATCATCGCTGTCCGTAGCTTTAAATTCAGTAGCCCCATGCTTTCGGATTCTGTTAACTGGGGGCTTATTTGACCTTATTTGGTTTGCTACCGGAGGTATCGTAGGTGCGGGGGTTGTGTTTGTCGGGAATGGAGGTTGTAGAACAGTCGTATTAGTCCGAATGTATTGGTTGAACCAATCATTCATCATGCTATAAAAAGCTTGTCTAGCTTCATCATTCGGATTACTAGCAATAGGTTGAGAGTCCGCCGGCGCTGTCCCTTGTACGGGAGCAGGCGCTACACTCTCAAGATCATCAGCTACCGCTCGGTCGGGATCAGGATCCATTACTATAAGTAAACACATTTGCAAATGTCAGAAATCACCACACTATCAAATAATCACATATGGCATGTATAGCTAGACCCAAACGTATTACGGTAGTCCTAGAATTGACTAAACTGTAGCTCTGATACCAATTTAATTGTAACACCCCGTACCCGAGATCGTTGGCAGAGTCGGACACGAGGGGTTTGCAGACTTAAATCGCTTATTTGCACAGTCCATTTTAAATTTCCAGACGAGCTGGCTAACTGCGTCATTGTCACCTTAAAAATCATATCTCGAGTTACAAAACTCTAAAACCAGTTCCGTAAATTTTTCCTAAAACTAGACTCATATGTCCATCTACAAATTTTTTCTAGAATTTTTGGTCGAACCAATTAGTACAGTTTATTAGTTAAATTCTCCCCTGTTTCAGGGTTTGACTACACTAACCTTTGCGCATTACGACTTGGATATCTCCCTGCACAGGGCTTCAATACTGATGCCGTTTGTTTCTATAGAAACTAATCTCGAAAAGGAATCTATACATATATAACATGACTTCTAATTATCTCTGGTTAATTTATAATGAATTTCCAAAGTCAGAACAGGGAATCCAGAAACCGTTCTGGCCCTGTATTACGAAAACTTAAATATCTCATAATATACTGTTCATATAATCGTTTCGTTACTTTCCTATGAAAATAGATTCATCAAGGTTCGATTACATAGTTTATTCACTATTTAATTCCATTCCTACTATTTTTAGTGATTTTTCACATTCACGTCACTGCTACTATCAGCATCTATTTTTAAGGTAGACTTTACCTATTACATAGTTTCCATGATTCAACTAGCCCTTTAGCATATATAGCACAAAATATGATAATGATTAACCATTCCAATGGCTAATCGTTCCCAAACATTTCCATACCTCTTAACGACCATCATACAAGACGATTATAATACTAAGCTCAAAGTGTATATAAGCCATTTTCGCATGGCTATCCAAATTTATACAAAACCAAAGGGTCCATGACCAACAACAAAACGGGTAGTCCTATAAATGCCATTTCAAAGTTCAACCAAAAGTGTACCAAAGGGGGCTTTGATAGTGTGGGCGACTTCGACTTCAATAATCCCGAGTCCGATAGCTGACGTACCAAAATCTATAAAACAGAGATTCAAAGAACGGAGTAAGCATTTAATGCTTAGTAAGTTTGAGCCATAAAATTAGACACAACTAAAGTGTAGCATTCATATGGCTAAACAGATAATTTCATATGCACAAATTCTCAATATCATACTTACTTCACATTACCAACCCTTATATTCATACACAAAAGATCAACTTAGCCAAAGGCCGGTAGCTCATTTATTGACTGAGCGAATACTAATTGTAAGGGATCAACTAAATCAATGCATATACGAGACATACCTCATTGCTGGGATTTTACGAGCATATTAATTGAAACTATTACAGCAAGGTCACTCATTCCCAAGCCAAGTACCTTCGGGATTTAACCGGATATAGCTACTCGCTCAATGCCTTCGGGACATAGCCCGGATATAGTAACTCACACAAATGCCTTCGGGACTTAGCCCGGATGTAATAACTCGCACAAAAGCCTTCGGGACTTAGCCCGGAATGTAATAACTCGCACAAATGCCTTCGGGACTTAGCCCGGAACTAGTCACTAGCGCAAAATGCCTTCGGGACTTTGTCCGGTTATCATCCAAATATTCATGCACATATCAATAAATCATGACACATCTATATTTCATTTTCATAATTAGAGTTCAAACACAAGTCACGTATTAAGCAATCCCATTTTCGGCTCACTGGCCACATACAAACAGCATGGTTTAGTTTGCTTCATGACACGATCTCTATGCACATACGGCTACCCGTCATACGTATAGACTAATTAACTCAACATATAATTCAAGTAGAATCATCATATCACCATATATTTGTTATGCTCATACGTCATGACTTAATCAAATCGTAAACTAAGTCTTGTTACTCGAAAACTTACCTCGGATGTTGTCGAACGATTCCGATGGCTATTCTACCACTTTTTCCTTCCCTTTATCAGATTTAGTTCCCCTTTGCTCTTGAGCTTAATTTAACAAATAAATTGATTTAATCATTTGAGCATCGAAAAGAGGAACTCAAAGTACTTAGCCCATATATATACATTAGACATTAAAGTCACATACATATGAAATCATGAATCAACTCAACATATTAACCCACACTCCCTTTTAGCCGATTGTCTAAGCCAAAATAAAAGCATCAATATGCTTGCCTCTAACCGAATACATGCAACACCAATCTTCTTTCTATGGCCGAATATGCATGTCTATGTTGAGGCCGATTGCAACACTTAATACATTCTACAATTATGGTTACTTGTATTGACTAAATACCAATTCGTTTTAAGTTCAAAACTCAGCTAATACACTTATATACTCTAGAGATCAAATACTAACACTTGCACTTCACCTTACTACCATTTTCATCCAAATAACATGATCAACAACCTTGCTTCTCTTCTACTTCCTAACATGGCCGAATGCATCAAGACACCATACCACTTAAATTTTGGTCATGGGTTAAACAAAGAACTTAAGGCCTAACTCAAGAATGCTAAAAAGAAAATCCACCACCACATGTATCATTACAAAGCTTCACATTTAGCATGCAAATGGCATCAATCACAAATCCTCCTTAGCCGAAACTTAACCCGTCTTTATGCCTCATCACCACAACATCAAACATCAACCAAGAAGACAACACCCATGGCCGAATATCATCTCCATCACATAGCAAAGATCTAAACCATGGGCTAGATAGAACTCAAGCTAACAAATAAATAAAATAAAATAAAATAAAACATGCATGAATCTCATGGAACAACACCAAACATACCTCCTCCTAAACACCAACCAACCGAACAAGAAGCAAGAAAATCCTTTCTTCTTCCTTTCTCCTTAAAATTTTCGGCCAAAGATGTTCAAGGATGAACACTTTTTTTTTGTTTTCTTTCTTCAATTCACGGCAATGGGGGCATGGGTGAGACAATTTTTTTTTCATCACTCCTCCCTTTGCATTACTTTAATCCTAACCCCTTTTTTATTCTTTCTAACATAACACACTACACAACATGTTTACAACATGTTTCCACCCATAGCATGGCCGGCCACTATGCTTTAATTTTAGGTAATTGACGTGCAAACCCATCATTTTCACAACTTGCATTACTAGGCCACTTTACATTTGCCTAGCACATTTCTAAATTTTCTCACATAAGTCATATTTGATAAAATTCACTTTCAATTAACAAAATTCAAACATGAAATTTTCACACATGCATATGTACATATAATGAGCATCAACTATGACGGTTAATTATTTTTATGACTCGGTTTAGTGGTCCATAAACCACTTTCCGACTAGGGTCAATTTGGGGCTGTCACAAGCTACGAGAACTAGTATGGGATTAGGAGGGGGTGAAGCTTGTTGAGCCTGTAGCACCCCAAATGTGGCCTAGACGTTATGGTCGAATCTGGCGTGTCACATCGGAGTATTTTTCAAAAATTAGTCCTTTCAGTAAAAATCCGTTACTGAAACAAAATTTCCCATCAAAATGTTTACCTTATTAACCATTAGTGTTATATTAAATTAATTTAAATACGCGGAAGCTTTTTAAGTCAATAAAGTTTAAAACGCGTGTTTTAGAAAATAGTATTTTTTTAAAAAACTCGTCTTTACCTAGACTAGTAGTTTAAAAGTATATAATCGAAAGCCTAATTCAAAATTAAAACCCACGAACGACCTTATTACAAAATTAAAAACCCAAAAGTGAAATCTAAATTAAATAAACTCAAATGCAAGACACAGCAGTCATGTGGCCACCTCAAGGTCCCTCGCAGCACCAAATCGTCTAAGGCTGGGGATTACCTGTATAGTTGAAAAGAAAGGATGCGTTTAAAAAAACTCAGTGTGTAGCCCCTATTAGTCAAATAGTAAACAGTGCATGCAGTAACAGTCTGGGCCCGAGCCCGATTCAGTATCAGTACAGTTAGGGCCTTAGCCCTATAGAGTAAGAGTGTAGGCCTAAGCCCAATACAGTATCAGTACAGTGCAATGCAATTATGCATCCCAGCCAAATCCAGCCAGCACACCGCCCGTACCAACCAACACACCATGTGGGGATATAAATCGACCCACCTAGCCAGCACACCGATATCACAGCAAAACTGCCAGTAATAACAATGCAGCATAGTTGCCAGAAATAGTAAATGTGGCAAAGCCACCTGTATCAGTAATTGAGGCATAGCCACCAGTAACAGTGAATGTCATATAGTCACCAGTACAGTACTTCCTCCATATCAAAATCCCAACCCCATGTAGTATGTCGTGTCATAAATATTACGTGTATACAAAGTCACACTCAGTACAATCATATATGTAAATCATAGGCACATTAGTCATACAGAGCATAAGGGCATAATTGTCATTTTACCATACAGGGGTATTACAGTCATTTTACCCTACAGGGGCATTACAGTCAATTTACCTTATAGGGGTATTATGGTCATTTTACTTTTTTGGGGGGTTTCAACTCAAATAATGATCTCTCCGAAGGTCTATTGTCACTTAGAGCGACACAGATAACTTAAATGATCATAACAGTGTAAATGGGCCCAAGGCTTATTACTCGACCCAAGTAGGTCTACAAGCTCATGTGGCCCATCTAGCCCAAATTCAGTTACGGCTATGTGACTTACATAGCCCAGTCCAATATTTATCACTAACCATGGATTTAATCTGTGTAGGGTACACGAGCCCATTAGGCCCACATGGCCCATTTTAGCCCAACGTGGCCAATAATGGCCCAAGTTTACGGAAATACTCATGGTGGCCTTTACAGTCTATCACCCATGGTAGACAGTACATCTTTTCGGCTCTTGCCGATTTACAGTAAGGAAGGGTGTGGTTACACACCTTTATCGCCGCTCGCACGATTAACCCACGAATGTCGAACCTTCACCCAAGTATGTGATTTAATCCACTTATGATGTTAACTGAAAGATATCTATGCCCCTTCTTGCCGAAAGGCTGTATTAACCAAAAGAATCCATTAACATGAAACGAATAGGCAGGAGGCTTATTCTGGTATCCACTAGTTTAAAGGAATTTTAAAACTAGAGACAAAAGAATGAGCATTTAGCCAAAATAAGTTCGCTTACCACGATTATTGACTGAATGCCAAAAGAAGGACTTGAGCGCCTATGAACATTTGAGCACCCAAACACATGAGAAGGGTCAAAGAGTTAGTAACCCTAAACTGAAATACTCGGCTTCATCAGAGAAGAAAACCATCATAAAAGGACCAAGAACCAAACCAAGAACAAGAAATACTTACCCAAACTCAGTTGATAGGAATGGAATAACAAAGTAATAGTCAGCCACTGTCAGAGCCTAACTTCCTAAACAGACACAAACCCAATGCATTGAGAAGGGAGAAGTATTCGGCTAACTTGAAAGAAAGAGAAACGGTAGAAGGGTAAAGAAGAAATTGAATTCAGCTTAGTCAAACCTTAGGAACCATAGAAGAATTGTTGAGAAAAGGAAATAAAATGTTTGGCTATGAGAGTAAAACTGAAAGAATAAAAGAGGAGAAGAAGAAGAAAGGCAAAGTTCAGCCGAATGGTGAACTAAAATTGAGGAGAGAGGGATACCAAAATCGGCTTTTAGAAAAGAAAGTAAAGAAAGAAAAATGTCCAAATGGTCAAAAAGGTAATGCATGAAATTGCCAAAAGAAGAGAAAGAAACCAAAATGAAAAAAGGGAAAAGCAACCCGAGATGCCAAAAAGAGAATTCGGCACCTATACACTCTCAAGTTGTCGTACATGCACTCCTCAAACCCTTTAGCTGAATTTGCCCATAGAAGCTACCTAATTCAGCTACAACTCTCCAAGCTTTAAATTCCTTGATTCACTCCACCCTTTTCTCCATAATCCACTCCTTCAAATCCCCAACAACCAACATCCTATCCCTTGATCCCCTCCCCTTTTACCAAGTCCACAACCACTCAATAGAGTTTTAGTCTACCGCAAACACTTGCCGCCCCAAGTAGCAAAATAAATATGCTTTTGCATGTAATGGGATTCGAACCCAAGCCCTCTCAGTTGCTCAAGACGTCACTTGCCACCATGCCACAAGCCTTTTTTTGTGACACATTTTACCCACAAATACTTATAAGGCCTACAAGCTAAAGCCAAGGTTCACTTAAGGGGAAAAACTAAAATTTTTGTAAAAGCACAGACTTGAACCCAGGCTTCTCAAACACACCAAAATCACTTAGCCAATAAAGCAAACATGAAATTTGTGCCACTTTCTTGCTTAACTAAAATATTTATGAGCAATCTCCTAACCACTCTCATGCTCAAGGCCCAATACTTCTAGGCCCAATTTCGGGGCGTTACAATTCACCCCTCCTTAAAGAAATTTCATCCTCGAAATTTCCAACTATCAAAACAGTTCCACCATCCAAGCTACACCACTAAGCTCCTGCTGCGCACTCTGATCCCAAAGACACTAACACATTTTAACTTGAACTTGGAACCTCTTACACACACCCAAAACACTTTACCATTGAAGCAGATAGACATCACATGTATACAATTTCTATGTCCAAATCATCAAACTTAAACAAAAGATACCTGAATTAAAGGTGACTTGGTAATCCCGAGCCCGATGCTCCTTAGACCCTCATCTAAGACATGCTCCTGACTTCCTCCAGCATTCGCTCGGATGATGCCTTCTGCAATGCTCACAAGTTGGAAAGTGCAGTCGCATTTTAACATGCTTCACAGAACGAGGCTTCAGCCCCAGAGAACTACGATCGTTCTTCTTCTTACAGTCCACACACCTAGCCCAGAGTGTTTCACCAATCTCCTTAACTTCCTCTAGTACCTCCCTTACTAACCGGGTCAGTGCCTCAATACCAAGCTCCGAGTTATCATCACTCATAGTTAACGCTAACCTCCATCTCAGTTATTGGTGCAGCCGATGCCTCTCTATCCTCATGGTTAAACTTGTGGCCCAATGCCGAAGACCCAGCCCCAACAATTCCACTGCCTCTACCGCGGCCTCATGTACCCCTTCTGCGAGTATCGCTCGTGCTCATAACGTATAGTTTATTATCTGCTTTAAGAGTATTATGAATCAGTTAATAACTCCAGTAATTAGTAACGGATATTTTATGATCAAGCAATAGTTAAAGTTTTGCTTTCGTAGAGCAGAATCTGACTACCGTTTTCAGTCTTCTACAGTCTCAGTTTTCCTACAGTCACAGTTAACTCAGACTCTAGGGTTTCCAGTATAGTATCACTACCTATAGTATAACATTTTAGTCTATAATAGTAAATAGTGTCAGAGAACTTATAGATTTGGCGCCGGAGACTCGTTGTGCCACACCTCCAGTGTCAACATTTTAAAATAATCCAGATTCTTTAAAATCATCTCTTTCAAAAACCAAGGTTTAAAAAATCTTTTGAAAACCCAATTTTGAGAAAAATTTTCAAAAACCTATTCCACAGCTGAGGTTTGTAACTTGGCTCTGATACCACTAAATGTAACACCCCAAACCCAACCTAGATGTTATAACCGAATCTGATGTATCACATTAGAGTGTTTTTCAAAAATTAATCCTTTTGGTAAAAATTCATTATTGAATTTAAGTCCTTTTATTATTAATTAACGAAAGTTCTCGTCAAAACGTTTACCTTATTAACCATCAGTGTTATATTAAATTGATTTAAATACGCAGAAGCTTTTTAAGTCGATAAAGTTTAAAACACGTGTTTTAGAAAGCAATAATTGTTTTAAAAACTCGTCTTTACCTAGACTAGAAATTTAAAATTATAATCCAAAGCCCAATTAAAAATTAAAATCCACGAATGGCCTTATTACAAAATTAAAAACCCAAAAGTAAAATCTAATTTAAATAAACTCAAATGCAAGACACAGCAGTCTTGTGGCCACCTCCAAGTCCCTCGCAGCACCAAATCGTCTAAGGTTAGGGATTACCTCTAAAGTCGAAAAGAAAGGGTGAGTTTACGAAAACTCAGTGTGTAGCCTCCTATCAGTCAAACAGTAAACAATGTATGCAGTAACAGTCTGGGCCTGAGCCATATTCAGTCTCAGTACAATTTAGGCCTTATCCCTATAGAGTAATAGTGTGGGCCTAAGCCCAATACAATATCAGTACAGTGTAATGCAATTATGCATCCCACCCAAATCTAGCCTAAACACCGCCCGTACCAACCAACACACCATGTGGGGATATAAATCGACCCACCCAACCAGCACAGTGATATCACAGCAAAACTGTCAGTAATAGTAATGTAGCATAGCTACCAGAAACAGTAAATGTGGCAAAGCCACCTGTATCAGTAATTGTGGCAGTAACACTGAATGTGATATAGTCACCAGTACAGTACTTCCTCCATATCAAAATCCTAACCCCATGCAGTATGTCATGTCACAAATATTACGTGTATGCAAAGTCATACTCAGTACAATCATATATGTAAATCATAAGCACATTAGTCATATAGAACATAAGGGCATAATCGTCATTTTACCATACAGGGGTACTACGGTCATTTTACCCTACAAGGGGCATTACGGTTATTTTACTTATTTTGGGATTTCAGGTCAAATAACGACCTCTTTGAAGGTTTACAGTCACTTAGAGCGAACAGATAACCTAAATGATCATAATAGTGTAAATGGGCCCAAGGCCTATTACTCGGCCCAAGCAGACCCACACGCTCGTGTGGTCTACCTAGCCCAAATTCAGTTACGGCTATATGACTTACATAGCCCAGTCCAATATTTATCACTTATCGTGGATTTAATCTGTGTGGGGCCTACGAGCCCATTGGGCCCACATTGCCCATTTCGGCCCAACGTGGACCATAACAGCCCAAGTCCACGGAAACGCTCGTGGTGGCCTTTACAGTCTATCACCCATGATTTGTGGGCTTAGTTTACCCCACGAGTGATTGCACACTTGTGAGGCCTCCAATGTCGAAGTTTCGGCACTTCAACTTTTCGACTTTTGCCAATTTATAGTAGGGAAGGGTATGGTTACACACCTTTATCGCCGCTTGCACGATTAGCCCACGAATGTCAAACCTTCACCCAAATATGTGATTTAATCCACTTATGATGTTAATTGAAAGAAATCTACGCCCCTTCCTGCCGAAAGGCTGTACTAACCAGAAGAATCCATTAACATGAAACAAATAGGTAGGAGGCTTATTCTGGTATCCACTCGTTTGAAAGAATCTTAAAACTAGAGACAAAAGAATGAGCATTTAGTCAAAATAATTCCATTTACCCCGATTATTGATTGAATGCCGAAAGAAGGAACCCAAACACATGAGAAGGGCCAAAGAATTAGTAACCCTAAACTAAAACACTCGGTTTCATCAAAGAAGAAAACCATCATAAAAGGACCAAGAACCAAATCAAGAACAAGAAATACTTACCCAAACTCAGCTAATAGTCAACCGCTGTCAGAGCCTAAATTCCTAAACAGATATAAACCCAATGCATTGAGAAATGAGAAGTATTCAGCTACCTTGAACAAAAGAGAAACGGTAGAAGGGAAAAGAAGAAATTGAATTCAGCTTAGTCAAACCTTAGGAACCATAGAAGAATTGTTGAGAAAAAGAAATAAACGTTTGGCTATGAAAGTAAAACCGAAAGAATAAAAGCGGGGAAGAAGAAAGGCAAAGTTTGGCCGAATGGTGAACTAAAATTTAGGAGAGAGGGATACCAGATTCGACTTTTAGAAAAGAAAGTAAATAAAGAAAAATTTCCAAATGGTTACATAGGTAATGTACAATATTGCCAAAAGAAGAGAAAGAAGCCAAAACACTAAAAGGGAAAAACAACCCAAAATGCCAAAAAGAGAATTCGACACCTATACACTCTCAAGTGGTCGTACATGCACTCCCCAAACCCCTTAGCCAAATTTGCACATAAGAACTCTCCAAGCTTCAAATTCCTTGATTCACTTCACCATTTTCTCTATAATCCACTCATTCAAATCCCCAACAACCAACATCTTATCCCTTTATCCCCCCATTTTACCAAGTCCACAGCCACTCAATAGAGTTTTAGTCTACCATAAACACTTGCCGCCCCAAGTAGCTAAATAAATATCCTTTTGCATGCAATGGGATTGGAACCCATGCCCTCTTAGTTGCTCAACACATCACTTCCCACCAAGCCACAAGGCTTTTTTTGTGTCACATTCTACCCACAACTATTTATAAGGCCTACAAGCTAAAGCCAAGGTACAAAAGCCCAGACTTGAACCCAGGCTTCTGAAACACTCCCAAATCACTTAGCCAATAAATCAAACATGAAATTTGTGCCACTTTCTTGCTTAACTAAAATATCTATGATTAGTCTCCTAACCACTCCCATGCTCAAGGCCCAATACTTTTAGGCCTAATTTCGAGGCGATACAGAGCAGCCGGGTTCGTACGAATATATTGAGTGAACCACTCATTCATCATTTGGGAGAAAGCTTCTCTAGCCTCTCCTTCCTGGCCACTTGACACAGGCCTAGAATCAGACAGAATTATCCCTTGAGCGGGAAGGAGCGCATTACTATCAACCTCATTAGTTATAGCTCAATCGGGATCCATTTACTATATGAAAACACATTTTAAAATATCAAGATCATCGCACTATCATAGTTTATATATGGCATGTATAACTAGACTCTCACTTACGCAATGTTAGTCCTAGAATCTACTAAACTGTAGCTCTGATACCAATAAATGTAACACCCATCACTCGTATTCAGCGCCGAAATAGGGTTACACAGTGATACCAGACTTACAACACAATTATACAAACTTTTATCATACATTTAACCATTTCATACAATCATCATTCAATCTCAAAAAATTTGTCCCTAATACGAGCCTAGGAGGCCCTAAACATACATTCGAAGTGGTTTGAGACTAAACCGATAACTTAAGAAACTCTAACAAACTTTGAGAGATAAACAGTTGTTTGCAAAATTCAGGAAATGTGAGTTTTGGTTACAAGAGGTTGGTTTTCTAGGACATATAGTTTCAGTCGTGGGTATCTGAGTTGACCCGAGCAAAAGTTCTGGAGTATAGATTGGAAGCCTTCGAGAATTGTAACCGGAATCAGTAGTTTTCTGGGACTAGCTAGCTATTATAGATGATTTATGAAAGGTTTCTCGATGATTGCGACTCCGATGACACGATTGCTTCAAAAAGATGTAAAGTTTGAGTGGTCTAAAACGTGTTAGCAAAGTTTTGAAGAGTTCAAAGCATTGTTAACAAAGGCTCCAGTGTTCATTCAGCTTGAGTCGGGTAACAAATTTGTAGTTTTCAGTGATGCATGGTTAAATGGCCTGGGTTATGGTTTGATACAGGAAGGAAAATTTGTAGCATATGCTTTGAGACAATTGAAGCTGCATGAAAAGAACTATCCAACACATAATCTAGAATTGGCCGCAATAGTGTTCGTATTGAAAATTTGGCGTCATTTTTTGTTTGGTAAGAAATTTAATATCTATACAGATTACAAAAGCTTGAAATATCTGATTACTCAAAAAGATTTTAATTTACAACAGCGGAGATTAGAATTACTAAAACATTATGAACTAGTGATTGACTATCATCTGGAGAAAATGAATGTAACATCCTGATTTTGGGACTAGTCAGAATAGTGGTTTCGGGACCATAAATCTGAGGTTATAAAATTTATTTTAGTGTTATTTTGAGGTCTACAGCGTGATAATAGGATTGTGTAAAAAAATTGTTAAGAAACTTTATCGTTGTAATGCTTAATTTGTGAAAAATGACTAAATTGTGTAAAGTGCTAAAGTTGTGTTCTATTAGCTAAATGTGTTAAACAGCTATAGAACTTAAAAAGTTGAGGTCCCTAATGAGTAAATAGGCCATTATATGTGTGAATAGATGTACATGGAGAAGAAAAGTCAAAAAGTCAAAGTTGGTAGTATTTGATGACAATAGCTAAATGAATAAAATAAAGAAAAATGGTAATCTTTCTTCATTTTCTTCCACCGAAATTTTAAGGAGAAAAACCCCCATGGAAGCTTGAAATTTTCAGCACAATAAACCCTCTACATGTAAGTCATTTTGGTGTAAGTTTTTTAATGTTTTTGATGTTTTTGATATCCTTGAAGCATGATATAACTATTTCTACCATTATTTTTAGCTAGAGTTTATGTTCAAAAATTTACCCATGTGTGTCATGCATGTATTTTGATGATTAATGGTGGAATATGAAGTTTGGTGATAGATGAACATCTTTTGTAATAGCCCAATTTAGACTCTCTTCGGAACAGTGGTTTTGGGATCACGAATCCGAGTTAGAAAAATATTTTAAAATTTTGTTTTGTGTTTATTATTTGTGAATTTATATCTGTAAAATTTTTGTGTTTTAATTTTGACGATTGAGTGCCGATTTAATAAAAAGGGCTTAATCACGTAAAGTGAAAAGTTAATAGTTAAACATGAAAGTGCTTAATTGGACTTGTCTTATTAATATGAAGCACTTATAATGCAATTAGGCTATAATTAAATGAGTTGGACAGTTAAAGGTGTAACAGCCCGATTTAGGTCCTAGTCAGAATAGTGGTCTCCGGACCATAAATTCAAAGTTGGAGAAATTATTTTATTATTATTTTGGAGTCATAGCATGTTTATATTTGTACATGAAAATTTTGGTGAGTTAATTTTTACGTTTGTGAGCCCGATTGTGAAAAAAGACAAAATCGCTAAAGTGTAAAAGTCCTAAATTGATAGCTAAAGGTGTTAAATAGCTAGATAACCTAAATTGGGGGCGTTTAAAGGGCAATTAAACCCCTAGAAATAGGGTGGTCGGGCATAGGAGACATGTGTGGCCAAAAATTTCAATTTTTGGTGGTATTAGGTGACTAATTTTGACTAAAATAGAAAATAGAAAAAGGAAATGATATCACCCTATTTCCCATTTCTTCTTAGCTGAAAATATCATCCATTATTGGGGTTTTAAGCTTCAAAAATTTTCATCAACTTGAAGCACTCACAAGTAAGTGATCCTAATGGCTTTTCTAAAATATTTTAGTACTTTTGAGACCCTTGAAGCATGAGTTTTCAAATGAGAGTGCTATCTTGCAAAATGATCAAGAGTTTAGGGTTTTGACATGAAAGAATTTGTGTTGTTTGCTGAGTTTTTATGGAAGAAAATGAGTCTTGGTTGTCTTATAAACAACTTTTGTGAAAGGTGTTAGCATGAAAACACCTAAAGGTAGATGTTGCAAAATAAGTGAGAATTGTGTGAAATAGTGGGTATTTTAGGTTGCTATAAGAGTAAAAAGAGTTCATTTAAGCTTAAGAGGTGAATAAATTCGATAAAAATTAATTTTCGAGCATAGGGGTAAAACGGTCATTTTGCCAAAGTCTAGGGGCAAAATGGTTATTTTACCGAAAATGTGAATTTTCAATTGCCTAATTGTAATTAGTGACTAAACGAGTGTATTTTGCTAATATAGATCAAGAATTTTCAAATTCGAACCAAGACCGAGGGAAAGCCAAGTGAATCGACTAAACCGTATAGTCGTTACATTTTGAAATCCGATGTGAGTTGTATGTAAATAATATAACTACATTGCTACTATCCGTATTTAAATTTTCATTGAATAGATATGGCATGAATTGCTTGATTTCAAGATTGAGAATGTGTAATGATCATTGAGATAGTAGAATTCCCGTTGGGACCTTAGGAAGTAAACCGATATTCATGCCGTATCGCTTGGGTCATTTGTGTGAGCTAGTGTAAGACATGTCTGGGACATGCATCAGCCACATTATGAGAGCCAGTGCAAGAACATGTCTGGGACATGGCATCGGCATTGAGATGAGTTCTAATGTAAGACATGTCTGGGACATACACTAGCCTCGAGACGTAAGCCAGTATAAGACATGTTTGGGACATGCATCAGCTACAAGATGTGTCAGTGTTAGACTATGTCTGGGAGATGGCATCGGCACGATTATGTGAGAGCTAGTGTAAGACTATGTCTGGGACATGGCATCGGCCTCGAAGATAATAGCTAGTGTAAGACCATATCTGGGACTTGGCATCGACACTTTACCCATGATTGAGGCCTATGGAATATCTGGTAGTGTTCCAAATTGTTCAACAGTGAGAGTTATAAATTTAAGTTAATGAGAAAAGTATAACCGTATTGTGAGTATTACAGGTACCTAAGTGATACATATGTATAAGATGTGAACTCATTGTATATGATATGTGATTTGTATAAAGTAAAGAGTAAGTCATGCTTATACCCACTTTGGTATCCTAAGTTGTTGGTAAATTGTAGACTTATTGTTCTATATTTATTTATATGCAACTTACTATGCTTTATGCTTACTCCCTTTCCTTTGCATTTCTTTCAGTGCCGCCTAACTAGCTTAAGGATCACCGGAAGTCAGAGATATCGATCACACTATCAGTCAAAACATTCGATATAGTTGGATTTATATTTTTGAATATGACATGTATAGGATTAGAACTTATTATTTTGAGTCTTGGAGATTTGGCCAAATGTGTTGGCTTGGGATAGATCCCACACTTAGTATTAAGCCATGAATGATGGCTAATATTTATTTTGAGTTTCTAAAAGTTGCATCTACATGGTTGAATGAATGTCTATTGTGGCTAATTTGATTTTGGAAATTATGCTTGTTTTGGTATTGGCTGGTATTTGCATAAAAATAGGTATAAAAGGGTGGCAATGAGGTTTGGTAAATAGCCTTATATTGCCTACATGGGTAGACACACAGTCAGCCCTATGGGCGTATGGTCCGGCTGTGTGACCCCTGCACGTAAAAATTTCAAGTCAGTATGCATGATAATAAACACACGGGCAGAGACACGGCCTAGTACACGAGCGTGTGCCTTGGTCGTGTGACAATTTAAGAATGCTAACATTAGAAATAGAATACCAAGGTTTTTACACACGGGTTAAGACACGGGTGTGTCGTGGCTTTGTGAGGGACACAAAACATTGAAACGGGCGTATGTCTAGCCATGTGAAAACCCCTGTAGGTGTGAATTAGTATTTAATTCCACACGGATGTGGGACACGGGTGTGTCCCAGGGTGCTTAGGCCGTGTGAGCCACACGGACCACCAGCACGACCATGTCTAAATGGTCACACGAGCGTGTGCCCTATTCTAAGGAAAATTTCTTAAGGTTGGTTTAAGGACCCAGAATGGTTCTAAATAGTTTTTAACGATTGATTTGGGGCTCGTAGGCCTATAATAAGAAGTTTAAAGTAGAAATTGAAAAAGTTTTAATTTGGACCAAGTCTAAGTGACTTGAGACTGTTTGTATGCATGAGATAAAGTTAGGTAATGCCTCATACTCTGACCCGGCGTGGGTTACAGGTATAGGGTGTTACATTTAGTGGTATCAAAGCTATGGTTTAGTTGGTTCTAGGACTAACGTAGCGAGAGTACGATTCTAGCTATACATGCCATTGTTGTACATTGATAGTGTGATGAATTCTGATGATTATAAATTGTGTTTTTATATAGTAAATGGATCCTGATAGGGCCATGGCAGATGATGTGGAAAGTAATGCACCGGCTCCCCCCGAAGGGACTGCGCCAGTTGAGAGTGAGCCCGTGACTATGGGCCAAGAGGGAGGAGCTAAAGAAGCATACCTCCAGATGATTGATGCTTGGCATACGAAGTTCGTTCGTGCGAACCCGAACACTCCACTTCCCCCACCTCCATAGATTCCTCAGTATGCCCCAGTAGCTCCGCAAGGTGCGGACATGTTTAGAAGAGAGAAGCTTCCAGTAGACAAATCCAGAAACAAAGGGCTAAGGAATTTCGGGCTATCATAGATGATGATCTGGAGATAGCAAAATTTTTGCTAGAAAATGCCATCAAGGTATTTGATTAATTATCATGCACACCTAAAGAATGCGTGAAGTGTGCGGTGTCACTTTTACGGGATTCGGCATATCAGTGGTGGAATACTCTCGTGTCCGTGGTACCGAGAGAAAGAGTAACTTGGGAATTTTTCCTAGAAGAGTTCTAAAAAAAGCATATTAGCCGGAGGTTCATGGATCAAAAAAGGGAGGAATTTTTAGAGTTGAAGCAAGGTAATAAGACTATAACGGAGTATGAGCGAGAGTTCATGAAACTCAATAAATATGCACGGGAATACGTATCCACTGAAGCTACAATGTGTAAGAGGTTTGAGGATGGACTTAATGAAGACATCTGAGCGTTTTTGGCATCTTAGAGATAAGAGAATTTGTAGTACTCATTGAGAGAGCATGCAAGGCTGAGGAGCTAGTAAGGGAAAGGATAAAAGCAGTTATTGTGTCACGGGATTCAAAGAAGAGATAGATGGGGAAATCATATCAGTTCTCATCTAAAAGATCAAAAGAGTTTGCTACCCGATCAAATGTTTCGGTGGGATTTTCAAATAGAAACAAGAACCGGCTGAACATAACTTCTAAACCTTAAACCGCTTCTGTCGCGAGTGTCAGTAGTGCTCAGCCAAATAGAACAGAATGCTCATAGTGTGGCAGGCATCATTTTGGTGAGTACCGAGGAAACGAGAAGGTTTTCTACAAGTGTAGGTTACTAGACCACTTTATTCGTGATTCCCTTGAGCTGGGAGAGAGAAACCAAAAAGTAAAGGCAAGCAGTGCTCCATTGAGGGGTAAACCCAAAGACGCTGCAGTGAGGGCCAAGGGCAGAGCACCTGCAAGGACTTATGCTATTTGAGCTCAGGAAGAGGCAGAGTCTCCTGATGTGATCACGTGTACTTTTTCTATCCATTATATATTTGTTGTTTCATTAATTGACCCAGCACTCTTATATTTGTATGGAATTGGTACTTCGTATGAGCATGCTAGTAGAGTCCACTGAGTTTGTGATCAAAGTGTCTAACCCTTTAGGCAAATATGTATTAGTGGACCAAGTGTGTAAGGATTGTCCTTTGACAATTAGAGATCATTGTTTTCCAGCTAACTTGATGTTATTGTTGTTTAATGAATTTGACGTAATCCTTGGGATGGATTGGTTGACTTCTCATAGTGTTGTAGTGGACTGTGGGAGGAAAGTTATTGAGTTGAAATGTGAAGATGGGAATGTTATTCGAGTTGGACCAGATGGATTAGATAACCTGCATGTAGTAATATCGTCTTTAACTACTGAGAAGTATTTAAGTAAAAGATATGAGGCCTATCTAACTTTTGTGTTGAATACTCAAGTGTCTGAGTTGAAGATTGAATCGGTACCAATGGTCTGTGAGTTTACAGACTTGTTCCGGAAGAATTACCAGGACTACCTCCAGTGAGGGAAATCGACTTTGGAATTGAGTTGGTTCTAGGTATGACACCTATCCCAATTGCTCCGTATAGGATGGCTCCAACTGAGCTGAAAGAGTTGAAAGCACAATTGCAAGAGCTAACGGATAAGTGCTTTGTGAGACCAAGTTTTTCACCATGGGGTACTCCGATACTTTTCGTGAAAAAGAAAGATGGGTTGATGAGATTATGTAACGACTATAGATAGCTTAATAAGGTGATGGTGAAGAACAAATATCCTTTGCCAAGAATTGATGATTTGATCGATCAGTTGAAGGGGACCACTGTATTTTCCAAGATTGATCTAAGATCCGGGTACTACCTGTTGAGGGTAAAAGAGCAAGATGTACCAAAGACTGCTTTTTGGATGAGATATGGGCATTATGAATTCCTTGTTATGCCTTTTGGTTTGACTAATGCCCTGGTGGCATTTATGGATCTGATAAACCGTATTTTTAGGCCATATTTGGATAAGTTTGTCATCGTCTTTATCGATGACATATTGATTTATTCGCGTGATGAGAGCGAGCATGCAGAGCATCTGAGAGTTGTGTTGCAAACCTTGAGAGCATCTAGGACATCTTGTGTCAAGAGACGGGATCTAAGTTGACCCAAGTAAGATCTCGGCTATTGTTGAATGGAAACTTCCAAAGAATGTGACAAAGGTTCGAAGCTTTTGGGGGTTGGCTGGCTACTATAGACGATTTGTAAATAGATTCTCTATGATAGCTACGCCGATGACAAGACTACTACAAAAGGATGTCAAAGTTGAATGGACAGAAAAGTGCCAGTAGAGTTTCGAGAAATTAAAGGCTTTGTTGACCAAAACCCCAGTGTTAGTGCAACCGGAGTCGGGCAAGGAGTTTGTAGTATATAGCGAAACCTCCTTAAATGGTTTGGGGTGCGTACTTATGCAATAAGGTAAGGTCATAAATTACGCTTCAAGACAACTGAAGCCACATGAGAAAAACTACCCGATGCGTGATTTAGAGTTGGCCGCCATCGTGTTCGCACTGAAAATTTGGAGACACCATTTGTGTGGCGAGAAATGTCGGGTATTCACTGACCATAAGAGCTTAAATTACTTGATGACTCAAAAGGAATTGAATTTATGGCAACGATGGTGGTTAGAGCTGATAAAGGACTATGAATTGATTATCGACTACCATCCAGGAAAGGCGAATGTAGTCGCTAACGCTTTAAGTAGAAAATCATTATTTGCACTGAGAGCAATGAATGTCAATATGACATTGCCTGATGATGGTACAATTCTAACAGAGATGAGAGCTAGAACGAAGTTTCTTCAAGAGATCCATGAAGCTCAGAAAGGTGATAAGAGATTGCAAGCCAAGAGAACTCAGTGAGAGTCGGGAATTGAATCAAATTTTCGTATTGGTACCGATGGATGTTTAATATTCAGAGACAGAGTTTGTGTACCCAAGGACAATGAGCTTATTCAAAAGATTCTGAAAGAAGCACATAGTGGTTGTTTGTCTATCTATCCGGGCAGTGTGAAAATGTACAATGACCTTAAGAAAATGTATTGGTGTTCGGGTATGAAAAGAGATATTTTAGAGTTTGTGTCTAAGTGCCTGGTATGTCAACAAGTAAAGGCTAAACATCAAGTGCCTTCGGGTCTACTTCAGTCCATCATGGTCCCTAAGTGGAAGTGGGACCGGATCACTATGGACTTTGTGACGGGTTTACCGATAACCCCGAATAAAAAGGATGTTGATTGGGTTATTGTGGATAGGCTAACAAAGTCGGCACATTTTATACCAGTGTGTACCGATTACTCCCTTGAGAGATTAGTCGACTTGCATGGTTCTGAGATTGTGAGAATACACGGAGTGCCCATATCAATTTTTTTAGACAGAGACCCGAGATTTACCTCAAGGTTTTTGAAAAAATTACAAGAGGCTCTGGGAACAAAGTTGAATTTTAACACAGCATTCCATCTACAAACCGATGGTCAGTCAGAGAGAGTAATTCAGATATTAGAGGACCTGTTACGGTGTTGTGTCCTTGAGTTCCAAAGTAATTGGGAAAAGTATCTACCATTGGTTGAATTCGCCTATAATAACAGTTATCAGACAAGTCTGAAAAATGGCACCTTATGAGGCATTATATGGGCGAAAGTTCCGAACGCCCTTATATTGGACCGAGCATAAAGTGGGTCAGATTCACGAGGTCAAATTAATTAAGGAGACTGAAAAGAAAGTTAGAGTGATTCGTGACTGCTTGAGGGCTACCTCAAATAGACAAAAATCTTACACGAATTTGAAACGAAAGGACATTGAGTTTCAAGTCGGGGATAAGGTATTTTTAAAAGTATCTCTATGGACGAAAGTCCTCAAATTTTGTCGAAAAGGCAAGTTGAGTCCTTGTTTCATATGACCTTATGTAGTTACTGAGAAAATAGGGCCAGTTGCCTACCGATTGGATTTGCCACTGGAATTGGAAAATATTAACTACGTCTTTCATGTGTCCATGCTACGTCGATATAGATCAGACCCTTCTCATGTGATTAAGCCGACAGAGGTTGAAATTCTTCCGGACATGACTTATGGCGAGGAGCCGATCAAGATTTTGGCTCGGGAAGTCAAATAGTTGAGAAATAAGAATATAGCACTTGTGAAGGTTTTGTGGCATAGGCATGGAGTCGAGGAAGCCATATGGGAGCTCGAGGAGACTATGAGAGATTAGTACCCGAACTTATTCGATGGTAAGATTTTCGAGGACAAAAATCCCTAAGAGAGAGAAATGTAATAGCCCGATTTAGGGCCTAGTCGAAATAGTAGTCTCGATACCACAAATCCAAAGTTGGAGAAAATTATTTTATTATTATTTTGGAGTCATAGCATGTTTGTATTAGTACTTGTCAAGTTTGGTGAGTTAATTTTGACGTTTGTGAGCCCGATTGTGAAAAAGGACTAAATCGTATAAAGTGTAAAAGTCCTAAATTGATAGCTAAATGTGTTAAATAGCACGGGAATCTAAATTTGGGGCCTTTAAATTAGACCCCTAAAAATTGGGTGGCCGGCCGTAAGAGACATGTGTGGTAAAAAATTTCAATTTTTGGTGGGATTAGATGACCAATTTTGACTAAAATAGAAAATAGAAAAAGGAAATGATATCACCCTATTTCTGATTTCTTCTTAGCTGAAAATATCAACCATTGTTGGGGTTTTGAGCTTAAAGAATTTGCAGCAACTTGAAGCACTCACAAGTAAGTGATCCTAATGGCTTTTCTAAAATATTTTTGTACTTTTGAGACCCTTGAAGCATGAGTTTACAAATGAGGGTGCTATCTTGAAAAATGATCAAGAGTTTAGGGTTTTGACAAGAAAGAATTTGTGTTGTTTGCTGAGTTTTTATGGAAGAAAATAAGTCTTGGTTGTCTTATAAACAACTTTTGTGAAAGGTGTTAGCATGAAAACACCTAAAGGGATAATTTTGCATAAGATGCAAAATAAGTGATAAGTGTGTGAAATAGTGGGAATTTTAGGTTACTATAACAGTAAAATCATTTCAGCTAAGCTTAAGAGGCAAAGAAATTGAATAAAAATTCATTTCTGGGAATAGGGGTAAAATGGTCATTTTGCCAAAGTCTAGGGGCAAAATGGTTATTTTACCGAAAATGTGAATTTTCAATTACCTAATTGTAGTTAGTGACTAAATGAGCGTATTTTGCTAATATAGATCAAGAATTTTCAAATCTGAACTAAGACGGGGGAAAGCCAAGTAAATCGACTAAATCGTATTGTCGCTACATTTTGAAATCCGAGGTAAGTTGTATGTAAATAATATAACTACATTGCTACTATCTGTATTTAAATTTTCATTGAATAGATATGGCATGAATTGCTTGATTTCGAGATTGAGAATGTGTAATGATCATTGAGATAGTAGAATTCCCGTTGGGACCTTAGGAAGTAAACCGGATATTCATGTCGTATCACTTGGGTAATTTGTGTGAACTAGTGTAAGACATGTCTGGGACATGCATCAGCCACATTATGAGAGCCAGTGTAAGACCATGTTGGGGCATGGCATCGGCATTGAGATGAGTTCTAATGTAAGACATGTCTAGGACATGCATCAGCCTCGGGACGTAAGCCAGTATAAGACATGTCTGGGACATGCATCGGCTACGAGATGTGTCATTGTAAGGCCATGTCTGGGACATGGCATCAGTACTTCACCCATGATTGAGGCCTATTGTGACAACCCGAATTAGGGCCTAATCAGAATAGTGGTTTCGTGACCACAAATCTGAGATAGAAATAATTGTTTTATAATTATTTTGGGGTTTATGATATGATTTCATGATTTTGTGAAAATTTCGTGATGAAATTCTATGCATTGAGCGCTTAAGTTGAGATTAGGGACTAAACTGAATAAATTGTAAAACTCGTCTTTTAGAAGTTTTTAGTATGAAATTGCTTTGGGATATTAACTAGGAGGTCCTAAATAGCAATTTGACCCATTCCTAAGTTATGGACAAAAGTTGGACATGGAGGAAATTTTTGGAAAGTTTAGTAGTAAGGGTATTTTGGTCATTTGTATATTAAATGAAATAAAATGGGAAAAAGAACACAAAATTGGTTATCATCCTCACTAGCTGCTGCCGAAATTTTCTCTCCTCCATAGTTAGGGTTTCTTCAATTTTTAAGCTTCATAGTAAGTGATTTCAAGCCCCGTTTTTAATGTTCTTCACATTTTTGAAATCCTCGTAGCTCGGTTTACTTATTTCTACCATTATTTCGAGTTAGGGTGTATGTTTAAAAATTTACCCATGAATGATAGGCATGTATTGTGTTGTTTGATGGTAGAATATGAATGTTTGAAGTTCGGAGAACGATTTTTTCTAAGCAATTTTTAACGAAAACGAGCAAAACGGCATAATCGATAAAAATACCTATTGTTCATAACTATGTGTTAGAGTGAGAATTTGATGTTGCCATAGAAGAGAAAAATGATCAGTAGGTCATTAAACATAAGAATAAGGGCTGAAATTAAATTTCCGAGCCTTGGGGCAAAACCATAATTTTGTAAAAGTTAGGGGGCAAAAATGTAATTTTTGTGTAATTTGATTTTTGGATTAAAATAAATAGTTCGAGTGTTAAATGAACTAAATATGTTGTTATAGATCAAGAAAAGTGTGGAATTAACCTCGAACGGGGGAAGGAGAAAGTTTTGGACTAAATTGCAAAATTCCCATATTTTGCACTGAGGTAAGTTTGTATGTAAATAATACATTAATTTCATTTACATTTTTATATTTCAGCCCATTATATATATTAGACGATGTTGAAGTATAAATCAACTATTGGAAGAATGGAAATAAGTAATAGAGAGAGAGATCCCGGTTGAACATTCGGAAAGATCGAATAAAATAGAGGGGCCGTAGCTAGGTCACATGTATGGTGCCGAGTGCACATCATGTGTACAAGAAAGCTACGAGATACTATGTAGTAGCTAGGTCACATGTGTCATACGGGATGTATCCCATGTAGACAAGAGAGCTACGTGAGAGATAAATGTAGCTAGGTCGCATAAGTGATTCCAAGTGAAGGACACCATGTAGACAAGAGAGCTACGAGACAAATCGGCTAAGTCGCATGAGTGGTACTAAGTGTTCACCATGTGTACAAGAGAGCCGAATTAAATGAAATATGATGGTGGGGCAGTGTGTTGAAACCATCAAGTATCGAGGATTAATCCGAATTGTTCAACGGGATGGCTTTATGGTGACATTGTAGTCATGGGCCTATACTTGTGATGTATGAAATGTAGTAAAAATGATTTGTGATATATATATAAGTTAAAATGAGGTTAGTACAAAGAATGTGTGAAAGAGTGAAATTAGCATTAAAACTGTTTTGGCCAGTATCAGTGACGTGATTTTCAAAAATCACCCAAAATAAAAGGAATTTAATTAGAGGTTTAATGAGATGTGAAATTAAAGCTTAATGAGTCTATTTTCATATAAAAGAAACAGAGCAAGCAAAGGAATTCTATATTTTGAGATATTTACAAGTGTGTGTGACTTGCTCAGAATGACTATGTGATCCCCTGTTCCAACTTTGAAAAATCATTAAAAATTGTACAAAACAGATTAAGAAATATAGTTTATATGCCTAAATTCCTTATTGAGTATAGTTTTAAATGAAACAAGTTTCATGGTTATTTGAATTGTTTACTAAGAGAAATTCAATTCGTAGTGAACAGAGGTCAGATCAGTTGAGCTGTGTAACAGGGGAAACTTTAACTAATAAACTGTACTAATTGGCTGAACTAAAAAATTCTAGAAAAACATTAGTAAGAATTTTTATGAGTCTAAATTTAGGGAAATTTTACGGATTTTAATTTCGAGTTTCGTAACTAGAGTTATGATTTATTTAGTGATCATGACGCATGAGGGACAGCTTGATCAAACCGGAGTAAATAGTAAAAAAAAATAAAAATATGATATAATTGAGTTATGTTGTAGACATATTAGATTCTTTATCTGTTATTTATATACTTAGTTACTAAGCTATAAGCTTACTTTCTTTTCTCTCCTTTGTCTTATAGTGTCATCCAACTAGCACAAGAGTTAGAGATCGTTGAAGATCCGCCCGCACTATCAATACTCTTGGTATCTGAACTCAACATTTTGAAATATGGCATGTATAGCAGACTTAGTTATTTTGTTACGTGTCATAATTGTCTAGGTTTAAAATACTACTTATAGTATCAAACTAATCATTTTGTACGAAGCCTTTGAAATTGGTTTGTATTGTTAATGGCATATGTTATAATGATTCATGATCAAATTGCACGCCATATTTTTGTTGGGTTTTATTTAATAGTATATACTATAATTTGTTAATACCTCGTACCCTGTTCCGGCGACGGATACGGGTAAGGGGTGTTACACCTATGGAATATCCGGTAGTGTTTCGAATGGTTCAACGGTGAGAGTTATAAATTTAAGTTAATGAGAAAAGTATAACCGTATTGTGAGTATTACAGGTACCTAAGTGATACATATGTATAAAATGTGAACTCATTGTATATGCTATGTGATTTGTATGAAGTAAAGAGTAAGTCATGCTTATGCCCACTTTGGTATCATAAGTTGTTGATAAATTGTAGACTTATTGTTGTATATTTATTTATATGCAACTTACTAAGCTTATGCTTACTCCCTTTCCTTTCCATTTCTTTCAGTGCCGCCTAACTAGCTCAAGGATCACCAGAAGTCAGAGATATCGATTACACTATCAGCCAAAACATTCGGTATAGTTGGATTTATATTTTTGGATATGGCAGGTATAGGATTAGAACTTATTATTTTGAGTCTTGGAGATTTGGCCAAATGTGTTGGCATGGGATAGATCCCACACTTAGTATTAAGCCATGAATGACAGCTAATATTTATTTTGAGTTTATAAAAGTTGCATCTACATGGTTGAATGAATGTCTATTGTGGCTGATTTGATTTTTTAAATTATGCTTATTTTGGTATTGGCTAGTATTTGTGTGAAAATAGGTATGCAAGGGTGGCAATGAGGTTTGGTAAATAGCCTTATATTGCCCACATGGGTAGACACACGGGCATGTGTCTAGGCCGTGTGTGACACACGATCAGCCTTATGGGCGTATGGTCTGGCCGTATGACCTCTGCACGTAAAAATTTAAAGTCAGTATGCGTGATAATAAACAGACGAGCAGAGACACAGCCGTGTGTCTCAGCTGTGTGGAGGACACGGCCTAGTACACGCGCGTGTGCCTTGGCCGTGTGACAATTTAGGAATGCTGATGTCAAAAATAGAATACACAGGTTTTTGCACACGGGTTAAAACACGGGCGTGTCGTGGCCAAGTGAGGGACAAGGGACAATGACACAGGCGTGAGTTTGGCCGTGTGAAAACCCCTGTAGGTGTGAATTAGAATTTAATTCCACATGGGTGTGGGACACGAGCGTGTCCTAGGTTGCTTAGGCTGTGTGAACCACATGGACCACCAGCACGACCATGTCGAAATGGTTACACGAGCGTGTTACCCTTCCACATGGGCATGTGCCCTATTTTAAGGCAAATTTCTTAAGGTTGGCTTAAGGACCCAGAATGGTTTCGAATAGTTTTTAACGGTCGGTTTAGGGCTCGTAGTCCCATAATAAGAAGTTTAAAGTATAAATTGAAAAAGTTTTAATTTGGACCAAGTCTCGGTGACTTGAGACTGTTTGTATGCATGAGATAAAGTTAGGTAATGCCTCGTACTCTGACCCGACGTGGGTTACGGGTATAGGGTGTTACAAAAGGCATGGTTTGTAATGGTTTTATGTTTTATTATAAAGGTTAAAAATGTAAAACGATTATTAAGTTAATATATTATAAAACATAAAATTAAAACCATGTGTTCATATTCTTTTTGCATGACCGAATATTAAAGAAAAGAAAGAGAAATAAGGTTTCCATAGGTTCGGCCATTATTGAAGCTTGATTAAGGTATGTATCTAGCTCGATTTTTGATAATTTTTACGTTTTTAATATCGTTGCAGTGTAATGTAAAAAGCCCATGCTTGAATTTCTGATTTTGATGAATATTTTGAGTTATGCCATTGATGAATAATTGAGTTTTGTGATGTTAGTTGATGAATTATGAAAGATATGTTTTGGATTAATATATTTTGTCTTGGAATTTTTGATGATTTTGAGAAATTAGGACTAAATTGCAAAAATAATAAATTGAGGGACTAAAATGTTAAATAAATGAAATGTATGGACTTGTATGAATATAAGGAACATTTGGCCTAAGTATAGTGTATTCAAATTTTGCATGTTTTGTGTTTTTACAATTTGGACTAAATTGTAAAAAGTGTAAAATGTCAGGGGTAAAATGGTAATTTTCACATTTAATGTGTCTTTGGACTAAATTGAGTGAAAATATGTTTGACTGAGTTTAATTTGAATATGTTTAGATCAAGAGCAAAAGAAATCAGATTTGGATCGGGGGAAAACCAAAGTTGTCGATTAGTCGTTCCATCCCGATTATCATTATCCAAGGTAAGTATATAAGCAAATAGATGTTATTTATATGATTAAATATGAACTACATATGATGAAATGAATAATGTGATATTATATATGTGGAATCTGAATATGTATAATCTTAAAAGCTATGTGTACGAGTTCGAATCGATCGAGTTACGGCGTTTGCAAGCCCTGTATGAACCTTAGGAATATCTAGGATACATATGTCATCATATAGGATTTCTGATATGTGATCTCGTGTAACACTACATCTGGGACATTGGCATCGATATGTGATTACGTGTAAGACCAGGTCTGGGGCATTGGCATCGTATTTGGTTCGTGTAAGACCCTATCTGGGACAGTGGCATTGATATGTGATTACATGTAAGAACACGTCTGAGACGTTGGCATTGTACGATATGTGTGATTATCTGAATATCCTATTCAATTCCAAATGGTTCAATAGGTAATAATAAGTTAAGACCGAATGAAAAATCGAGTTAAAAGGTTCAGGTATGTATTCATACTAAGTTATGAAATTATGGTAAGTTAGATGTTTGAATTGATAATATAAATGTTGTTAATGTGAACTACATGTATGCATATGTGAAAGTGTAGATTCAATTTAATGGTCTATTCATGATGCAAATGAAAGTATATGTGTATATGAAAATTATAATTGGTCAAATGTTTAGTATATGTGACCTTGTAAATGTGATTTATGTGTATTCATATATGAATGAGTATATTTGACCAAGGGTATATATATGTGATCTTAGCAGTTAAAAATGATTATGTTATTAACTATATGTGTATTCGATCTAATTAGATTTGAAGAATGGTTATATGTTTCATAAATGCATTTTTGCAAGTTTGAAAATGTATATGAATATGATACAATGATTTGATTTTGTTATAATGAATTACAAATGTTACTAAGTTATTTATTTGCTTATGACTTACTAAGCTATGATAGCTTACTGTGTGTATGTTTGCCTCTATTTTATAGATTTTGGATCAAGTTATGAGCTCGGGGATCGTCGCAAAGTCTATTACACTATCAACTGTATTCGGTATTTTATAAGTTTGAAACTTTGAACATATGGCATGTATAGGCTTGATATATTAGTATATTTGGTTTTGAAATTGTATATATTTAGCCATGCGAATATGGCTTGATCATAATGCTTAAGTTTAGGTATATTCGAATATGGTATGAGTTATTTTGGTGATTTATGTCTAATGGCATGTATGTATGATGTTTTGATTATATGTGCTTGTTGTGAATGATATGAAAATATTTTAAATGACTCATTTTTGTAAGCTTGATATAAGGATGATAGATGTGATTTGGGTTATGATTGTTAATGACTTATTGTTGAGAAGTATAATTTGTAACATGAATTGGTTTCGAAATTGTTTATAATGTGCTTGTGTATTCGGTTATATGATGAAAATATATGTAATGGTTATAATCAACTTTGTGATTCGGCAATGATGGTTTAATTCATATAGTTAAATGTTAATTTCAAATTTGTTTTATCGGTCATGTGTGGACTAGGATAGACTTCATAATTTGATAAAAGAATGTGGTTATCTTGACTCAGTTTGAATTAGTATGCTGGCATTGGTGCTTTGATTAGAAATAATGAATAATGTGTAAGAGTATTTTCGGCTTGTTAATTATGTGGTATGGTGTATGGTATAATTATATAAATATGACGTATTGAAGATATCTTATATGACCGAATAGGTAATTAATTTATTGGTTGTCTGTATGTATTTTACTCATGGTAATTTGGCATGTGAAATAGGTGTACTTTTAGTTGTTATATATGCTTAAGGTGATGGGTTCAAATAGCTAGGTATATGGTTTGGTTTGGTTATTGATCATACGGATTAGGTGCTTGAAATGTCTTTGATGTTCGAAAATGACTAAAAATATTATAGTGGATTGCTCATGAACTAGTAATGTACATGATTATATTTGACCAGTTGGTAATGTTTAAAAATGTTTCATGTATGTATGTTTTATAAGCTATATGATATGTATTATTTGATTTTATAATTTGAATGTACATAAGTATTTTTAATTGTGCATTAGCAAATTATTTAATGAAATAAATACGTGCAATTGAAGTTTGTAATATAGGTGCTTGGTATCATATACGAAATGAAATATGCTTGGTTTTAATTTTGTATGTATTTAAAATTATATTATATATGACTTTGAGTTTTCATTGATTTTTGTATTATGATTTAAATTATGTGTTTAATGTTTAAACGGATTTATGTTTTAGTTATGTGAATATAACATATGTGTATATGTGAATGTCTGAAATTTTGTGTCTTGTCCGGTAATACCTCGTAACCCCATTTCGGTGATGGATATGGGTTAGGGGTGCTACATTTGATTGGTATCAAAGCTACGGTTTAGTCGATTCTAGGACTAACGTAGTGCATGTGAGTTTAGCTATACATGCCATATTATATACTGTGATAATGTGATGACTTCTGACATTTGAAAATGTGTTTTCGTATAGTAAATGGATCCCGATAGAGCCGTAGCTGATGATGTCGAGAGTATAGCGCCTGCTCCCGTGCAAGGGACAGCACCGGTTAATTCTCGATCGACCTCGAGTAACCAAGAGGGAGTGACTAAACAAGCCTTTTACCAAATGATGAATGACTGGTTTACTTAGTATATCCGGATGAATTCGGTTGCACAACAAGCTCCACCCCGACTAATCTTTCTCTAATACCTGCTATAACTCAAGTGATTGATCCGTTGAGATTACATAAGCCCCTTGTTGATAAAATTAGAAAACATAGGGATGAAGAATTCAGAGCTATTGATGATGATGATGCTGAGCAATCTGAATTCCGGCTTGATAATACTATCCCTGTGTTTGATGAGTTATCTTGTACCCTAGATGAGAGTCTAAAATGTTCCATATCTTTGCTACGAGACATTGCATATCACTGGTGGAATACACTAGTATCGGTGGTTCTGAAAGAACGGGTGACTTGGGACTTCTTCCAGATTGAATTTCATAAGAAATACATCAGCCAGAGATTTATCGACCAAAAGCGCAAGGAATTTCTAGAGTTAAAACAAGGCCGCATGACTGTGACAGAGTATGAGTGGAAATTTGTGAGACTCAGTCGATATAAAACAGTCCGGTTTAGACCCTAGTCGGAATAGTTGTTCCGGGACCAGAAATCTGAGTCAGAAAAATATTTAAATATTGTTTTTTGTGTTTATGGTATGTGAGTTGGCATGTGTGAAAGTTTCGTATGAAAATTTAACTGTTTGTGTTTGTAATTTTGAAAAAGGACTTAATCGCGTAAAATATGAAAGTTGCTAGCTATTTGTTAAAAGTGCTTAAGTGTTATGTCTTAATAAAAGTAAGGTCCTTATGAGATTATTTGACCATTGAATGAATTAAATGACTTAAATGGGCATTATATCATAATATATTTATGGTTTAATAAAAGGGAAAAGTGGGAAATTGATTAATATGTTAATATTAATCAAAATAAAACAAATGGTGGCCATTGTTCATCTTTTCTAATCGATTGTAAGAAAGAAACAAGGGTTTTAAAAGCCATTATTCCGATTTATGGTCTTGAAACCATTATTCCGACTAGGGTCTAAGCATACGGGTGTGTGGCTAGCCGTGTGGCCCAAGTCAGATTCGATCACGGCCAAAGCACATGGGCGTGTCTTGTGGCCGTGTGAGCAAGCCAGTATGTATGCCCTGTTTTGTCACGGCCTAGACACACGGGCGTGTCTAATGTCGTGTAAGGCACACGGCCTGTTCATACAGGTGTGGGACCTGTACTTGTTTGATTTATCTTTAAATTTTGGTTGAATTTTGTATGTGTTCGATTTAGTCCCGATCCCTTTCTAATACATGTTTAAGGTCTCGATGACCAATATAAGGGACTCTATATTGATGATTGATCTTTATTGCTTCAATGCTTATGAAATGAATGTTCATGTTCTGATTTTGTACGGTAATGCCTTTAACCTTAGTTAGACAATGGGTACGGGTTAGAGGTGTTATAATTTATTGGTATCAGAGTTATGGTTTAGTCGGTTCTAGGACTACCATAGCATATGTGAGTCTACCTATACATGACATATTTATGAACTACGATAGTGTGATGAATCCTGAAAATTTAATGTGCTTTTATATAGCAAATGAATCCCGAAAGAGTCGTAGCAGGCGATGTCGAAAGCAATGCGCCTGCTCCCGCACAAAGGATGGTGCCATCTGTTCCTCGACCGACTAGGAGTGATCGTGATGGTGAGTCTAGACAAGCCTTCTATTAGATGATGAATGATTTGTTCACCCAATATATTAGAACCAATTCAATTGTACAACAACCTCCATCCCCGGTTGATTCTCCTTAAACTCCTGTTATGCCACCAGTGAATCCTGTTCAATTAAGTAGACCACCAGTCGATAAGATTAGAAAATATGGGGCTGAAGAGTTCCAAGCTACAACGAGTGATGATTCTGAAAAAGCTAAGTTTTGGCTAGAGAACACGATAAGAGTGTTTGACGAATTATCATTAAATCTTGAAGAATGCATAAAATGTGTTGTTTCCCTTCTGAGAGATACGACGTACCATTATTGAAAGACTTTGACATCTGTGGTTCTAAGTGAACGAGTTACTTGGGATTTCTTTCAAGCTGAATTTCAAAAGAAATATATCAGTCAGAGATTCATCGATCAGAAACATAAAGAGTTTCTTGAGCTTAAACAAGGTCGTATGTCTGTCACAGAATACGAATGGGAATTCATAAGATTAAGTCAGTATGCTCGTGAATGTGTATCTACGGAACCAATAATGTGCAAAAGATTCGAGGATGGCTTAAACGAAGATATTCGTCTGTTAGTCGGGATTCTGAAAATCAAAGAATTTGTTGTGCTTGTTGAACGAGCATGTAAAGCTGAAGATCTTGGGAAAGAGAAAAGAAAAGCTAATTTTGAAGATAGAAAGGTACGAAAGAGATCATCGGGCAAGTCATTTTAGTCTGCAACAAAGAAATTTTGAGATGATAATAGCCGTTCAAAGGCTAGTGTGGGACATTCGAATAGAGATCGTGCTAGATCGCAATCGATCTTTAAAGCTCCAACTACGTCTGTTGCCAGTGTTGGTAATGCAAAGAATGAAAAACCTGAGTATGATCAATGTGGAAGACGACATTTTTTTACAGTGCTGGGGAAAGAGTAATAACCAAGCTTGTTACAGTTGTGGTTTAGGAAATCATTTTATTAAAGATTGCTCAGATTTAGCTGAAAAATATAATGTTCAAAATCCGAGTCCGAGTGGCAACATTTCTCATGGTAGATTTCCTAGAAATACGGGAAATGTAAATGGCAGTCAAAGAGAGACAAAAGATACAGCTGTTAGATTAGAGGCTCGTGCACCTGCCCAAGCCTATGCATTTACTCTTTATGATGTAAGAGTATGACCAAAGATCAATCATGAGATGGTTGTAATAACATACTTGATTTACCATGTTTATTAATATAAGGCGTTGCCATTATTATTTTAGTTTCTTTTCTGTGTGTATAAATAAATTGTTTTATAATAATGTCCTGAGAATAATATGATTATTCTTAAAAGGTCCTTAGTCAGGTATTATTGTTGATTAGGACAACAATAATGCATTAAGACTAACATGTAGTTGATTGATGATAAAGAGTTGTCATTGATATGGAGTGTCAGAATCAATGCATGAATATGTGTGTTAGAGAACAACATATTAGACTAATCCGCTATGAGTATGTTTCTTAGATTATTATGTAATTGTCACAACATTACTCATAGTGATTAATATGTATATGATCCTCAGACTTGAGATCATCATTATCCCAACATCATGAGCTGTATATTTTGATGCAGTCAAATGTACACTATAACTAGTTGTTTTATAAAGGCTGATGTTGGATATACCACAATCTATGTAGAGGGATATGGTTAATCAATATAGGATAAGTCCCTCTTGCATAATGGGAGTAATATCTTAGGCCACTTGATTGAGTGAGACTATAAATGCATGGCCATGCTCAAATAAGTTGATATGAGATGTCATACTTATTTGTGTATCATAGTCTACTCAAGGTATCAAGAAAAATGGGATGAACTATACAAGTGTGACTATTCCATGACTTGTGTCCATTCCGGAGATAAAGGACTTAAGGATTAATGCATGAAAGGTTAATCACAAAAGGTTATGTTGAATCATGACTTCTTGTAACTTAGGTAGCAATGATGCATTGCTAGATGCCACTCATTGCTTGTAACATTAGAATCATTCTAGTATTACTGCTAACGTTACAAGAACCTACGGGTCACACCCTATGGTTGAAATGAATGGAATAAAACATAGTTGGTATTGTGTTTGGTTGTCACATGATTTAAATTAATTATAGAATTAATTTAATTAGGCAATCAAATATCGAACATATTATATGTACAAAGATGTTGTACACATAAAGAGAACATAATTCTATTAATATATGAATTTGGTTCATATATAAATTTAAATAAATATAGTTTACCAAAATCTTTATTATAATCAATGTAATTATAATTTTCGGTAAAACATTATTATATTTATTTATTTTAATTATGATTATTATGTTCGGATTAAAATTTAATAAATTAAGAATTTGTTATATACATACCAACTATAAGGGCAGTTATATATGGAAAGGGAGGAAAACCCTAAAAAGGGAATATATATACAAACCCGAAGCTTTCCTACTAGGTCTGGCAGCCGTCAGGAAAAATATCTCTGAAAATAGTTTTGGGGATTTCTTTCGTTCATTGTCAACTAGATGGATTACGAAGAGGTTGGGATCATAAAGATTGCGGCTTGGATTCGAAAGCAAAACAGTATTCTCATTGCCGAGGCTTCATTGTCTATTCAGATTGAAGTTTGGGTAATTCTGAAACCTTTTTCACCCCATTTTACCAAAATCTTTATTATAATTAATGTAATTATAATTTTCGGTTAAAACATTATTATATTTATTTATTTTAATTATGATTATTATGTTCAGATTAAAATTTAATAAATTAAGAATTCGTTATATACATACCAACTATAAGGGCAGTTATATATAGAAAGGGAGGAAAACCCTAAAAAGGGAATATATATACAAACCCGAAGCTTTGCTACTAGGTCTGGTAGCTGTCAAGCAAAATATCTCTGAAAATAGTTTTGGGGATTTCTTTCGTTCATTGTCAACTGGGTGGATTACGTAGAGGTCGGGATCATAAATATTGCGGCTTGGATTTGAAAGCAAAATAGTATTCTCATTGCCGAGGCTTCATTGTCTATTCAGATTGAAGTTTGGGTAATTTTGAAACCTTTTTCACCCCAGTTCGTTCCTCGCACATGGATCCATGGTTTGGATCACCGAAATATTTTTTTCCGTAGTGCCATGGGGGTACCAGCGTTCCAACATATGATACTTCTATGATTGCTTTGATAGATCCTGGATCAACACATTCATATATATGCATGAACTTAGTGAACAATAAGACTTTGCCTGTAGATTCTACTGAATTTGTAATTAGAGTTTCGAACCCCCTAGGTAGATGTGTTTTGGTTGATAAAGTATGCAAGAATTGTCCGTTAATGTTTCGAGACACTTGTTTTCCGACTAATCAGATGCTGTTACCTTTTGATGAATTTGATATAATTCTGGGTATGGATTGGTTAACTTTGCATGATGATGTTGTGAACGGCAAACGGAAAACTATTGATTTGAGGTGCAAGAATAATGAAATAGTCAAAATTGAATCTAGTGATTTGAATGGATTGCCTGCTGTAATATCTTAGATGAAAGCTTTGAGTATGGTGAGAAAGGGTTGTAAAGCTTATTTTGAATATGTTATTGATTCGAGAAAGTCAGAAAAAAAAGTTGAATCTGTGCCTATCGTCTTTGAGTTCCCTGATGTATTTCCTGAAGAACTTTCGGGTTTACCTCCGATATGAGAAGTTGAATTCGGCATTAAATTGGTACCTGGTACTACTCCGATTTCGATAGCTTCGTCTATAATGGCTCCAACTGACTTAAAAGAATTAAAGCCTCAGTTTTAAGAGTTGACCGAGAGAGGATTTGTTAGACCCAGTTTCTCACCTTGGGGTGCTCCAGTTCTATTTGTGAAAAAGAAAGACGGTATGATGAGAATGTGCATCGATTATCGTCAGTTGAATAAAGTGACTATCAAGAATAAGTATCCTTTACCTTAAATTGATGATTTGTTTGATCAGTTGAAAGGAGCTATTGTGTTTTGCAAAATAGATTTGAGATCAGGCTATTATCAGTTGCGAGTAAAAGACACAGATATTTCGAAAACTACTTTCAAAAACGAGGTAGGTCACAATGATTTTTAATTATGCCTTTCGGATTGAATAACGCTCCTGCTATTTTTATGGACTTGGTGAATAGAATTTTCAGACTGTATTTAGATCAATTTCTTGTTGTATTCATTGATGACATATTGATTTATTCACGTGATGAATCCGAACATACCGAGCATTTGAGATCAGTGCCATAGATTCTGCAAGATAAACAGTTGTATGCAAAGTTCAGTAAATGTGAATTCTGGTTGCGAGAAGTTGGTTTTCTGGATCATATTGTATCAGCCTCTGGTATCTTAGTTGATCCGAGCAAAATTTTAGCTATTTTGGATTGGAAACCTCCAAGGAATGTCTCTGAAGTCCGCAGTTTTCTAGGACTTGCTGGTTATTATAGAAGATTCGTAAAAGGTTTTTCAATGATTGCGACTCCATTGACAAAACTTCTTCAGAAAGATGTGAGATTTGTGTGGTCTGAAAAGTGTCAGAATAGTTTTGATCAGTTGAAAATTTTGTTTACTGAAGCTCCGGTATTGGTACAACCTGAATCGGGTGAAGAATTTGTGATATACATTGATGCTTCATTGATCGATTTGGGATGTGTTTTAATGCAAGAAGGCAAAGTCGCTGCTTATGCTTCGAGATAGTTGAAGCCGCATGAAAAGAACTATCTGACACACGATCTTGAGTTAGCCGCGATTGTGTTTGCTCTAAAGATTTGGTGTCACTACTTGTTCGGTGAGAAATTTCATGTATATTCTGATCATAAGAGCTTGAAATATCTGATGACTCAGAAAGATTTGACTCTAAGATAGAGAAGATGGTTAGAACTACTAAAAGACTATGAACTTGTGATTGATTATCATCTAGGAAAAGCAAATGTTGTTGCTGATGCTTTGAGTCAAAAATCATTGTTTGCTTTGCGTGTGTTGAATGTTCATTTGGTTCTGTCTGGTGATGGTTTAGTTTTAGCAAAATTGAAAGCAAGACCATTGTTTTTACACGAAATTATTGAAGCTCAGAAGATTGATAATGAGATTTTAGATAAACAAGCTCAGTGTGATGTAGAGTCCGATTCAGAATTCAGAGTTGATAAAGATGATTGTCTGAGGTTCCGAGATAGAATTTGTGTTCCGAGAAATTCGAAGTTAATTCAAATGATTTTGAATGAAGCTCATTATAGTCGGTTATCTGTGCATCCGGGTAGTACGAAAATGTATAATGATTTGAAACAGCATTATTGGTGGTCCGAAATGAAAAGAGATATTTCTGACTTTATTTCTAAATGTTTAATCTATCAGCAGGTTAAAGCTGAACATCAAGTGCCATCTAGTTTGTTACAACCGATTATGGTTCCGGAGTGGAAATGGCATCGAGTGACAATGGACTTTGTTTTGGGTTTGCCCTTGTCTCTGAAAAAGAAAGATGCAATTTGGGTTGTAGTTGATCGATTGACGAAATCAGCTCATTTTATTCCGATTCAACCTGATTTCTCACTTGATAAGTTAGCTGAGTTATACATTTCCTATATTGTGAGATTACAAGGTGTGCCATCATCTATTGTATCAGACAGAGATACGAGATTCATATCTCGATTCTGGAAGAAATTGCAAGATGCTCTTGGTACTAAATTGCACTTTAGTACTACTTTTCATCTACAAATAGACGGTCAATTTGAGCAGATTATTCAGATACTCGAGGATATGTTGAGATGTTGCATTCTTGAGTTTGAAGGTACCTGGGAACAGTATCTACATTTAGATGAATTCGCTTATAATAATAGTTTTCAGTCGAGCATTAAAATGGCACCATACGAAGCTTTATATGGTAGCAAATGCCGTACACCTTTGTATTGGATGGAGCTCAGCGAAAATAAGATTCACGGGTTGATTTAATAAAAGAAACTGAGCAGAAAGTTAAAATGATCCGAGATAGTTTGAAAGTAGCTTCCGATCGTTAGAAATCATATGCAGAATTGAAAAAAAAATACATTGAGTTTGAGATCGGTGACAAAGTGTATTTAAAGGTATCTCTGTGAAAGAAAGTGTTTCGATTCGATAGAAAAGGCAAATTAAGTCTAAGGTTCATTGAGCTGTATGAGATTATCGAGCGTATTGTGCTGGTAGCGTATAAATTGTTGTTGCCACCAGAGCTAGAAAAGATCCATAATATGTTTCATGTATCGATGCTTAGACGATACAGATCAAATCCGTTGCATGTAATTCCTTCGTCTGATATAGACATTCAGTTAGATTTGACTTATGAAGAAAAGCTATCCATATCTTAGCTCGAGAGGTTAGAAAACTACGAAATAAGAAAATTCCATTAGTAAAAGTGATATGGCATTGACACAGAATTGAAAAGGCTACGTGGGAGCCTGAAGATATTATGAGGCAACAATATCCGAATCTGTTCAATGGTAAGATTTTCAGGGACAAAAATCCCTAAGGGGGGAGAATTGTAACAATCCAGTTTATGATATGTGAATTAGCATGTGTGAAAGTTTCGTATGAAAATTTAACTGTTTGTGTGTTTAATTTTGAAAAAGGATTTAATCGCGTAAAATGTAAAAGTTGTTAGCTATTTGTTAAAAGTGCTTAAGTGTCATGTCTTAATAAAAGTAAGGTCCTTATGAGGTTATTTGACCATTGAATGAATTAAATAACTTAAATGGGCAATATATCATAATATATTTATGGTTTAATAAAAGGGGAAAATAGGAAATTGATTAATATGTTAATATTAATCAAAATAAAACAAAAGGTGGCCATTGTTCATCTTTTCTAACCGATTATAAGAAAGAAAAAAGGGTTTTAAAAGCTTTGAACATTCGACCAAGGTCCAAGCTTAATTCAAGATCAAGAAAAGAGGAATTTGGATTTAGACCGAGGAAAGTCGAATGTTGTAGAGTAAACAATCCGAGTCGACAATTCTGAGTACGAGGTAAGTCATACTCAAAACTTGATATTGCAAGTATGTTTTGATGTTTTGATTATACATAGATTGTATATATATTTGGTTTGGATGAATACGATGATAAATCAATGGTATTTGGCACTAAGTGTGCAATTTAAACTAGCTTCGGCTATATGAGGCACAAAGTGTGCGATACCGAGATAGCTTTGATTAATTGAGATGGCACTAAGTGTGCTGAATTATTATATCTTCGGCTAATCTTTAAACCACTAAGTGTACGGATGTTAAAGCATGAATAATCTTCGGAAAGTTTTAAAATATCTGAATGAGAGGTGAGAATGAAAATGAATAAATATGGGAAGGTTCAGGTATGTATGATATCTATGTGATAGATGATGTTATGTATATGAAGTTCATTGAATTGGTATAAACATATGAATAGTGTTGGCACAGCATTGATAGATGAATTGAGAATTAATAAGTACTCATGTGTTGATGTTTTATATTTTATAAACTATTAATGATTTTTGGTATGAGCTTACTAAGCTTTTGAAAGCTTACTCTGTATATGTTTACATTGTTTTATAGATATCAAAGCTATTGTGAACTCAGGATAGTCAAGGATCGTCACCACATTATCGAATCTCATTTGCTACCTTTTGAAAATGTATATAGTAAAGTATGGCATGTATAGGCTAGAAGTACTTTGGATAGGTTTTGTAATGTTTAGATTTAGCCATGTAATATGGTTTGGTATGGTTGCGGATATGTCATGGTTTCGTATAAGATATGTGACGCAATATGTTATATTTGATATGTTTGAGTTGGATAAAAGAAATAGTAAATGTTGGTAAGTTTTGACAAGTTTTAGCATGAAATTGAATGATGTTTAGAAAGAAATGTTTTGACAAGATTTTGACTTATGTTTGATATAGATTGGTATGGCTTATGAGTATGTATTTGATTGGCAATGATATATCATGAATGGCTTATGTTTTGGTTGTGAATTGGTCATATAATGTTGTGCAAATATGATTGGTTTGGTGCTTGTAGGTTTGACCCAATTGGGGTGGCAAGTTGGTTATTCAAATGGCCTATTTTTGTCCACAGGGACAGGGGCACGAGCGTGTATCTCAGCCGTGTGCGTCACACGGCTATGTTGCACGATCGTGTGTCCCCTATGGTACCCTACAATTATAAGTCAGGCTCGAGCACGGCCAAGGCACACGGACGTGTGGCTAGTTGTGTGGCCCAAGTCAGATTCAATCACAGCCAAAGCAGACGAGCATGTCTTATGGTCGTGTAAGCAAGTCAGTATGTATGCTCTGTTTTGTCACGGCCTAGACACACAATCGTGTCTAATTTCGTGTAAGGTACATGGCCTGCGTGTGACCTGTACTTGGTTGATTAATCTTTAAATTTTGGATGAATTTTCTATGTGTTCAGTTTAGTCCCGACCCCTTTCTAATACATGTTTAAGGTCTCGATGACCTATATAATGGACTATATATTGATGATTGTTCTTTATTGCTTCAATGCTTATGAATTGAATGCTCATGTTCTGATTTTGTACGGTAATGCCTTTAACCCTAGTTCCGCAACGGATACGGGTTAGAGGTGTTACACGATATGCTCGGACCAAAGCTATAATGTGTAAAAGATTCAAAGACGAGTTGAACAAAGACATTAAACTATTAGTTGGCATACTTTGAATAAAAGAGTTCGTAGTACTGGTTGAGCAAGCATGCAAAGCCGAAGAGCTCGAGAAAGAGAAAAGAAAACCTGACTTTGAAGCTAGAGATTCACGTAAGAGATTATCGAGTAAGTCATTTCATTCGGCATCAAAGAAATTTTGAGATGATTTTAGCCGTTCAAAGGCTACTATGGGTTATTCTAGACGGGATCGAGATAGACCACCTGTGAGCTCGAGAGCTACCTCAGTAGCTAGCATTGGTAATGTTAGATCAAATCAACTCGAGTGTAAACATTGCGATAAATGACATCCCGAAAGTTGTAGATTGCATGATTGGGACTGTTTTAAATGTGGATCGATGGATCATTGTGTTCGTAAATGCCATGAATTAGCTGAACAAAACACAGTACATAATGTGAGACCGAGTAATATGTCAACTCGAGGTAGACCACCCAGAAATACGGGTAATGTGAGTAGCAGTCAAAGAGGAAATAAAGACAGAGCAGTTTGATCTGAGGCTCGCAAACCTACCAGAGCTTATGCCATATGCACTCGCGAGGAAGCTTCATCCCCAAATGTTATTACTGGTACATTCACTCTCTATGATACTAGTGTAATTGCTTTGATTGATCCTGGTTCGACTCATTCTTATGTGAGTGAAACCTTAGTATCCAATAAGACTTTCCCTGTTGAGTCTACTAAGTTTGTGATTAAAGTATCGAACCCCTTGGGCCGGTGTGTTCTGGTTGACAAAGTGTGTAAAAATTGTCCTTTGATGATTCGAGATTCGTGTTTTCTAGCTGATTTGATGTTGTTGCCATTTGACGAGTTCGATATAATTCTGGGTATGAACTGGTTGACTTTGCACGATGCTATCGTAAACTGCAAAAGAAAGACTATTGATTTACGGTGCCAGAATGATGTGATTATTCGGATTGAATCTAATGTTCTGAATGGTTTACCGGTAGTAATATCTTCAATGTTATATCAGAAGTATGTGAGAAAGGGTTGTGAAGCTTATTTTGCATATGTGCTTGATAGTAAAATGACCGAAAGAAATATTGAATCAGTACTAGTTGTGTGCAAGTATCGGGATGTGGTTCCTGAAGATTTGCCCGGTTTACCACCTATTCGAGAAGTAGAGTTTGGTATTGAGTTAGTGCCGGGGATGACTCTAATGTCAATAGCTCCGTACAGAATGACACGTACTGAATTAAAAGAATTGAAAGCTTAGTTGTAAGAGTTGACAGATAGAGGTTTCGTGCGACCGAGTTTCTCTCCTTGGGGTGCACTAGTTTTATTTGTGAAAAAGAAATACGGAACTATGAGAATGTGTATCGACTATAGGCAGCTCAATAAGGTGAGTATAAAGAATAAGTATTCGTTGCCACAGATTGATGACCTGTTCGATAAGCTGAAAGGGGCTACAGTGTTGTCAAAGATAGATTTAAGATCAGGTTACTATCAGTTGTGAGTTAAAGACTCTGATGTGCCGAAGACTGCTTTTCGAATGAGGTACGGACACTATGAGTTTTTGGTTATGCCTTTCGGACCTACTAATGCACCAACTATTTTTATGGATTTGATGAACCGGATCTTCAGACAGTATCTGGATCGATTTGTGGTTGTATTTATAGATGACATTTTGATCTATTCTCGTGATGAAATCGAGCATGCCGAACATCTGAAACTTGTGTTACAGACTTTGCGAGATAAATAATTGTATGCAAAGTTCAGCAAATGTGAGTTTTGGTTACATGAAGTCAGTTTTCTGGGACATGTTGTATCAGCATTGGGTATTCGAGCTGCCTCGAGTAAAATTTCAGCTATACTTGATTGGAAACCTCTGAGAAATGTCTTTGAAGTCTGAAGTTTTCTAGGACTTACTGGTTACTATTGTAACACCCCGAACCCGAGACCATTGCCGGAGTCGGACACGAGGGGTTCACAGACTAAATTCGCTTACTATCGCAGTCCATTTTAAAAATTTCCAGGCAGTTGGCTAACTGCGTCACTTTCACCTTAAAAATCATATCTTGAGTTTCACAACTCGAAAATCAGTTTCGTAATTTTTCCCTAAAACTAGACTCATATTCCCAATACATATTTTTTCCTAGAATTTTTGGTCGGGCCAATTAGTACATTTTATTAGTCAAAGTCTCCCATGTTACAGGGATCGACTACACTGACCTTTGCGCATTACGACTTGGATATCTCCCTGTACAGGGCTTCAATACTGATGTCGTTTGTTTCTATAGAAACTAGACTCAAAAGGGAATCTATGCATATATGGCATGACTTCTAATTATCTCTGGTTAATTTATAATGAATTTCCAAAGTCGGAACAGGGAATCCAGAAACCGTTCTGGCCCTGTCTCACGAGAACCTGAATATCTCTTAACATACTGTCCATATGATCATTTCGTTACTTTCCTAAGAAAATATATTCATCAAGGTTTGTTTACATAATTTATTCACTATTTAATTCCATCACCCTTTGTCCATCCTAATGTCATGGCCGGCCACTACTAGATAGGGGGAAAATTGACATGCAAGTCCCCCCTTTTTCAACATGCACTAATAGGTCCTTATGTTTTGATCTATCACATTTCAAAAATGTCACACATAAGTCCTATTGACTAAATTCACATGCAACTTACTAAATAGAAGCTTAAAATTTTCACACATTTATTATAGACAATAAATATCATATTCAAACAATTTGGTGACTCGGTTTAGCGGTCCCGAAACCGCTTTCCTACTAGGGTCACTTTAGGGCTGTCACAACTCTCCCCCACTTAAGAAATTTTCGTCCCCGAAAATCTTACCAGTAAATAGGTTTGGGTATCGTTCTTTCATCGAGCTCTCGGTTTCCCAAGAAGCTTCTTCGATCCCGTGTTTGAGCCATAACACCTTTACTAACGGAACCCTTTTGTTTCGCAACTCCTTCACTTCACGAGCTAGGATACGCATCGGTTCTTCTTCATAACTCATATCGGCTTGAATTTCAACCTCTGATGGGCTAATTATGTGCGATGGATCAGATCTATAGCGTCGAAGCATCGAAACATGAAAGACTTCGTGAATCTTTTCAAGTTCAGGGGGAAAAATCAATCGATACGGAACTGGACCAACTCGTTCGGAGATTTCGTACGGCCCAATGAACCTCGGACTCAACTTGCCCTTAAGGCCAAATCTTAGTACCTTTTTCCAAGGCGAAACTTTAAGAAACACTTTATCTCCCACCTGATATTCAATGTCTTTTCGTTTCAAATCCGCATACGATTTCTGACGATCTGTGGCTGCCTTCAGACTTTCACGGATTACCTTTACTTTCTGTTCGGCATCTTTAATCAAATCAACTCTGAAAATTTTACTTTCACCGAGCTCGGTCCAAAACAATGGTGTACGGCATTTACGATCGTACAAAGCCTCGTAAGGTGCCATCTTAATACTTGATTGAAAACTATTGTTGTAAGCGAATTCAATCAAAGGTAAATACCGTTCCCATGAACTACTGAACTCGAGGATGCAACATCTCAACATATCCTCAAGTATCTGAATTATCCGCTTGGATTGACCATCGGTTTGGGGGTGAAAAGCAGTGCTAAAATGCAGCTTGGTACCCAAAGCTTCTTGCAATTTCTTCCAAAATTGTGAGGTGAATCTCGGATCTCTATCCGACACGATAGAAATAGGTACCCTGTGTAATCTCACAATCTGAGAAACGTACAATTCAGCTAGTTTATCCAATGAAAAATCCGTACGCACGGGGATAAAGTGAGCCGACTTAGTCAGTCTATCAACAACAACCCAAATCGCATCCTTCTTACTTGCTGACAATGGCAGTCCGGACACAAAGTCCATTGTGACTCGATCCCATTTCCACTCGGGTATCATGTGTAACAGCCCAAAATTTACCCTAGTCGGGAAGTGGTTTCAGGACCACAAAACCGAGTTATGAAGATAATTAATTGTTATATTCTATGTTTATTATGTGTGTACGTGCATATGTGGAAGTTTCATGCCTTAATTTTTGCCAATTGCATGAGGAATTATTAAATAGGGATCAACATGAGACATGGTGAAAAATGATAGGTTAATTTTAAAAGGGGCTTATTAGTGCATGTCAACACAAAGGTGGACTTGCATGTCAAATTGCCCAATTTTCCTTATAGTGGCCGGCCAAGGTGGGTTGATGATGGGAAAAATATTTGTTGAAATTGATATTGGGTTATGGGATTTAATAAATAAAAGAAAAGAATGAAAATGTGATGAAAAAAAGGGGGCTTCATTCTTGTCTTCTTGGCCGAATTGAAGGAAGGAATAGGGGCAAAGAACTTTTGGCCATTTGAATGTTTAATAAGGTTAGTATATTGTGTTAAAGTTGTGAAATTTTAGCTTGTTTTAGGTTAATTATCATGGTTCTTACTTAGACCATGCTAAATTTTTTTAAAAAAAAAAACTTTGATGGATGGATGGACCATTCGGCTATGGCTATTAAAGAAGGAATTTGATTATTTCCTTTAAGTTTTGATGGATAAAGAAACAAAAGGTTGTTGATGGAAGAAGTAAATGTGTTAAGAGATTATATGAAACTTATTCATGTTTATATATGTTATATGCATTGAAAATGGTTGATGATTTTGGAAGTGATTAGATTGAATCGGCCATGGTATATCCATAAACCCGATTTATGCTTGTTATGTGGTGGAAATTAAGGGTTAAATGTATGAAATTTGATGTATATTAACTATAGGTAATCACGTACGTAAGGTCAAATTTAATTTGGTATATTCGGCCATATAGGTGTATATGTTTGTGATACTATTTTTGTTAACTCTTGATAACCGATTGAAGGAGTAATATTGGCTTATAAGGTTGAGTTGATTCATGATGTTGTATATTAGAATCAAAAATACTCAAGACTAGGTTACCATAATAGCGATAATGCATTCGGCCTTGAAGCATTAATCGAATATGGTTAAGGTTTTGATATTTTGAACAAGGATAATTGTGAAATGGAGCGAAAACCGTTAAATTATACATAAGCATCCAGCAAGAAAATTAAACTACTAAATGTGTTTATTATAGATCAAGACATCAAAGGGAGAGAATCAAGCAAAGGCAAAGAAAAGATCATCGAGTAGCCGAGTTGGAACCGTCTTACCCAACATAAAGTAAGTCATTAAGCATATAGTTGGTATTAATTCAAATGGTCATAACGTTTATGTAATGATGCTGAATGGAATGAATAAATATATATATGCATGTACGTATGTGATGATGAAAGTGTTGAATGAAAAGAAAAGAGGTGAGATGTATTGAGTTGTTGATCTCGGCACTAAATGTGCGGGTATAAACATTTATGACCATGAGATTGGCGCTAAGTGTGCGGGTTTAAATTGTGCAGCACTAAGTGTGCGAATTGACTATGTAGCACTAAGTGTGCGAGTTTGACTATGTAGCACTAAGTGTGCGAGTTGGCTATGTAGCACTAAGTGTGCGAGTTTGATTATGTAGCACTAAGTGTGCGAGTTGATTATATAGCACTAAGTGTGCGGACTTAATATATATTCTTGAATCATTATGGACACTAAGTGTGCGACACTATTGAGTCGATCACGGACAGCGGATCGGGTAAGTATCTCGAGTTCATGGCTAATAGGTGCTATGTTTATATTTGGAGTTGAGCTTGGTGAGTTGAACCTATGTGACAAATATACTTGAAGTCACGTACATAAGATTTATCGTGGAATGGGTGAAAGGCCGTTTAGTTGTATGTTTGTAACGAAAATAAAATGATTTATGAAAATGCCTCGAATATTCTATTGATGAGTATATGGAATGTGAATGCATGATTTGGTATGAGATTGAACCGATAGGTCGGAGGAACTATGGTATGGTTCGGTATTGATGGAGTAACTAGCCTCGTTCCATTTTGTTTCCTCTTGTGATAATGTTATTAATGGATGGTAGTGTATTGCTTATGACTTACTGAGTTATAAACTCACTCGGTGTTTCCTTGTCACCTATTCTAGGTTTCTTGGACTCGTCTCTTCTTGCGTGATCGGGCCGTCATTGGAGTCATCACACCAGATAGCAAGTTTTGGTACTTTCTTCTTAGTTGGCTTAGGAGAACATTTCGGCATGTATAGGCTATTATGTTGTGTTTGAACTTTGGTATGTAAACTTTTAGCCATGCGAAAATGGCATAAATGTTCGGTTGGGTTTGGTTTCATAACATTAGGTCGTAAATCTTGATAATTCGACCTTTTTATGCCATATGTCATGGTTGATTATTTTGGTGTTAAAATTTATGATAGGGCAATAGTGTAGTAGGGGGATGTTTGACAATGATTAGCCTTTGGCATGGCTAGTCATGATCATAATTTGTGATATGTATGGTGAATTACTAGTTAGATCAAGGAGAAATCACGAAATGGGTATAGTTGCTTTCGTAACAGATGCTGGCAGCAGCAGTGACGTGAGATTGAAAAATCACTAAAAATAGTAGGAGTGAAATTAATTGATGAATAAATTATGTATTAGAATCTCGATGAGTCTATTTTCATATAGAAGTAACGAAAAGATCATATGGACAGTATGTTAAGAGATATTCAGGTTCTCGTGAGACAGGGCCAGAACGGTTTCTGGATTCCCTGTTCCGACTTTAGAGATTTATTATAAATTAACCAGAGATAATTAGGAGTCATGCCATATATGTACAGATTCCTCTCTGAGTCTAGTTTCTATAGAAACAAACTAAATCAGTATTGAAGCTCTGTGCAGGGAGATATCGAATTCGTAATGCGCAAGGGTCAGTGTAGTCGATCCCTGTAACATGGAGACTTTGACTAATAAACTGTACTAATTGGCCTGACCAAAAATTCTACAAAAATTCTACCATATAGGTATATGAGTCTAGTTCCAGGGAAAATTTACGGAACTGGATTTCGAGTTTCATAACTCAAGATATGATTTTTAAAGCAACTAGTACGCAGATTGCCAGCTCGTCTGGAAATGTCGAATAAGTGGTTTGAAGTCTGTTAACACCTCGTGTTCGACTCCGGTGACGGTATCGGGTTCGGGGTGTTACATTTGATTGGTATCAGAGCTATGGTTTAGTCGGTTCTAGGACTACCATAGCACGTATGAGTCTAGCTATACATGTCGAATGTTAATGTTTAACTGTGTGATGACTTCTGACGGTTAAATTGTTTTTGTTTTGATTAGTAAATGGACCCCGGTGTAGAAAGAATCTTAGCGGATGACGTTGAAAGTGTAGCGGCTGCTCCTGCACAAGGGACACCGCCTGTTGAACCTCAGTCATCTGCGAATAATCAAGGTGAGGGGGCTAAACAAGCCTTCTTTACCATGATGAATGAGTGGGTCGCACAATATGCCCGAACCAATCCGGCTGTCCAACAATTCCCAAATTTGAATAATCCACCCCAAGAGCCCGTAATGCCATCAGTCACTGATTCTGGGAGGCTGAGTAAGCCACCTGTAGACTTGATTAGGAAGCGCGGGGCTGAGGAGTTCAGGGCCATAGTTACTGATGACGCTGAAAGGGCCGAGTTCTGGCTTGATAACACCATTCGGGTGTTTGATGAACTGTCATGCACACCTGATGAATGTCTAAAGTGTGCTATATCCTTGTTGCGGGACTCAGCCTACTATTGGTGGAGGACCCTGATTTCCATAGTCCCAAACGAACGAGTGACTTGGGACTTCTTTCAGACGGAATTTCGAAAGAAATATATTAGTCAACGATTCATTGATCAAAAGCGTAAGGAATTCTTGGAACTCAAGCAAGGCCGTATGACAGTATCTGAATACGAACATGAATTCGTAAGACTCAGTAGGTATGCCCGGGAGTGTGTAGCTGATGAGGTTGCTATGTGCAAAAGATTCGAAGAAGGATTGAATGAAGATTTAAAGCTATAATGGGTATTTTGGAGATAAAAGAATTCGTAACACTAGTCGAACGAGCCTGCAAGGCGGAAGAACTTGGAAGGGAGAAGAAGAAGGCTGAATTTGAAGCTAGAGACTATCGTAAAAGATCGACGGGTAAAGCTCCGTTCTCAGCCGTAAAGAAGTTCAGGGAGGACACTAATAAGTTGAGGACGACTGCGGGAATTTCCATCAGAGCAAGACCATCGACGGGCTCCCGAGCTACTTCGGTAGCTAGTGTGGGCAATAATCGTCAAGAGAAACCTGAATGTCCCCAATGCGGAAGATGACACCTAGGTGAATGTTGGGGTAAGTCTACTAACAGGGCCTGTTACGGATGCGGTTCGAAGGACCACTTCATTAGAGACTACACGGAGCTTGATGAGAAGAATAAGATTCAAGGTGCAAGACCTAGTGGAGTGACAACTAGAGGTAGACCACCGAGAATTTTAGGAGGTAGGGGTAGTAGTCAGAGAGGGGCCTCTGATACGGCTGTTCGAGCCGAGAACCGCACTCCTGCTAGAGCATATGCCATTCGCGCACGAGAGGAGGCATCCTCCCCTGACGTCATCACTGGTACCTTCACTCTCTTTGATACTAATGTGATTGCATTGATTGACCCTGGCTCTACTCATTCATATGTATACGAAACCTTAGCATCCAGTAAGACTCTACCTGTTGAGTCTACTGAGTTCGTAATTCGAGTGTCAAACCCTTTGGGTCAATGCGCACTTGTTGATAAAGTGTGTAAGAGATGCCCTCTAAAAATCCGAGAATCCTGTCTTCCGGCCGATTTGATGCTTTTGCCGTTTGACGAATTTGACGTTATTCTTGGTTTGGATTGGTTGACCGCGCATGATGCGGTTGTGAATTGCAAAAGCAAGACTATTGATTTGAGGTGCGCAAATAACGAGATAATTCGAATTGAGTCTACGGACTTAAGGGGGTTGCCAGCTGTAATATCAGCAATGTTGGCCCAGAAATATGTAAGAAAAGGGTGCGAAGCATACCTTGCGTATGTACTTGATGACAAAGAGTTAGAAAAGAAATCCGAATTTGTGCAGGTGGTTTGTGAATACCCGGATGTTTTTCCTGAAGAATTACCGGGTTTACCACCTGTTCGGGAGGTAGAGTTTGGTATTGAGCTTGTACCTGGAACTACGCCGATTTTGATAGCTCCGTATCGTATGGCACCAACCGAGTTAAAAGAGTTGAAAGTTCAGTTGCAAGAATTGACGGATAGAGGTTTTGCTCGACCAAGTTTCTCACCTTGGGGTGCACCAATATTGTTTGTGAAAAAAGAAGGACGGAACCATGAGGTTGTGCATTGACTATCGTCAACTGAATAAAGTGACGATAAAGAATAAATATCCGTTACCACGTATTGATGATTTATTTGATCAATTAAAGGGAGCCTCAGTGTTCTCAAAAATAGATTTGAGATCGGGCTATTATCAGTTGCGAATTCGAGATTCGGACATACCCAAAACTGCTTTCAGAACGAGGTACGGTCACTACGAGTTCTTAGTGATGCCGTTTGGGCTCACTAATGCCCCTGCAGTATTTATGGATTTGATGAATCGGATCTTCAGACCATATTTGGATCGGTTCGTAGTTGTGTTCATTGATGACATCTTGGTCTATTCAAGAGATGAGATCGAACATGCTGAACACTTGAGATTAGTGTTGCAAGTTTTGCGGGATAAGAAGTTATATGCTAAGTTCAGTAAGTGTGAGTTCTGGTTAAGAGAGGTTAGCTTCTTGGGTCATGTGGTATCCGCATCGGGTATTCGAGTTGACCCGAACAAAATCTCAGCCATACTTAACTGGAAACCTCCGAGAAATATTACTGAGGTTCGGAGCTTTTTGGGACTCGCCGGTTATTACCGACGATTTGTCAAAGGTTTCTCAATGATAGCCACACCAATGACAAAGCTACTTCAAAAGGATGCTAAGTTTGAATGGACGGAGAAATGTCAGAAAGGCTTCAATCAACTGAAAACTCATTTGACTGAAGCTCCAATTTTAGTGCAACCCGAATCAGGCAAAGAGTTTGTCATTTATAGTGACGCATCCCTACTCGGGTTGGGTTGCGTATTGATGCAAGAAGGTCGAGTCGTGGCCTATGCGTCGAGACAATTGAAGCCACACGAGAGAAATTATCCCACCCATGATCTCGAACTAGCCGCCATCGTATTCGCTTTGAAAATATGGCGACATTACTTGTTTGGCGAAAAGTGCCATGTATTTTCGGATCACAAAAGTCTCAAATATTTGATGACTCAAAGAGACTTAAATCTGCGACAAAGACGTTGGCTTGAGTTGTTGAAAGATTACGAGCTTGTCATTGATTACCACCCGGGAAAGGCTAATGTGGTTGCGGACGCCTTAAGCCGGAAATCATTGTTTGCTTTACGAGCGATGAATGTGCACTTGTCTGTTCTACCTGACAATGTGTTAGTAGCTGAATTAAAAGCCAAACCATTATTGATTCATCAAATTCGTGAAGCCCAGAAAGTTGATGATGAATTGGTTGCAAAATGGGCTGAGTGTGTTCCGAACAAGGAATCGGAGTTTCAAATGGATGATGATGATTGTTTGAGGTTCAGAAGTCGTTTGTGTGTTCCAAGGAATTCGGAACTTATTTCGATGATTTTGAATGAGGCTTATAGTGGCCGAATGTCTATCCACCCGGGTAGTACTAAAATGTACAACGATCTGAAATGTCAATTTTGGTGGCCGGGCATGAAACGAGACATTTCTGAATTTGTTTTAAGGTGTTTAATATGTCAACAAGTGAAAGCGAAACATCAAGTGCCTTCAGGATTACTTCAGCCGATCATGATACCCGAGTGGAAATGGGATCGAGTCACAATGGACTTTGTGTCCGGACTGCCATTGTCAGCAAGTAAGAAGGATGCAATTTGGGTTGTTGTTGATAGACTGACTAAGTCAGCTCGCTTTATCCCCGTGCGTGCGGATTTTTCATTGGATAAACTAGCCGAATTGTATGTTTCTCAGATTGTGAGATTACATGGAGTACCTATTTATATCGTGTCGGATAGAGATCCGAGATTCACCTCGCAATTTTGGAAGAAGTTGCAAGAAGCTTTGGGTACCAAGTTGCATTTTAGCACCGCTTTTCATCCACAAACCGATGGTCAATCCGAGCGGATAATTCAGATACTTGAGGATATGTTGAGATGTTGCATCCTCGAGTTTAATGGTTCATGGGAACGGTATGTACCTTTGATTGAATTCGCTTACAACAATAGTTTTCAATCAAGTATTAAGATGACACCTTACGAGGCTCTGTACGGTCGTAAATGCTGTACACCATTGTTTTGGACCGAGCTCGGTGAAAGTAAAATTTTCGGAGTTGATTTGATTAAAGATGCCGAACAGAAAGTAAAGGTAATCCGTGAAAGTCTGAAGGCAGCCACAGATCGTCAGAAATCGTATGCGGACTTGAAACGAAAGGACATTGAATATCAGGTGGGAGATAAAGTGTTCCTTAAAGTTTCGCCTTGGAAAAAGGTACTCAGGTTTGGCCGTAAGGGCAAGTTGAGCCCGAGATTTATTGGGCCGTACGAGATCTCCGAACGAGTTAGTCCGGTTGCGTATAGATTGATTTTGCCCCCTGAGCTTGAAAAGATTCACGACATCTTTCATGTTTCGATGCTTCGACGCTATCGATCTGATCCATCGCATATAATTAGCCCATCAGAGGTTGAAATTCAAGCCGATATGAGTTATGAAGAAGAACCGATACGTATCCTAGCTCGTGAAGTGAAGGAGTTGCGAAACAAAAGGGTTCCGTTAGTGAAGGTGTTATGGCTCAAACATGGGATCGAGGAAGCTACTTGGGAAACCGAGAGCTCGATGAAAGAACGATACCCAAACCTATTTACCAGTAAGATTTTCGGGGACGAAAATTTCTTAAGTGGGGGAGAGTTGTAACAGCCCAAAATTTACCCTAGTCGGGAAGTGGTTTCGGGACCACAAAACCGAGTTATGAAGATAATTAATTGTTATATTCTATGTTTATTATGTGTGTACGTGCATATGTGGAAGTTTCATGCCTTAATTTTTGCCAATTGCATGAGGAATTATTAAATAGGGATCAACATGAGACATGGTGAAAAATGATAGGTTAATTTTAAAGGGGGCTTATTAGTGCATGTCAACACAAAGGTGGACTTGCATGTCAAATTGCCCAATTTTCCTTATAGTGGCCGGCCAAGGTGGGTTGATGATGGGCAAAATATTTGTTGAAATTGATATTGGGTTATGGGATTTAATAAATAAAAGAACAGAATGAAAATGTGATGAAAAAAAAGGGGGGCTTCATTCTTGTCTTCTTGACCGAATTGAAGGAAGGAATAGGGGCAAAGAACTTTCGGCCATTTGAATGTTTAATAAGGTTAGTATATTGTGTTAAAGTTGTGAAATTTTAGCTTGTTTTAGGTTAATTATCATGGTTCTTACTTAGACCATGCTAATTTTTTTTTAAAAAAAAAACTTTGATGGATGGATGGACCATTCGGCTATGGCTATTAAAGAAGGAATTTGATTATTTCCTTTAAGTTTTGATGGATAAAGAAAAAAAAGGTTGTTGATGGAAGAAGTAAATGTGTTAAGAGATTATATGAAACTTATTCATGTTTATATATGTTATATGCATTGAAAATGGTTGATGATTTTGGAAGTGATTAGATTGAATCGGCCATGGTATATCCATAAACCCGATTTATGCTTGTTATGTGGTGGAAATTAAGGGTTAAATGTATGAAATTTGATGTATATTAACTATAGGTAATCACATACGTAAGGTCAAATTTAATTTGGTATATTCGGCCATATAGGTGTATATGTTTGTGATACTATTTTTGTTAACTCTTGATAACCGATTGAAGGAGTAATATTGGCTTATAAGGTTGAGTTGATTCATGATGTTGTATATTAGAATCAAAAATACTCAAGACTAGGTTACCATAATAGCGATAATGCATTCGGCCTTGAAGCATTAATCGAATATGGTTAAGGTTTTGATATTTTGAACAAGGATAATTGTGAAATGGAGCGAAAACCGTTAAATTATACATAAGCATCCAGCAAGAAAATTAAACTACTAAATGTGTTTATTATAGATCAAGACATCAAAGGGAGAGAATCAAGCAAAGGCAAAGAAAAGATCATCGAGTAGCCGAGTTGGAACCGTCTTACCCAACATAAAGTAAGTCATTAAGCATATAGTTGGTATTAATTCAAATGGTCATAACGTTTATGTAATGATGCTGAATGGAATGAATAAATATATATATGCATGTACGTATGTGATGATGAAAGTGTTGAATGAAAAGAAAAGAGGTGAGATGTATTGAGTTGTTGATCTCGGCACTAAATGTGCGGGTATAAACATTTATGACCATGAGATTGGCGCTAAGTGTGCGGGTTTAAATTGTGCAGCACTAAGTGTGCGAATTGACTATGTAGCACTAAGTGTGCGAGTTTGACTATATAGCACTAAGTGTGCGAGTTGACTATGTAGCACTAAGTGTGCGAGTTTGATTATGTAGCACTAAGTGTGCGAGTTGATTATATAGCACTGAGTGTGCGGACTTAATATATATTCTTGAATCATTATGGACACTAAGTGTGCGACACTATTGAGTCGATCACAGACAGCGGATCGGGTAAGTATCTCGAGTTCATGGCTAATAGGTGCTATGTTTATATTTGGAGTTGAGCTTGGTAAGTTGAACCTATGTGACAAATATACTTGAAGTCACGTACATAAGATTTATCGTGGAATGGGTGAAAGGCCGTTTAGTTGTATGTTTGTAACGAAAATAAAATGATTTATGAAAATGCCTCGAATATTCTATTGATGAGTATATGGAATGTGAATGCATGATTTGGTATGAGATTGAACCGATAGGTCGGAGGAACTATGATATGGTTCGGTATGGATGGAGTAACTAGCCTCATTCCATTTTGTTTCCTCTTGTGATAATGTTATTAATGGATGGTAGTGTATTGCTTATGACTTACTGAGTTATAAACTCACTCGGTGTTTCCTTGTCACCTATTCTAGGTTTCTTGGACTCGTCTCTTCTTGCGTGATCGGGCCGTCATTGGAGTCATCACACCGGATAGCAAGTTTTGGTACTTTCTTCTTAGTTGGCTTAGGAGAACATTTCGGCATGTATAGGCTATTATGTTGTGTTTGAACTTTGGTATGTAAACTTTTAGCCATGCGAAAATGGCATAAATGTTCGGTTGGGTTTGGTTTCATAACATTAGGTCGTAAATCTTGATAATTCGACCTTTTTATGCCATATGTCATGGTTGATTATTTTGGTGTTAAAATTCATGATAGGGCAATAGTGTAGTAGGGGGATGTTTGACAATGATTAGCCTTTGGCATGGCTAGTCATGATCATAATTTGTGATATGTATGGTGAATTACTAGTTAGATCAAGGAGAAATCACGAAATGGGTATAGTTGCTTTCGTAACAGATGCTGGCAGCAGCAGTGACGTGAGATTGAAAAATCACTAAAAATAGTAGGAGTGGAATTAATTGATGAATAAATTATGTATTCGAAGCTCGATGAGTCTATTTTCATATAGAAGTAACGAAAAGATCATATGGACAGTATGTTAAGAGCTATTCAGGTTCTCGTGAGACAGGGCCAGAACGGTTTCTGGATTCCCTGTTCCGACTTTGGCGATTTATTATAAATTAACCAGAGATAATTAGGAGTCATGCCATATATGTACAGATTCCTCTCTGAGTCTAGTTTCTATAGAAACAATCAACATCAGTATTGAAGCTCTGTGCAGGGAGATATCCAATTCGTAATGCGCAAGGGTCAGTGTAGTCAATCCCTGTAACATGGGAGACTTTGACTAATAAACTGTACTAATTGGCCCGACCAAAAATTCTACAAAAATTCTACCATATAGGTATATGAGTCTATTTCCAGGAAAAATTTACGGAACTTGATTTCGAGTTTCAGAACTCAAGATATGATTTTTAAAGCGACTAGTACGCGGATTGCCAGCTTGTCTGGGAAATGTCGAATAAGTGGTTTGAAGTCTGTTAACACCTCGTGTTCGACTCCGGTGACGGTATCGGGTTCGGGGTGTTACATCATGATCGGCTGAAGTAATCCTGAAGGCACTTGATGTTCCGCTTTCACTTGTTGACATATTAAACATCTCGAAACAAAGTCGGAGATGTCTCGTTTCATACCATGCCACCAAAACCGACGTTTCAAATCGTTGTACATTTTCGTACTCCCCGGGTGAATTGACATTCGGCTACAATGGGCTTCGTTCAGAATCATCGAAATGAGTTCTAAATTTCTTGGAACACACAACCGACTTCTGAACCTCAAACAATCGTCATCATCAATTTGAAATTCGGATTCCATATTCGGAACACATTCAGCCCGTTTTGCAACCCATTCTATTGTCGACTTTCTGAGCTTCACGAATTTGACGAATCAATAATGGTTTGGCCTTTAATTCAGCTACTAACACATTGTCGGGTAGAACAGACAAGTGCACATTCATTGCTCGTAAAGCAAACAGTGATTTCCGGCTTAAGGCGTTCGCAACCACATTAGCCTTTCCCGGGTGGTAATCAATGACAAGCTCATAATCTTTCAACAACTCAAGCCAACGTCTTTGTCGCAGATTTAAGTCTCTTTGAGTCATCAAATATTTGAGACTTTTATGATCCGAAAATACATGGCACTTTTCACCAAATAAGTAACGTCGCCATATTTTTAAAGCGAATACGATGGCAGCTAGTTCGAGATCATGGGTCGGATAATTTTTCTCATGTGGCTTTAATTGTCTCGACGCATAGGCCACCACTCGACCTTCTTGCATCAATACGCAACCCAACCCAAGTAGGGATGCGTCACTATAAATGACAAACTCTTTGCCTGATTCGGGTTGCACTAAAATTGGAGCTTCGGTCAAATAAGTTTTCAGTTGATCGAAACTTTTCTGACATTTCTCCGTCCATTCGAACTTAACATCCTTTTGAAGTAGCTTCGTCATTGGTGTGGCTATCATCGAGAAACCTTTTACAAATCGTCGGTAATAACCGGCGAGCCCCAGGAAGCTCTGAACTTCGGTAATATTTCTTGGAGGCTTCCAGTTAAGTATGGCTAAAATTTTGCTCGGGTCAACTCGAATACCCGATGCGGATACCACATGACCCAAGAAGCTAACCTCTCTTAACCAGAACTCACACTTACTGAACTTAGCATATAACTGCTTATCCCGCAAAATTTGCAACACTAGTCTCAGGTGCTCAGCATGTTCGGTCTCATCTCTTGAATAGACCAAGATGTCATCAATGAACACAACTACGAACCGATCCAAATATGGTCTGAAGATCCGATTCATCAAATCCATAAATACCGCAGGGGCATTAGTGAGCCCAAACGGCATCACTAAGAACTCGTAGTGACCATATCTCGTTCTGAAGGCAGTTTTGGGTATGTCCGAATCTCGAATTCGCAACTGATAATAGCCCGATCTCAAATCTATTTTTGAGAACACTGAGGCTCCCTTCAGTTAGTCGAACAAATCATCGATACGCGGTAACGGATATTTATTCTTTATCGTCACTTTATTCAGTTGACGATAGTCAATGCACAACCTCATGGTTCCGTCCTTCTTTTTCACGAACAATACTGGTGCACCCCAAGGTGAGAAACTTGGTCGAGCGGAACCTCTATCCGTCAATTCTTGCAACTGAGCTTTCAACTCTTTTAACTCGGTTGGTGCCATACGATACGGAGCTATCGAAATCGGCGTAGTCCCAGGTACAAGCTCAATACCAAACTCTATCTCCCGAACAGGTGGTAAACCCGGTAATTCTTCAGGAAAAACATCCGGGTATTCACAAACCACCGGCACAGATTTGGGTTTCTTTTCTAATTCTTTGTCATCAAGTACATACGCAAGGTATGCTTCGCACCCTTTTCTTACATATTTCTGGGCCAACATTGAGGATATTACAGCTGGCAACCCATCCAAGTCCGTAGACTCAACTCGGATTACTTCGTTATTTGCGCACCTCAAATCAATAGTCTTGCTTTTGCAATTCACAGCCGCATCATGCACGGTCAACCAATCCAACCCGAGAATAACATCAAATTCATCAAACGGCAAAAGCATCAAGTCCGCCGGAAAACAGGAACCTCGAATTACTAGGGGACATTTCTTACACACTTTGTCGACAAGCACGTAACGACCCAAGGGATTTGACACCCGAATTACGAACTCAGTAGACTCAATAGGTAAAGTCTTACTAGATGCTAAGGTTTCACATATGTAAGAATGAGTAGAACCAGGGTCAATCAAAGCAATTACATTAGTATCAAAGAGAGTAAAAGTACCGGTAATAACATCAGGCGAAGAAGCATCCTCGCGGGCACGTATAGCATAAGCTCTAGCAGGCGCACGAGCCTCGGATCTGGTCGTAGCATCTCTAGATCCTCTCTGACCACCACTAGCATTGCCCGTAATTCTAGATGGTCTACCTCGAGCAGTGGTAGCACCCGGTTTCCCACTCTGATTTACATTCTGTTCAGACAACCTCGGGCAATCTTTAATGAAGTGGTCAACTGATCCGCACTTGTAACAAGAGCGGTCATGGAATCTACAACTCCCCGAATGCCATTTACCGCAATATCGACATTCCGTTCTGTCTCGACGTTCATTCCCAACACTGCCGACCGAAGTGCCTCGTGTACCCACAGGGGGTCGATCACGATCTCGTCTAAAAAGGCCCGAAGTGCCTCTAGACCGGCCCACATCATCTCGAAATTTCTTCGATGCCTGTTGAAGAGACTTTCCCGAGGATCTTTTACGAAACTCTCCAGTTCCCACATCAACTTTTTGTTTTTTTTTCTAAGCTCTTCGGCTTTACAAGCTCGCTCGACAAGTACTACGAACTCTCGTATTTCAAGAATGCCAACGAACATTTTTATATCTTCATTCAGCCCATCCTCGAAGCGTTTACACATGATAGCCTCGGACGAAACACATTCTCGAGCGTATCTACTAAGTCTAACAAATTTTCACTCGTAATCAGTAACTGACATAGAACCTTGCTTAAGCTCAAGAAATTCCTTCCGTTTTTGATCAACAAATCTCTGACTGATATACTTTTTCCGAAACTCAGTTTGGAAAAACTCCCAAGTTACTTGCTCTCAGGGCACAACAGAAGTCAGAGTACTCCACCAATAGTAGGCAGAATCACGTAGCAAGGAGATAGTACACTTTAGGAACTCATCGGGTGTGCAAGATAGCTCGTCGAGTACCCGGATAGTGTTGTCCAACCAAAATTCAGCTTGCTAGGCATCATCGCTGTCCGTAGCTTTAAATTCAGTAGCCCCATGTTTTCGGATTCTGTCAACTGGGGGCTTATTTGACCTTATTTGGTCAGTTTCCGGAGGTATTGTAGGTGCGGGGGTTGTATTAGTGGGGAATGGAGGTTGTGGAACAGCCGTATTCGTTCGAATGTATTGGTTGAACCAATCATTCATCACGCTATAGAAAGCTTGTCTAGCTTCATCATTCGGATTACTAGCATTAGGTTGAGAGTCCGCTGGCGCTGTCCCTTGTGCGGGAGCAGGCGCTACACTCTCAAGATCATCAGCTACCGCTCGGTCGGGATCGGGATCCATTACTATAAATAAACACATTTGCAAATGTCAGAAATCACCACACTATCAAATAATCACATAAAATGGCATGTATAGCTAGACCCAACGCATTACGGTAGTCCTAGAATCGACTAAACCGTAGCTCTGATACCAATAAAATTGTAACACCCCGTACCCGAGACCGTTGCCGGAGTCGGACACGAGGGGTTCACAGACTAAATTCGCTTACTATCGCAGTCCATTTTAAAAATTTCCAGGCAGTTGGCTAACTGCGTCACTGTCACCTTAAAAATCATATCTTGAGTTTCACAACTCGAAAATCAGTTTCGTAATTTTTCCCTGAAACTAGACTCATATACCCATCTACATATTTTTTTCTAGAATTTTTGGTCGGGCCAATTAGTATATTTTATTAGTAAAAGTCTCTCATGTTATAGGGATTGACTACACTGACCTTTGCGCATTACGACTTGGATATCTCCCTGTACAGGGCTTAAATACTGATGTCGTTTGTTTCTATAGAAACTAGACTCAAAAGGGAATCTATTCATATATGGCATGACTTCTAATTATCTCTGGTTAATTTATAATGAATTTCCAAAGTCGGAACAGGGAATCCAGAAACCGTTCTGGCCCTGTCTCATGAGAACCTGAATATCTCTTAACATACTGTCCATATGATCGTTTCGTTACTTTCCTATGACAATAGATTCATCAAGGTTCGTTTACATAATTTATTCACTATTTAATTCTATTCCTACTATTTTTAGTGATTTTTCACATCCACATCACTGCTGCTGCCAGCATCTGTTTTTAAGGTAACTTTACCTATTTCATGATCCTCCATGGATCAACTAGAGTTTGTCATACATATTCCAAAGGTGATCAAGAATAACCCTTCCCATGGCTAACCGTTACCAACATTTCCATACCTCTCGACGGACAACATACAAAACAATTATAATGCTATGATCAAAGTATATTTAAGCCATTTTCGCATGGCTATCCAAATTTACACAAAACCGAAGGGTACATGACCAACAACAAAAGGGTAGTCCTATACATGCCATTTTCAGAGTTCAACCAAAAGTGTACCAAAAGGGCTTTGATAGTGTGGGCGACTTCGACTTCAAAATCCCGAGTCCGATAGCTGAAGAACCAAAATCTATAAAATAGAGAATCAAAGAAACGGAGTAAGCATTAAATGCTTAGTAAGTTTTGAGCAAAGAGTTTAGACACAACCAAAGTATAGCATTCATGTAGCTAAACGGATAATTTCATATGCACAAATTTTCAATATCATACTTACTTCACATTACCAACCCTTATGTTCATACACAAAAGATCAACTTAGCCAAAGGCTGGTAGCTCATTTATCAACTGAGCGAATACTTATTTGTAAGGGCTCAACTAATTCAAAGCACATACGAAACATACCTCAATGCTGGGATGTTACAAGCGTATTAACTGAAATTTTTACAGCAAGATCGTTCATTCCCGAATCACGTACCTTCGGAATTTAACCAGATATAGCTACTCGTTCAAATGCCTTCGGGACATAGCCCGGTTATAGTAACTCGCACAAATGCCTTCGAGACTTAACCCGGATTTAGTAACTCGCACCAATGCCTTCGGGCTTAGCCCGGAATTAGTAACTCGCACAAATGCCTTCGGATCTTAGTCCGGATATGGTCACTTAGCACAAAGCCTTCGGGACTTAGCCCGGACATCATTCGAATAACCATGCACATTTAACAATAAATCATGACACATTCGTATTTCATTTTCATTAGCAAAACTCAAACACAAGACACTTATCACTCTTGCAATTTCAGCTCAATAGCCACACACAAAGAGCATGATTTTGATTTGCTTAAAACATGATCTAATCAAATCATAATTTAAGCTCTATTACTCAAGAACTTACCTCGGATGTGGTCGAGCGATTTCGGCAGCTATTCGATCACTTTTTCCTTTCCCTTATCCAACTGTGGTCCTCTAAGCTCTTGAGCTAATTCAAACAAATTTAACTCATTAAAGTCTCATTTTGCTAGCTTATGGCCGAATATGACAAGGAGTTTGATAGGTCATATGGCCACCTTTTAGCTCAAATACACAATGGTCATACGCATTTTTAATCACATCAAGCAATTTAATACAATTCATTCGAACATCAAAAGAGAAGCTCAAGGTACTTAGCCCATATATACATTAGACATTAGAGTCACATATGTACGAAATCACGAATCGAATTCAACATACTAGCTAATATTTCCCCTTAGTTGAATTTTCTAAGTCAAGCTAAAGCCATAATAGGATACCTATGGCCGAACATACACATAACTTATGTACTTATTCATGTGGCCGAACATACATGTCTATGTTGGGGCCGATTGCAACACTTAATACATTCTACAAGTATGGTCACTTGTATTGACTAAACACCATTTTGTTTCAAGTTCAAAACTTGGCTAATACACACATATATACACTAGTAAAGCATCCTCTCCCTTTCCATCAATTTAACACATGCATTACTCATTAATATACAAAAATTATATTCGGCCTTAGCACACAACTTGCTAGCTGATTCCTCTCCATCTAGCAACTAATGCACATATGTGCTCATTCGTTAGACTCTACTTCATCTAACAACAACCATATTTTTCCCTTCTACTTCCTACCATGGCCGAATGCATCACCACACCATACCATTTCAATTTTTGGTCATGGTTAAACAAAGAACTTAATGTCTCACTCAAAAATGCTAAAAAGAATATTCAAGAATCATCAATCCACCATCACATGCACCATTACAAAGCTTCACTTTTAGCATGCAAATGATATCAACACAAATCCACCTTAGCCGAATATCATCTCCATGACATAGTAAAGATTTGAACCATGGGCTAGTTAGAACTCAAGCTAACTACTAAAATATACATGAATCTCATGGAGCAACCTCAAACATACCTTAGCCTAGTTACATGCATGGCCGAACCTCTTCAACATTTCCTCCTTTCTTTCCTTTTGAATTTCGGTCAAGAATGTTCAAGGATGAACACACATTTTTTTTTGTTTTCTTTCTTCCATTCACGGCAAAGGGGGGGCATGGATGAGACCATTTTTTTTCATCACTCCTCCCTTTCATTATTTAATTACCATGCTCATTATTTTATTGTTTCCTCCCATGATGCACCAACACAACATGTCTATGACATGTTTTGCCCATCACCCTTTGTCCATCCTAATGTCATGGCCGGCCACTACTAGATGGGGGGGAAAATTGACATGCAAGTCCCCCTTTTTCAACATGCACTAATAGGTCCTTATGTTTTGATCTATCACATTTCAAAAATGTCACACATAAGTCCTATTGACTAAATTCACATGCAACTTACTAAATAGAAGCTTAAAATTTTCACACATTTATTATAGACAATAAATATCATATTCAAACAATTTGGTGACTCGGTTTAGCGGTCCCGAAACCACTTTCCTACTAGGGTCACTTTAGGGCTGTCACAACTATAGACGGTTCGTGAAAGGTTTCTCTATGATTGCAACCCCGAGGACAAAGCTATTACATAAAGATGTTAAGTTCTACTGGTCAGAAAAGTGCTAGAAAAGTTTTTATCAGTTGAAAGCCCTTTTGACCGAAGCTCCAGTACTAGTTTAGCCAGAATCGGGTAAATAATTTGTGATCTTTAAATGGTTTGGGCTGTGTTTTGATGCAGGAAGGCAAAGTCATAGCTTATACCTTGAGACAGTTAAAGTCGCGTGAAAAGAACTATCTGACACACGACCTAGAATTGGCAGCTATTGTGTTTGCATTAAAGATATGGTGTCACTATCTGTTCGGTGAGAAATGTCATGTTTATTCTAATCACAAGAGCTTGAAATATTTGATGACTCAGAAAGATCTAAATTTCAGACAGTGACGATGGTTAGAGTTGTTAAAAGACTACGAGCCTGTGATTGACTACCATCCGGGAAAGGCTAATGTTGTTGCTGATGCTCTAAGCCAAAAATCACTGTTTTCTTTGCATGCAATGAATGCGCATATGGCTATGTTTGATGATGGTTCGATAATATCTTAATTAAAAGCAAGACCGTTATTTATTCAACAGATTTGTGATACTCAAAAAGTTATAATGAATTGTTAGCAAAGCGGAGCCAATGTGATTCGAATGTTGATTCAGAGTTTCGAGTTAATGCTGATGGTTGTTTGATGTTCAAAAATCGAATATGTGTTCCGAGAAATCCAGAATTGATTCAAATGATTTTGAAGAAGCTCACAGCAGTCGGTTAGCTGTTCACCCGGGTAGTACGAAAATGTATAATGCTCTAAAACAGCTCTACTGGTGGCATGGTATGAAATGAGACATTTTTAAATTTGTTTCAAAATGTTTAGTCTATCAGCAAGTAAAAGCCGAGCATCAAGTACCTTCTTGATTGCTTTAGCCGATCATGATACCTGAGTGGAAATGGGACAGAGTCACGATGGATTTTGTATCTGGTTTTTCGTTGACACCGAGCAAAAAAGATGCAATTTGGGTTATTGTGGATAGATTAACTAAATCGACTCAGTTTGTTCCGGTTCACACAGATTACTCACTTGATAAGCTAGTTGAATTGTATGTTTCTCAGATTGTGAGATTACATGGAGTGTTTATTTCTATTGTTTCGGATAAAGATCTGAGGTTTACATCGTGGTTTTGGAAGAAACTGCAAGATGCAGTAGGTACAAATTACATTTCAGCACTGCTTTTCATCCACAAACAGATGGTCAGTCTGAACGAATTATTCAGATACTTGAGGATATGTTGAGATGTTGCATTCTCGAGTTCGAAGGTACGTGGGAACGATACTTACTTCTGATTGAATTTGCGTACAATAATAGCTTTCAATCGAGTATCAAAATGGCACCTTAAGAGGATTTGTACGATTGTAAATGTTGTACACCATTGTATTGGACCGAGCCCATTGCAAATAAGATACACGAGGTTGATTTGATCAGAGAGACAGAACAGAAAGTAAAAGTGATTCGCGAAAGTCTGAAAACAGTGTCAGATTGTTAGAAATTGTATGCAGACTTGAAATGAAAATATATAGAGTTTCAGATCAGGGACAAAGTATTTTTGGCAGTTTCACCATAGAAGAAAATACTCAGATTTGATCGTAAAAGAAAATTGAGTCCGAGATTTATTAGGCCGTATGAGATTATAAAGCGTATTGGGCTGGTTGCTTATAGAATCTTGTTGCCACCTGAATTAGAAAAGATCCATAATGTATTCCATGTTTCAATGCTTCGTAGATATTAATCTGATCCTCACGTGTGATTAATCCATCAGAGATCGGGATTAAGTCTGATATGACATATGAGGAAGAACCGATTCATATTCTAGCTCACGAAGTTAAAGAATTGCAAAATAATAAAATTCCATTAGTGAAAGTACTGTGGCATAGACACGGAGTTGAAGAGGCAACATGGGAGCCAAAGGATGCAATGAAAGAATGTTATTTCAACCAATTCATTGGTAAGATTTTCAGGACGAAAATCCCTAAGTGGGTAGAGTTGTAACAACCTGATTTAGACCCTATTCAAAATGGTGGTTTTGGGACCATGAATCTGAGTCAAAAAATATTTTAAATTTTATTCTATGTTTATTATGTGTGAATTTATATCCGTGAAATTTTCGTGTTTTAATTTTATCGTTTGATTGCCAATTTAATAAAAAGGGCTTAATCGTGTAAAGTGAAAAGTTAATAGTTAAATATGAAAGTGCTTAATTGAACTTGTCTTATTAATATGAAGCACTTATAATGAAATTAGGCCATAATTAAATGAGTTGGACGGTTAAAGGCATGGTTTATAATGGTTTTATATTTTATTATAAAGGTTAAAAATGTAAAATGATTATTAAGTTAATATATTATAAAACATAAAATTAAAACCATGTGTTCATATTCTTTTTCCATGACTGAATATTAAAGAAAATAAAAAGAAATAAGGTTTCCATAGGTTCAGCCATTGTTGAAGGTTGATTAAGGTATGTATCTAGCTCGGTTTTTGATAATTTTTACGTTTTTGAGATCGTTGCAGTGTAATGTACAAAGCCAATGATTGGATTTCTGATTTTGATGAATATTTTGAGTTATGCCATTGATGAATAATTGATTTTTGTGATGTTAGTTGATGAAATATGAAAGATATGTTTTGGATTAATATGTTTTTTATTGGAATTTTTGATGATTTTGAGTAATTAGGACTAAATTGTAAAAATAATAAATTGAGGGACTAAAATGTGAAATAAATAAAATGTATGGACTTGTATGAATATTGGGAGCATTCAACCTAAGCATAGTGTATTCAAATTTTGCATGTTTTGTGTTTTGTGCAATTTGGACTAAATTGTAAAAAGTGTAAAATGTTAGGGGTAAAATGGTAATTTTTCCATTTATGTATTTTTGGACTAAATTGAGTGAAAATATGTTTGAATGAGTTTAATTTGAATATGTTTAGATCAAGAACCAAAGAAATCAGATTTGGATCGAGGGAAAACCAAAGTTGTCGATTAGATGTCCCATTCCGATTATCATTGTCCGAGGTAAGTTTATAAGCAAATAGATGTTATTTATTTTATTAAATATGAACTATATATGCTGAAATAAATGTGGAAGCTGAATATGTATAATCTTAAAAGTTATGTGTACGAGTTCAATTCGATCGAGTTACGACGTTTGAAAGCCCCGTACAAACCTTAGGAATAGCTAGGATACATATGTCATGACATAGGATTTTTGATATGTGGTCTCATGTAAGACCACATCTGGGACATTGGCATTGTATTTGATTCGTGTAAGACCCTGTCTAGGATAGTGGCATCGATATGTGATTGCATGTAAGACCACGTCTGGGATGTTGGCATTGTACGTTATGCGTGATTATCCGAGTATCCTATTCAATTCCAAATGGTTCAACGGGCAATAATAAATTAGGACCAAATGAAAAATCGAGTTAAAAGGTTTAGGTATGTAGTCATACTAGGTTATGAAATTATGGTAAGTTAGATGTTTGAATTGATGATATAAATGTTACTTGTTAATGTGAACAACATGTATGCATATGTGAAAGTATACATTCGGTTTAATGGTGTATTCATGATGCAAATGAAAGTATATGTGTATATGAAAATTATAATTGGTCAAATGTTTAGTATATGTGACCTTGTAAATGTGATTTATGTGTATTCATATATGAATGAGTATATTCGGCCAAGGTTATATATATATGTGATCTTAGCAGTTAAAAATGATTATGATATTAGCTACATGTGTATTTGATCTATTTAGATTTGAAGAATGGTTATATGTTTAATAAATGCATTTTTGCAAGTTTGAAAATGTATGTGAATATGATACAATGATTCAATTTTGTTATAATGAATTATAAATGTTACTGAGTTATTTATTTTCTTATGACTTACTAAGCTATGATAGCTTACTATGTGTGTATGTTTGCCTCTATTTTATAGATTTTGGATCAAGTTACGAGCTTGAGGATCGTCGCAAAGTCTATCACACTATCAACTATTTTCGGTATTTTTTAAGTTTGAAACTTTGAACATATGGCATGTATAGGCTTGATATTTTCGTATGTTTGGTTTTGAAATTGTATATATTTAGCCATGCGAATATGGCTTCATCATAATGCTTAAGTTTGGGTATATTCGATTATGGTATGAGTTAATTTGGTGATTCATGTCTCATGGCATGTATGTATGATGCTTTGATTATATGTGCTTGTTGTGAATGATATGAAAATCTTATAAATGATTCATTTTGGTAAGCTTGATGTAAGGATTATAGATGTGATTTGGGTTGTGATTGTTAATGACTTATTGTTGAGAAGTATAATTTGTAACATGAATTGGTTTGGAAATTGTTTATAATGTGCTTGTGTATTCGGTTATATGATGAAAATATATATGATGGTTATAATCAACTTTGTGATTCAGCAATGATGGTTTAATTCATACAGTTAAATGTTAATGTCAAATTTGTTGTATCGGTCATGTGTAGACTAGGATAGACTTGATAATTTGATTAAAGTATGTGGTTATCTTGAGTCAGTTTGAATTAGTATACTGGCATTGGTTCTTTGATTAGAAATAATGAATAATGTGTAAGAGTATTTTCGGCTTGTTAATTATGTGGTATTGTGTATGGTATAATTATATAAATATGATGTATTGAAGATATCTTATATGACCGAATAGGTAATTAATTTATCGGTTGTGTGTATGTATTTTACTCATTGTAATTTGGCATGTGAAATGGGTGTACTTTTAGTTGTTATATGTGCTTAAGGTGATGAGTTCAAATAGCTAGGTATATCGTTTGGTTTGGTTATTGAGCATATGGATTAGGTGCTATGAAATGTCTTTGATGTTCGAAAATGACTAAAAATATTGTAGTGGATTGCTCATGAACTAGTAATGTACATGATTATATTTGACCAATTGGTAATGCTTAAAAATGTTTCATGTATGTATGTTTTATAAGCTATATGATATGTATTATTTGATTTTATAATTTGAATATACATAAGTATTTTTAATTGTGTATTAGCCAATTATTTAATGAAATAAATATGTGCAATTGAAGGTTGTAATATAGGTTCTTGGTATCACATACGAAATGAAATATGCTTGGTTTTAATTTTGTATGTATTTAAAATTATATTATATATGACCTTCAGTTTTCATTGATTTTTGAATTATGATTTAAAATATGTGTTTAATGTTTAAACAGATTAATGTTTTAGTTATGTGAATATAACATATGTATATATGTGAATGTTCGAAATTTTGTGTCTCGTCCGGTAATACCTCATAACCCTATTCCGGCGATGGATACGGGTTAGGGGTGTTACATCTTTTTTCTAAGCAATTTTTTCATGAAAACACATAAAAGGACTTGTTTGTAAAACTTGTAAAAATAGGTGTTAAAAATGTGATTTCATGAAAAATGTGGGTTGTTATAAGAGGGTATATGAATTGGCTCTGCTTAGGTAATAAAGAAATTGGCCGCATTTCATTTTACGAGCTTAGAGGCTAAATTGTAATTATGTGAAAGTTTAGAGGCAAAACTATAATTTTGCTAAAATATGATTTATGGGCTGTTTTGAATAATGTGGTAATTAAATAAGTGAATTTTGCTGTTTTAGATCAAGAAAAACAAAGTACGGGACTAGACCGAGGAGAGAGCAAGATCTTGGACTAAATCGAATTAATTGACCATATTTTTGTACCTAGGTAAGTTTTTGTGTGATTGATACAACTTTTTATTATGCATTTAGTATTTGTTGTATGAATTGTATATTTTTCTTCATGAATACTATTGATGTTGTTTGATAAATATTTCAGGTGATAAAAGCCGGTCGAACCTTAGGAATACTTAGGGTACAAAAGTTATGACATTTTGGTTGTTGAGATCCCGTATAAGACCATATCTGGGATATGGCATCGACATCAGTATGAGTTATCATATAAGACCATTTATGAGACATGGCATTGATATAAGATTTTGTGTAAGACCACGTTTGGGACATGGCGTCAAAATGAGAATTCATATAAGACCATAATTGGGATATGGCATCGATGTGAGATCCCATGTAAGACCATGTCTGGGACATGGAATTGGCATCTTATTGTGTATTGTAATTTCGAGTGCCCCTATTCCAAGTGGTTCAATGAGTAGTCTAAGGATTTGTCAAAGAAATGACGAGGTATGATCATGTTGAAAGAGTACAGGTATGTATGCCAAGCTAGTAGTTGTTGAGGTTACAAAATGATAAAACTTTAATAAGAGGAGAATAAAGAAATTATGATCTTAAGTTCTATTGAATATTATGTAAAGTGTATGATGTAAGGTATGACTACAATAATTATTGAGAATGAGATGAGTCAAGCTATGTTATGTATGTGTTTGAAAATGCATATTCTTATTGCTTATTAATTACATGCAAGCTTACTATGCTTTATGCTTACCCCCCTCTCTTTTCCATTTTCTTATAGTATCGCCAAGCTAGCTCGGGGATCAAAGGACGTCGGAGGCTCATTCACACTATCAATTGGATCTTTTGGGTATAGTTAGTCTCAACATTTTAAGTATGGCATGTATAGGGACTTGGTCTTTTTGTTATATGTCATATTGGTCTAGCGAAATGTGTTGGCATATAATGATAGTTGATTTATTTTGTTTATGGCCATGAGGTATGGCTCATAATGATTATTGGGTTGTAAACCTATTCATCCATGTAAGTATGTGCCAATTCTATTATGACATGGCCTATGGTTATTGATAATTGAATGTAGACGAATGTTGTGTGTGTATAAGATGGTATGTAAATGCATATATGCAAGTCTAAGAAATATTGCTTATTCATATATGTGTGTTGGTAAGATTTGATTTGTCATTTTAGGGAGTCTCAAACGAGTATAATGTAATGGGAAGTTGTTATGCATAAACTATGTTTATGAGTGTTAAGGTATTGTTGAAGCCATATAAGTGTTTGTACAAATAAGGGAGGCAATTGGCTTGGAAAATAGCCTTAAAGTTTCCCACACAAGTAGACACACGGGCGTATGTCTAGACCGTGTATGACACACGACTTGCCTCATGGGCGTGTGATCTGGTCGTGTGTCCCTTGCACCCTAATTAACACAAAATAGAATGCTTAGTAGTAAACACACGATTAGAGACACGGCCTCAGACATGGGCGTGTGTCCTAGCCGTGTGAAGCCTGCACCTGATTTTGGAATTTAATTCGCCACATGGCCTAAGTACATGGGCGTGTGCCCTGGCCGTGTTATCTTATCTGGTTGATGATGTCATAGTCAGAGAGTTATACGGGCTGAGGACACGGGCGTGTGTGACCACACAGCCTACCCACACGGGCATGTGACTCTCCAAAACATGAAAATTTTCTAAGTGTTGTTAAAGTTTGGGAAGTTTTCGGTTTAGTCCCAAATCTTTCCCAGTGCATGTTTTGGGCCTTGTAGGCCCGTATAAGGGATGTTAAGTATATGTTTGAATGACCTTAATTGGAACGAAATTTTATGGTCCGATTTTGTGTGTTTGATTGCGTTCAAGTACAGTAATGCCTCGTACCCTGTTCCAGCGTTGAGTACGGGTAATGGGTGTTACATTTAGTGGTATAAGAGCTACGATTTAGTCAATTCTCAGACTAACATAGCGTGTGTACAAGTCTAGCTATACATGCTATGAATACGTTGTGATAGTGTGATGACTATTGATCTTTTTATTTGTGTTTTTATATAGCAATGGATCCGAATTGAGTTGAAGCCGACGATGTAGAAAGTAAAACTCCTACTCCCGCTGAAGGGACAGTGCCGCAAGAGAGTATACCTCCCACAGTTAGTCAGGGAGGAGGAGAAGGGGCTCGGGAAGCCTTTCTCCACATGATGGATGCTTGGTACACGGAGTTCATTCGGATGAACTCGAACGCTCAACCCCCTCCACCCCCACCTATTCCCCAGCCTATCCTAGCGGCACCCCATGGTATGGATTGTATGAGACTGAATAGACCTCCAGTGAATAAAATTTGAAAGCAAGGAGCTGAAGAGCTCCGAGCTAACATTGATGATGACCCGGAACGGGCAGAGTTTTGGCTGGAAAATACCATCCAGGTTTTTGAGGAATTGTCATGCACACCGGAAGAATGCATGAAATGTGTTGTATCACTACTTAGAGATTCGGCTTACCACCGGTGGAAGACACTTGTCTCAGTAGTACCGAGGAAAAGAGTGACATGGGAATTTTTCCAAGAGGAGCTGCAAAAAAAGTATATCAGTCAAAGATTTATGGATCAGAAAAGAAAGGAGTTTATTGAGTTGAAGCAAGGTAGGATGACCATAATTAAATACGAGCGTAAGTTTACAAGACTCAGTAAATATGTTCAGAAATGTGTGTCGACTGAAGCCATTATGTGCAAAAGGTTTGAGGACGGATTAAACGAAGATATTCAGATGTTTGTTGGATTACTCGAGCTGAAAGAGTTTGTTATACTCGTTAAGAGAGCTTGCAAGCCGAGGAATTGGCCAAAAAGAAGAGAAGAACCGAGTCTAAGGCTAGGGATTCAAAGAAATGATCTATGGGCAAGTCATTTCAGTCCAGATTGAAGAAGTCGAAGGACTTCCATCCTCATTCCAATGCTTCTGTTGAGTTTTTGAATAGAAGTAGAGGTAAGCAGTATTCGGGTACTAAGGCCCGGACCACATCGATTGCTAGTATTGGTAATACTCGATCGAGTATAGCAGAATACACCCAATGCGGTAGACGTCGCCCCGGTGAGTGTAAAGGGAGTAACAGGACCTACTTCAAGTGTGGTTCCCCAGACCACTTTATTAGAGAGTTCCTTGAGATGGCAGAAAAGAAGAAGTATCAAAGTGCAAGATTGGGTAACACTACTAGTCGAGGTAGACCGCAGAAAAATATGAGTAGTGGAGCGAGCAGTAAGAGTGCCCCTAAAGAGTCTGCTGTGAGACCCGAGGGCAAAGCTTCTGCAAGGACGTACGCCATTCATGTTCGCTAAGCGGTTTCATCCCCGGATGTGATTACAGGTATATTTTCTATCTATGATGCTGCTGTTTTTGCTTTGATTGATCCAAGATCTACCTATTCCTATATTTTTATGAAATTGGTGTCTAGTATGAGCATGCTTGTTGAATATACGAAATTTGTAATAAAAGTGTCAACCCCGTTAGGCAAATGCGTGTTAGTTGATAAAGTATGTAAGAATTGTCCTTTGATGATTAGAGGTCATTATTTTTCGGTTAACCTTACGCTTTTGCCGTTTGATGAGTTTGACGTAATTCTTGGTATGGATTGGTTAACTACTAATGATGTCGTAGTAAATTGTGGGAGAAAATTTATTGAACTGAAATGTGAAAATGGTGATATTCTCTGGGTTGAATCAGATGAGTCGATTAGCTCACCTATAGTGATTTTTTCTATGACTGCCCAGAAGTGTGTAAGTAAGGGTTACGAAGCTTATCTTGCTTTTGTGTGGAATACAAAAGAGTCAGAGTTAAGGATTGAGTCAATACTGGTAGTATGTGAGTATCCGGATGTGTTTCCGGAAGAGTTGCCTGGATTGCCTTTGATTAGAGAAGTAGAATTTAGTATTGACCTAGTTTCGGGTACGACACCCATTTCTATTACTCCGTATAGGATAGCTCCGACTGAGTTAAATTAGTTGAAACCCCAATTGCAAGAATTAACAGATAAAGGTTTCATGAGACCTAGTTATTCACCATGGGGTGCACCAATTTTATTTGTGAAGAAGAAAGATGGTTCGATGAGACTTTGCATTGACTACTGACAACTCAACAAGGTGAAGATAAAGAATAAGTACCCTTTGCCGAGGAAAGATGATTTTTTTTTGACCAATTGAAGGGAGCCACAGTATTCTCCAAGATAGACTTAAGGTCTGGTTACTATCAGTTGAGAGTTAAAGGCTCAGATGTGTCAAAAACTGCATTTCAAATGAGGTATGGTCACTATATATTTTTAGTGATGCCTTTTGGTTTAACGAATGCTCCTAAAGTTTTCATGGATTTAATGAACCGAATTTTTTGACTTTATTTGGATAAATTTGTTGTGGTGTTTATTGATGATATCTTGATTTATTCTTGTGATAAGTCTGAACATGCCAATCACTTAAAAACTGTTTTGCAAACTTTGAGAGATAAGCAATTGTATGCTAAGTTTAGCAAAAGTGAGTTTTGGCTTAGAGAAGTCAAATTTTTGGGGCATATTATATCAGGTGATGGGATTCGAGTTGATTCGAGTAAGATTTCGGCCATTGTTGATTGGAAACTGCCGAGGAACGTATCCAAGGTTAGAAGCTTTTTGGGCTTAGTCGGCTATTACCGAAGGTTTGTTAAACGATTTTCCATGATTGCCTCTCCAATGAAAAAATTGTTGCAAAAAGACATCAAGTTTGAATGGTCAGAAAAGTGCCAACAGAGTTTTGAGAAATTAAAGGCATTGTTGACTGAGGCTCTAGTATTAGTGCAACCCGAGCTGGGAAAAGAATTTGTGGTTTATAGTGATGCATCCTTAAATGGATTGGGTTGTGTACTCATGTAAGAAGGCAAAGTGATAGCCTATGCTTTGAGGCAATTGAAACTACATGTAACGCCCCAATCTCTCAAATCCTGAAAACTGTGTTAAAATTATTGTTGTGTGGGGTGTATGTTTGCCTTAGTGGTTTAGTGCTCTGGGAGAGTCTGGGAAGTCTTGGGTTTAAGCCTTGACCTCAGTAAATTTTTGCTTCTAATTGAATAAACCCTTGCTTGCTATTAGTAGACTTTTAAATTAAAATGAGTAAAACATGGCAATGTAACGCCTGCTAGCTTAGTGGTATGTGGCGTGTGGTGTGTTCCTAGGGGTTTTGAGTTCGAGCTACCCTATGCGCAAAGAGTTATATTTTGTTGCTCCCACAAGGTAGGTAGTTGGGGTTGACCGAAACTCTGATGGTGGAGTGGTTGAGTGGGGAGTGAATAGCCAATTTTGAGGAGGGAAAGGTGGGATAAGATTGAGAAGTTATCAGTTGAAAGATATGGGGAGGATTTTGTGGAGGAAAATTAGGAATGTGGAGAGAGGGGTTGTTGTGCCGAAATGGGATGCTTCTCAACCTTGAGGGTTGAAGTGGGGTATCTAGTTATTCGGTCATGCTCCTAGTGTCGAAAGTGAGAGCTCGTTGCTTCCATATTGTTCGATGACCTTTTCTTTTCCTCTTGGTTTTTGTCAATTTTAGTATTTTTCCCTTGGCTTACTTCTTTTGTGACTATCTTGATCCTGCTTCTTCCGTATTCTCTACCCTCTCGTAAATAATCTTCTTGTCTGAATACCTCTGCCTTGGTCGTGAGCCGACTCTCTTATTTCTTGCCTTTAATCCAACGTTGTACCCCCTTAGGGCGAGCATATTCTTTCTTCACCTTCTCTTTTCTACTTCTTTATGCCTCTTCTTTTCATGTTGGAATATTGGCCGAATGCCCATCTTACTTTGTCTTTCTACTTTGGTTTGGTAGGTGTGCTGTGATCTGTTAAGTTGGGCGGGATTCTCTTATCTCATGCTTGTGTTTTTATATTGGCCGAACATTGCAAGGTAAGCTTCAACAGGTTTTCCTTCCTTTCGATTCGTCACCTTGTTGAGTCCACTTCTTGCATTATCTCTTCCTACCGATTACTTTTCTGTTTCCTTTTACATTAATCTTTATTTTTGGTGTGGTGTGAGTTGCATCTTTAGTGCAATCTGCTCAGATATGTGGGTAGGTGTGGTGCGATTATGATGGCACTATTATTACTTCAAGTGCGGGTCTAATATGGAAAAGTGATACCTTTTGTGTAGGTAGTGGTTAAGTGGGTCGGTACTTTCCTTAGGAATCAAGGGTGCGATTTCTGGGGACTTTTGGTAAGAATACCATAATCGTTGGAACTCCATTAGTTTCCTTTTTAATCATGAGTTACTAACTGAGTGATCAAATTACGAATCATTCTTCAGGTATAAGAGTGTTCGGGGCACAGATTAACTCTAAATCGCAACACATGTGTAATCACACTACTTCAATTGTGTCACGGAAAAAGCTAAAAAATGGTACCATCGCTGCCACACGGGTGTGCGCTCACTCGTGTGGTCAACTAAATGCATAAGCGTGAGCATGTGAATGTAGAGGCCACCATGAGCGATCTCGTCGATTTAGGCTGTTTTGGGCCACGTTAGGCCGCTCATGGGCCCCACACAGGTAAACCAGATGAATGTGTGGAGTTTTGTGGACTAGGCGGTGTAGATCACACAGGCAAGGTCACTATTAGGCTTAATAGGCCACACGAGCATGTGGGCCCACATGGGTTGTATCATGGCCTTTGGCCCATTTCCACAGTTTGACTTTTATGGTTACATGGTTCACCTAAGACAACTGTGGGCCTACTGGTGGGTCGTTAGGTCCACTTAGTCCCCTTACTAATAAAATGACTGTTATATCCCTAAGGTAAAATGATTAATATACCCCTATGCTATATTTGACTTTCTTCGAGTATGACATTTTGCATACACATATATATTATGACATGACATGTTGCATGGGGATGGGTTTGATATATTTGGAGGAAGTGTATTGTATTGGTAGCTCTGCTGCATATACTGGTTAGTGCCGCAACCGGTGCTATATTCTAGGGTGTAGGGATGGGTGGGTCGATTTTATCCCCACACGGAGTGTAGGGTTGGACGGAGTGGAGTGTAGAGGATGGATGGGTAGATCTCCGACTGCATCTCTGATACTGTACTGAATTGGGCTAAGGCTCACACTGATACTGTTATCGTAGTGGCCTAAGGCCCACACTGATATTGCCACTGATAAGAGCCTAGGCCCAGCCTGTTTGCACTGCATGATTTACTATTTGATAAATAGGGATTACACACTGAGTTTTTATAAACTCACTACTCTGCTAATCTACACGGTAATCCTTAGACGGGTCGGTGCTGCGAGAGGCTCAGAGATGGCCACACCACATTTTCTGATTTTTGTTTTTGATTTCTAGTAAAGGTAGTTTAATTTGAGTAAATCTGTTGTAATAAGGTCGTTTTAATTTTTTTATTTTTATTTGGGAATTTTTTTAATTTGATTTATATCTGTTAGCAATAGGACTCGATTTTTCAAAAGGTAAATTATTTTCAACTACCACGCTACGCAACTGGTTTTAAAAGCTTCCGCACGAACAATGTTTTTAAAGTGTAACACCGAATTAGTATGACATATGCTTTGCTAAACAAACCTACAAATTTAACAACATAAGTTAGCTACTCATAAGAATCACCAACAAGGTTTTAACACCAATTAACTTCTCCAATAAAACTACGCTTTTCAAAAAATCACTCCAATGTGACATCACAGATTTAGTCACAACGTCTAGGTCAGTTTTGGGGTGTTACACTGCATGAGAAAAATTATCCGACACATGATCTAGAGCTAGCCGCCATTGTGTTTGCATTAAAGATTTGGAGACATCACTTGTATGGTGAGAAATTTCAGGTATTCACTGATCACAAGAGTCTAAAGTACTTGATGACTCAAAAAGATTTGAATTTACGGCAATGGAGGTGGTTAGAGTTGATAAAGGATTATGAGCTAGTGATTGACTATCACCCGTGCAACGTGAATGTGGTCACCGATGCCTTAAGTAGGAAATCCTTATTTGCCTTGAGAGCTATGGATACTCAGTTGATTATGTCCGATGATGGTTCGATAATAGCGGAGTTGAGAGCTAGACCGACGTTTCTCCAAGAGATCTATGAGGCTCAAAAAAGTGATAGTGATTTGCAAACCAAGAGAGCTAAATGTGAGTTAGGTGTTGAATTAGATTTTTGGATTGGTTTCGATAGTTGTTTGATATTCCAGGATAGGATCTGTACACCTAGAGATGACGAGCTTATTGGGAAACTTCTCCACGAGGCACGTAATAGTTGTATGTCAATTCATCCTGGTAGTACCAAGATGTATAATGACTTGAAGAGATTGTATTGGTGGCCAGGTATGAAAAGAGACATCTCAGAGTATGTTTTGAAATGCTTAATTTGTCAGCAATTGAAAGCCGAGCACCAAGTACCTTCGGGTTTACTTCAGCCTATGATGGTTCCCTAGTGGATGTGGGGCCGGGTTACTATGGATTTTGTGACGGGATTGTCGTTTTCACTGAGAAAGAAAAACGCTATTTGGGTCATAGTTGATCAATTAACGAAATTGGCTCACTTTATCCCGGTACGTACTGACTACTCACTCGATAAGCTAGCCAAGTTGTATGTTTCTGAAATTGTGAGACTTCATGGAGTACCTTTATTGATTATTTCGGATAGGGATCCGGGATTCACATCGCGGTTTTGGAAAAAGCTATAAGAAACTTTAGGTACAAAGTTGAATTTTAGTACTGCTTTTCATTCGCAAAGCGATGGTCAGTCAGAAAGAGTGATATAGATACTTGAAGACATGATCCAGTGTTGTGTTCTTGAATTTCAAGGCAGTTGGGAAAAGTACTTGCCGTTGGTGGAATTTGCCTATAATAACAGCTTTTAGTCAAGCTTGAGAATGGCGCCATATGAGGCATTGTATGGGCGTAAGTGCTGAACACCATTATATTGGACTGAACTCAGAGAGAATCAGATTCATGGGGTCGACTTAGTCAAAGAAATCGAAGAGAAGGCAAAGGTGATTTGAGATTGCTTGAAAGCAACTTCGGATAGATAGAAATCCTATATGGATTTAAAACGAAGAGAAATTGAGTTTCAAGTTAGTGATAAGGTATTTCTCAAAGTGTCCCCATGGAAGAAAGTTCTCAGATTTGGTCGGAAAGGCAAGTTAAGTCCGTGTTTTATTGGACCGTACGAGATCACTGAAAGGATAGGGCCGGTAGCATATCGGTTGGCTTTGCAATCGGAATTGGAAAAGATCCATGATGTTGGCTTATGGTGAGGATCTGGTTAAGATTTTGGCTCAAGAAGTCAAGCAATTGAGGAATAAAAGTAATGCTCTTGTGAAAGTCTTGTGGCAAAGGCATGGGATTGAAGAGGCTACATGGGAACCCGAGGAAACCATGAGAGCGCAATACCCAAATCCCTAAAGGGGGAGAGTTGTAACATCCCGATTTTAGGCCTAGTCGGAACAGTGGTTTCAAGACCACAAATCTAAGGCCATAAAATTTATTTTAGTATTATGTTGTGGTCTACAACATGATAATAGGATTGTGTAAAAATTTTGATAAGAAACTTTATCGTTTGAATGCTTAATTTGTGAAAAATGACTAAATCGCGTAAAGTGCTAAAGTTGTGTTCTATTAGCTAAATGTGTTAAATAGCTTTAGAACTTAAAAATTTTATGTCCCTAATGAGTAAATAGGCCATTATATGTGTGAATAGATGTACATGGAGAGGAAAAGTCAAAAAGTCAAAGTTGGTAGGGTTGGTATTTGATAACAATAGCTCAATGAATAAAATAAAGAAAAATGGTCATCATTCTTCTCCATCTTCTTCCATCGAAATTTTAAGGAGAAAAACCCCCATGGAAGCTTGAAATTTTCAGCACAATAAACCCTCTATATTTAAGTCATTTTTGTTTTAGTTTTTGATGTTTTTGAGATCCTTGAAGCATGATATAACTATTTCTACTATTATTTTGAGCTAGAGTTTATGTTCAAAAATTTACCCATGTGTGTCATGCATGTATTTTGATGATTAATGGAGGAATATGGAAGTTTGGTGATAGATGAACATCTTTTTCTAAGCGAATTTTTATGAAAACACCTAAAAAGACTTGTTTGTAAAACATGTAAAAATAGGTGTTAAAAATGTGATTTAATGAAAAATATGGGTTGTTATAAGAGGTTATATGAATCGGCTATGCTTGCGTGACAAATAAATTGGCTTCATTTCATTTTACGAGCCTAGGGGCTAAATTATAATTATATGAAAGTTAGGGGCAAAACTATAATTTAGCTAAAATATGATTTATGGGCTATTTTGAATAATGTGGTAATTAAATAAGTAAAATTGGCTATAATAGATCAAGGAAAATGAAGTTCGAGCCTAGACCAGGGAAAGAGCAAGATTTTGGACTAAATCGAATTAATTGTCCATATTTTTGTACCGAGGTAAGTTTATGTGTGCTTGATACAACTTTTTATTATGCATTTTGTATTTAATGTTGTATGAATTGTATATTTGTCTTCGTGAATACTATTGATGTTGTTTGATAAAGATTTGAGGTGATAAAAGCCAGTTGAACCTTGGAATACTTAGGGTACAAAATTATGACATTTGGGGTGATGAGATCCCGTATAAGACCATATCTGGGATATGGCATCGACATCAGTCTGAGTTATCATATAAGACCATATCTAGGATATGGCATTGATATGAGATTTTGTGTAAAACCACGTCTGGGACATGGCATCGAAATGAGAATTCGTATAAGACCATAATTGGGATATGGCATCGATGTGAGATCCCTTGTAAGACCACGTCTGAGACATGGCATTGGCATCTTATTGTGTATGGTAATTCCGGGTGCCCCTAGTATTGCAAGTGGTTCAAGTGGTAATCCAAGGATTTGTAAAAGAAATGACGAGGTATGACCATGTTGAAAGAGTACAGGTATGTACGCCAAGCTAGTAGTTGTTGAGATTACGAAATGATAAAACTTCGGTAAGAGGAGAATAAAGAAATTATGATCTTGAGTTCTATTGAATATTATGTAAAGTGTATGAGGTAGGGTATGACTACAATGATTATTAAGAATGAGATGAGTTAAGCTATGTTATGTATGTGCATGAAAATGCATATTCTTATTGCTTACTAATTACATGCAAGCTTACTAAGCTTTATGCTTACCCCCCTCTCTTTTCCATTTTCTTATAGTATCGCCAAGCTAGTTCGGGGATCAAAGGACGTTGGAGGCTCATTCACACTATCAATTGGATCTTTTGGGTATAGTTAGTCTCAACATTTTGAGTATGGCATGTATAGGGCCTTGGTCTTTTTGTTATATGTCATATTGGTTAAGCCAAATGTGTTGGCTTATAATGATAGTTTATTTATTTTGTGTATGGCCATGAGATATGGCTCATAATGATTATTGGGTTGTAAACCTATTCATCCATTTAAGTATGTGCCAATTCTATTATGATATGGCCTATGGTTATTGATAATTAAATGTAGATGAATGTCATGTGTGTATGTAAGATGGTATGTAAATGCATGTATGCAAGTTTAAGAAATATTGCTTATTCGTATATGAGTGTTGGTAAGATCTGATTTTCATATTAGAGAGTCTTAAACAAGTATAATGTAATGGGAAGTTGTCATGCATAAACTATGTTTATGAGTGTTAAGTTATTGTTGAAGCCATATATGTGTTTGTACAAATAAGGGTGGCAATTGGCTTGAAAAATAGCCTTAAAGTTACTTACACGGGTAGACACATAGTTGTGTGTCTAGTAACACACGGCTTGCCCCATGGGCGTGTGATCCGTTCGTGTGTCCCCTGCACCCTAATTAATGCAAAATAGAATGCTTAATAGTAAACAAATAGGCAGAGATACGGCCGTGTGTCTCAGCCATGTGAAGGACACTGCCTCGGACCTGGGCGTGCGTCCTGGCCGTGTGAAGTCTGCACTTGATTTTGGAATTTAATTGGCCACGCGGCCTAAGGACACAAGCGTGTGTCCTGGCCGTGTTACCTTATTTGGTTGATGATGTCATAGTTAGAGAGTTACATGGGCTGAGGAAACGGGTGTGTCGCAAGCCACACGGACGTGTGACTCTCCAAAACATGAAAATTTTCTAAGTTTTGTAAAACTTCCGAAAGTTCCCGGTATAGTCCCAAATCTTTTCCAATACATGTTTTGGGTCTCGTAGGCTCGTATAAGGGATGTTAAGTATATGTTTGAATGGCCTTAATTGGAACAAAATTTTATTGTCCAATTTTGTGTGTTTGATTGCGTTCAAGTACAGTAATGCCTCGTACCCTGTTCCGGCATTGAGTACGGGTAAGGGGTGTTACAGCAAACGCAGTTGCTGATGCTTTGAGTCAAAAGTCTTTATTCGCTTTATGAACTGTAAATACAAAATTAGCTTTGTACGATGACAGTTCAATAGTAGCCGAGTTGAATGCGAGACAGTTATTTCTACAACAGATTTTGAAGCTCAAAAGTTTGATAATGGATTGCAAGCAAAACGAGCTCAGTGTTAGTCAACTCCTGATTCAGAGTTTCAAGTAGGGCTTGATGACTGTTTGATGTTTCGTGATACAATATGTGTACTAAGAAATTCTGAACTCATTCAAAATATTCTAAACAAAGCACACAATAGTTGTTTATCAATACATCTGGGAAACATGAAAATGTATAATGATTTTAAACAGTTTTATTGGTTGCACGGCATTGACGTGATATTTCAAAATTTGTTTCGAAATGTTTTATTTGTCAGCAAGTTAAAGCTGAACATCAAGTGCCGTCAGGTTTATTACAGCTTATTATGGTTCCCGAGTGAAAGTGGGATAAAGTAACAATGGGATTTCGTATCGGGTTTGTCCTTATCTCCGAAAAAGAAAGATGCAATCTCCGTTGTTGTTAACAGATTAACAAAATTGACTCATTTCATTCATGTACATACAGATTATTCACTTGATAAATTGTCTGAGTTATATGTTTTAGAGATTGTCCAAATGCACGGAGTGCCACTATCTGTTGTTTTGGATAGATATCCAAGGATCACATCGCGATTTTGGAAGAAATTGTAAGAAGCTTTAGGTACAAGGCTACATTTTAGCACTGCATTTCACCTGCAAACGGATGGTCAATCCAAACAAGTTATTTAGATACTTAAGGATATGTTGCATTGTTGCATTCTTGAATTTGAAGGTAGCTGGGAGAAATATTTACCATTGATTTAATTTGCTTACAATAATAGTTTTCAATCAAGTATTAAAATGGCACTGTATGAAGCTTTATACGGTTGTAAATGTCAAAAACCGTTGTACTGGGATGAGTTGAGCGAGAATAAGATTCATGGGGTTGATCTAATCAAAGAGACTTAATAAAAAGTGAAAGTAATTTGCGATAGTCTGAAAGCAACGTTAGATCGACAAAAATCATATGCATTCCTAAAATGAAAAGATATTGAGTTTCAGATCGGGGATAAAGTGTTTTTGAAAGTGTCATCGTGGAAAAAGATATTGCGGTTTGGTCAGAAAGGGAAATTGAGTTTACGATTCATCAGACCGTATTAGATTATCGAGCGAATTGGACTAGTTGCTTATCGGCTATCTTTACCGTCTGAGTTAGAGAAAATACATAATATGTTTCATGTGTCGATGCTTCGATGATACCGATTCGACCCTTCACATGACATTTCCCCAACAGAGGTTGAAATTCAGTCTGATATGTCATATGCTGAAGAACCAATTCAAATTTTAGCTCGTGACATCAAAGAGCTGAGAAATAAGAAAATTGCTTTAGTGAAAGTATTATGGCATCGCCACATGGTTGAAGAAGCTATGTGGGAACCCGAGGATGCTATGAGAAAACAATACTTGAACCTATTCACTAGTAAGATTTTATGGGACGAAAATCCCTAGGGGGAGAGTTGTAACAGCTCGTTTTTTAGCTAAATCGAAATAGTGGATTCGGAACCACAAATTCGATGTTGGAAAATTATTTTTATTACTATTTTATGTGTTTATAGCATGATAGTATGTATGTGTGAAAATTTCGTGAGCTAACTTTAACGTTTAATAGCTTAATTAGAGAAAAAGGACTTAATCGCGTAAAATGCAAAAGTTGCATTCTATTCGTTCAAGGTGTCAATTGGCCTTTGCTTTTAAATATGATGGCCTTAAATGGTAATTATACCATTTTAGATGTTAATGGACATTAATGGGAATCCATTATATGATTTTAATGTTTATTAATTAAGGTTAATTTAGAAAATTGTGAATTAAGTTTAATTAAACAAAACAAAAGCCATTTTCATGCTATTATCTTCTTAAATAGCCGAATGTGAGGAAGAAAATAAGGTTTTTAAAGCTTTGAAGGTTTGACCATTGTTGTTCAAGCATGTAAGTCTATTTTGACTAGATTTTTGATGATTTTTACATTTTGAGATCGTGCTTTGTATTCTAGCTAGCTTGTGCCTTAATTTTTGATTTGTTAATGATGAATCTTGAGCTTTTGAATGTTTCATAATGGAAAATGACTATTTTTTGATACATTTAATAGTTTTGTAAAGTGATTTTTGAAAAAATGTCAAAAAGGGATTAAATTGTGAAATATGTAAATTAAGGGGTTGAAATGTGGAATAAATGAAAGTTATGGGCTGCTAGGGGTCCCTATGAAATTCGGCTAGCATGTATTTGGTTTGAATTGTGTGAATTTGTATATTTGGGAAATAGGGACTAAATTGATTAAATGTGAAAGTTTAAAGGTTACTGTGTAAAAATGCTCAAATGTATATTTTTGACTAAATTGAATGAGTTGGTGATTAAATGGATTAATTTTGAATATATATAGATCAAGAAAAAAAGAATTCAGATTTAGATCCGGGGAAAAGCAGGGTTATCGAGTAATCGATCCGATCCATCAATTCCGTATACAAGGTAAGTTCGTATAAATGAACTTAAATGTGTATCTATTTATTAAATGGATGAAATTGAGATAGTACTTATTCTATTGGATGAATATTTATATATTAAATGAAATGTATGAGTTAAGTAAAGCGAGATGCCGAGTAAGACCATAGTTGGACTATGGTAATCGAATAATAAGACCATAATCGGGTTATGGCATGTGAACGAAAGACCACGGTAAGGCCTTGGCAATGTAGATATGAAGACCACAGTTGGACTATGGCATTGGAAAATCAATGAAGCTATATTATAAGCAATTGTGAACCAAAGTGGTTCAATAAAAGTAATGATGAGAAATAGAAATGTCTCGGTACAGGTATGTACGGAAAACTAATCGAATATCGAACTAGTGAAAGTTGAGAATTGATGAATGATGATATGGATAAACCTTATATTAACTTGTAAATTGATAACTCAAATGTCTATGATACTATCTATTTTGAATTGTTAATGAATGTTGTGATTCTTTTATGTTAACGTACGAACTTACTAAGCTTTATAACTTACTTTGTTTAATTTTCAATGTTCTATAGATTTATGATGCTAGCTCGGATCCGAGAATCGTTAGAGACTTCATCACACTATCGATCATCTATTTTAGTATTTTTGAAGTTATGTATATATGGTATTTGTCACATATAGGCTTGAGTCACTTTGGTATGTTTGATGTATATGTATTTTGGCCATTTGAGTTGGCATAAGATGATGAGCTTGATGATCCTTATGAATGTGCAAATGGATATACTTATAATGTTTGGTAATAGACCTATAATGAATGATTGGGATTGAATTGGTATGAATGTTTTCATTAGTTTTTTCTAATGAAATATACATGTGAATTATGCTTAGAAAACCAAGTTAAATAGGTTGATATTTGAATAGGTAAATAATATGGATTTGAGTATTGAAATGGTTGATATGGATTTGGTATGTTTGTGTATTGGTTGATGAACTTTGGCTGCATATTTGTGACTTAAAATGATACCATATGAGCTTGTGTAGGTATGTGCAAAATGGGTGGCAAATTGGCTTTGTAAATGGCCTATTTTTGTCCATACAGGCAGAGACACGGGCATGTCTTAGCCATGTGCGACACACGGTCATGCTACACGGCTGTGTGTCCCCTAGTGTTGAAATTGAATTGAAGTCGGTATGCTCCACACGGTCTCACATACGAGCGTGTGGCTAGCCGTATGGTATAAGTCAGTATACCCCTAAATGGCACACAGCCTAACACATAGGCATGCGTGGCCATTTCGTAGGGCACACAGGCTGGACACAGGGGCGTGTGGTTGGTTGTGTGACCCAAGTTAGTATAAACTCAAGTTTTCATACAGCTTAGCACACAGGTGTGTCCTCAATCATGTGATACAAGTTAGTATGTATGCCCTATTTCCACATGGCCTAGGACACGGGCGTGTGACCCTTGTTTGATTGAAAAATTTCTATGTTTTTCGAAATTTTCGTATGATATAGGTTTAATCCTGAACCATTTCTAAAGCATGTTTAAGGAGGCCCTCATAAGAGACAATGTGATTGTATTGAATGATGTATGAGAATGATTGCTTGAGGTTGATAAATGTAAGCTATGTGTTATGTTTTGATCGGTAATACTTCGGAACCCTATTTCAACGATGGATACGGGTTAGGGATGTTACACACATGGCAAACACACACGCCCATGTGCCCTAAAAATGACCATACACGCCCGTGTGCCAGGCCGTGCGCTAGGCTGTGGCAAACCTGTAGGGTATACTGACTTATGCCACACGACCAAGTCACACGCCGTGTGTAAGGCCGTGTGGAGCATACTAACTTGATTTTAATTTCAATGCCAGGGGACACACAGCCATGTAACAAGACCGTGTGTCTCACACAGCTGAGACACACACCCGTGTCCTTGCCCGTGTGGAAAAAATAGGATATTTACCAAGTCAATTTGCCACCCCATTTGTGCTTAACTACACAACCAAAAATGGCACCAATTCATAGCATCAATAGGCATATATTTCAACTCTAGACAAGCTTAACTTATACCATTTTAAACACCAATCAACATAATACTTATATACCATATTATGCTAACCAATTTCTTACCAAATCCTATCTTCCCAAATCAACAAAATGACCATTAACAGATATGCATTATTTGGCCTACTTTCACTAGTATACTAACATCTACAAATCATAAATTTAACATTCATAATGCCTATTACCATCAATCATCACACAACCATCAACCAACTCAATTCACAAGACATAATTATATACATATGTATAAAGTTCAAATATACCAAATAAACCAAAATAAACCATCAACCATGGCCAAATATTTACTTACCAAACATAACATTTACAATGCCAATTCATATGACCCAAATCACTAGCAAGTTATAACCAAAATGACCTAAAAATACCTATACATGACATATACTTAATATTCCAAAGTTCAAAGGTACCAAGTGATAGGTAGATAGTGTTACTATGTCTCCGACAATCCCCGAATCCGAGCTAAATTTGAATTCACTAAAAAAAACATAGAAAAAATAAACGAAGTAAGCTATAAAGCTTAGTAAGAACGTATGAAATAAACTTAATGCAATCACATAAATGTAATTCAATAATTGGAATACATTAACATGTAACTTACATTAGCTAACATACCTTTCAAATACTCATTCACAAAACTATATACTTTCATTCTCATTTATTCGATTCAAAACTAAAATAGTCTATACACATACCTGTACCATCTCGTACCTACCTCATATACATTCTCGTCTTTCATTTACCAGTTGAACCATTTGGAATAGAATTCGGATACTCAAGGATCTCACTCGATAAGTACCTACACCATGGCCCATAGCCAAATCAAGATAACCTATCTTTGATGTTATGATATCATGGCCCGAAGCCAAATTAGCCGATATGCATGGCCCTAAGCCAAATCGGTATAACTTGCACCCGAAGTGCTATATCATGGCCCGAAGCCAACTCAAAAGTATCCCTAATGACATGTCACTAGCACCCTAAACTACTCCTAAGGTTCAACAGGGATTTCAACTGTCAAATCATGTCAAATCATTCCCCAACAATTTATGCTATATCAAAGCATATAGAATACATTTGAAATGAAATTATAACATACGAGCTTACCTCATATATTAAAATAGCGAATCGAGTCAATTAGTCGATAACTTTATCTTTTCCCCAGTCCAAGTCCGTACTTCTCCTTTCTTAATCTAATATATTTAGAATTAACTTATTTAATCACCTATTCATTCAATTTAGTCCAAAACACATTTTAAAACACATTTACACTTTTGCCCCACATATTTCACATTTTTTCACAATTTAGTCCTTATTTCATAAAATAAAAAATTAATGAAATTCCAAATATATCCATGCTAGCAAAATTACCATAATGCCCCTAGAAGCCCATAATTTTCATTTATTTCACATTTTAACCACTTACTTTACACATTTATCAATTTAATCCTTATTTTGCATTTTTACTAAAAATCACTTAACAAAACTTACTTAACTAGCATCAAATATTCATAATCTATCAAGAAACTTCAAATACTCATATATTCATCAACGAAAACATTCAAGATCTCTAACAATTTGCAAATTAGTCCCTGGGCTAGCTAGTACTAGATGCAACAATCACGGAAACATATAAATCATTAAAAACAAGACAAAATTACTCACCAAATCAAGCTTCAAAGTGACTAAACCTTCAAACTAATTTCATGGATTTTCTAAGCCCTAATTATTGGCTAACAAGATGATAATGAAGTAATATTATTTTTTTATTTTAATTAACCTTTTATTAACTAGTTTACTAAAATAACCTTTGTTATAAATCATTAAAATTCATTTATCCATGTCCATTTATGTCCAGTCACACTAATCATGGTCAGTTACGACATAAGGACCTTAACTTTAAGGTTCTATAGCTATTGGACACCTTTAGCTATTAGAACTCAAGTTTTACACGTTACATGATTTAGTCATTTTTTATCAAATTGACCATTTAAACAATAAAATTTCTTAATGAAATTTCGACACAAACCTTCAATCATTTTGTAAACATTAAAGTAATGATAAAATAAAATTTTAACCTCATATTTGTGGTCCCGGAACCACTATTCTGATTTGACAAAAAATGGGCTGTTACAGCTTGTGTGAGCATTGATGTAAAAGAAAGGTTATGGTTATATGTAAAGGCATACTTCGTGCTAGCTTTCCTGAGTATTGGAGGTAATTTTAGATGGTTCAATGGGTAAGAAAAAGGAACGAAATGGTAAGTTCACAATTGAGATGTAACACGATTGTATAAAAACATTGATGAATTAAATGATGTACTTATGTATAAGAAATCTACTTATGCTATGGATGAACGCATTTATATTATGGGCAAGTGCACTAACTTGTGATTTGATGATGTTTTTTAAGCTTTTGCTAAGCATTTGAAAATGAGAAGTAACCTAATGGAATGAAACATGTTCATATGGTAACAATGATGAACTAAATTTTGTGTTTATATATATATGGTTGATTTCATATGTATCATGAACAAGTATGCTAACTTGTGAGTTTGATGGTTTTATATGTCTTTATTAATCTTATTGTAATATCCCGAATTAGGGCCTAATCAGAATAGTGGTTTCGTGACCACAAATCCGAGATAGAAATAATTATTTTATAATTATTTTGAGGTTTATGATATGATTGCATGATTGTGTGAAAATTTCGTGATGAAATTCTATGCCTAAAGTGCTTAAATTGAAAGTAGGGACTAAATCGAATAAGTTGCAAACTTGCATTCTAGAAGTTTTAGTATGAAATTGTTTTGGAATATTAATGAGGAGGTCTTAAATAGCAATTTGACCAATTTTAAGTTCATGGACAAAATTAGGACATGGAAGGAATTTTTGGAAAGTTTAGTAGTAAGGGTATTTTGGTCATTTAGTTATTAAAATGAATTAAAAACAAAATTAAAAGCCAATTTTGTCCATATTCTTCATTAGGCCGAAATTTCAAGGGTTCTCCATAGCTAGGGTTTGTTTCAAGCTTCCAAGCTCCATAGTAAGTGATTCCAAGCCCCGTTTTTAATGATTTTTACGTTTTGAGATCCCGGTAGCTCGATTAAGCTTATGCTAACAATAATTCAACTTAGGGTTCATATTTGGAAAAATACCCATAGGTGAAATTTGTGTATTTTGATGTTTTATGATAGAATATGGGGTTTTAAATTATGTTAGACAACTTGTGCTACTCGGTTTGAGTGAAAACGAGTAAAAGGGCTTAATCGGTAAAAATACCTAATAGTCATAAGTACATGTTAGAGTGAGAATTTGATGTTGCCATAGAAGAGAAAAGTGATCAGCATGTTGTAAAACATAAGAATAAGGAATAAAGTTTAATCCCGAGCCTAGGGGCAAAAATGTAAATATGCAAAAGTTTAGGGGTAGAATTGTAATTTTTCCAAAATTTGAGTTAAGGATTAATTTGATAATGTGAGTATTAAATAAGCTAAATGTGTTATTTTAGATCAAGAAAGACGTGGAATCGACCTCAATCGAGGAAAAGAAAAGATTATGGACTAAATTGCAAAATCTTTGTATTTTGGTACCAAGGTAAGTTCATGTGTAAATAATGTAGCATAATGGTTATTTTAAGTTATTGATGTTAATTATATGTTATGCTAAATTTATTATGAAATGTATGCTTTGTGGTTAATTTCAAATAATATGTAAATTATGTGAACTACTTGTTAAATATAATTGTTACCGAGTATTGATTTCGGCATTCTACGGAAGACGGCAAGGATAAGTGTTCGAGGAAAAAGCCCGTTTGAACCTTAGGAATAGATTAGGATACAAGTGACATGTCACTAGGATGGTTGAGCATCCGAACTCGTTGAGTTGAGTCCGAGTTCGTGAGATGTAACTAGCATGCGAACTCGTTGAGTTGAGTCCGAGTTCACTTATGGATGCGAACGCCCGAGCCCGTTGAGTTGAGTCCGAGTTCGCTTATGGGCGGGTTACATGATTGCTTGATTGAATATGTGGCACTTATATGCAAATTATCCATGTATCCGAATTATATTCCGATGTGTTCAACGGGTAAGTTCTACTCAATGGAGGAATATTCGAGATGTAAAGAGAAGTATTGGTGAGTGATGTGAAATGGATATTTGGACAGGTATGTATTTAACCTCGGGTTGAGTATTGATACAACCACTATAAGGTAATAAGATGATGAAAAATGATCAGAAATGTGATATGTGTTTTAGTGATGTATGCTAATGTTGATTGGTATAACTGTTTGTTATGTTACTTATTATTTGCATATGAACTTACTAAGCATTTATGCTTACTCCCTCCTTCTTACTCATTGTAGTTTTGGACAAGCCAGCTCAGGAGTCGGGATAGGTCGAAGGCTCAGTCACACTATCCGGAAGACTTTTGGTAAATGGCTTGTAAATTTAAGTATGGCATGTATAGCAATATACCTATTTTGTGTAAATGATCTTATGGTATGGTTGTGGAATGGTTGAGGAAATGCTTGATAATGATAAATTATGAAAATGGTTAGTGTAGATTATGTTTGATGTTAAGGAAAACTATTAAGATACTTAGTGCATAAAAACTCATAAAAAGGATGAAATTTGCCATAAACAGAATACTGCAGCAACACTGATGCGAGTTTGAAAATTTATTAAAAATCATAGAAATTGAATTTGGTGATGGAATACATATCAAATTGAATCTTATTATGTCTAGTTTCACATGAAAGAAATGAAACAGGTAAAGGAATTATATGTTAGAATATATTTGAATTTTAGTGAAACAGGGTCATAGCAGTTTTTGAATCCCCTGTTCCAACTTTAGAAATTCATTATAAATTATAAAGATATAATTAGGTGTTATATTTTATATCCTCAGAATTATTATTGAGTCTAGTTTTATTAGAAACAAATCTCATAGTCATATGAATTTTGTACAGAGAGAAATGTGGTTCGTAGTAAACAGAGGTCAGACCAGTCGAGTCCTGAAACAGGGGTAACTTTAACTAATAAACTGTACTAATTGGCCCAACCAAAAATTCTAGAAAAAATTTAGTAGATAGGTATATGAGTCTAGATTTAGGGAAAATTTACGGATCTTGATTTCGAGTTTTGTAACTTGAGATATGATTTTTCTTGTGACTATGACGCAAGTAGCTTAAAAGCTGTGAATGTAGAAACAATAATCCAAAGTTCTAAAAATGTTAAACTAAGCTTAGTAACACCTCATACTCGACTCCGGCGATGGTCTCGGACGTGGGGGCGTTACATTTAGTGGTATCAGAGCAGGTTTAGTCGGTTCTTGGACTACGTGTTGTATGTACGGATTTTGCTATACATGCCATATGTATGAATTGTGATAGTGTGACGACTTCTGACATTTTTAAAAGATTTTTATATAGTAAATGGATCCCGATCCAGCTGTGACAGATGAAGTAGAGAGTAATGCACCAGCTCCGGCTGAAGGAGCAGCGCCGACTGAAAATCCACCTCCTACTGTTGGTCAGGGAGGAGGAGAAAGGGGTCGGGAAGCCTTTCTCCAAATGATGAGTGCATGGTACACTGAGTTCGTTCGTACGAACCCAAATGTACGACCTCCCCCACCTCCCCCAATTCCTCAACCTGTACCCCGATGCCTCAAGGTATGGATATGATAAAATTTCACAGAACCCCTGTTGACAGAATTCGTAAACAAGGGGCTGAATAATTTAGAGCAAATATTGATGATGATGCAGAGAAAGCAGAGTTCTGGCTTGAAAATTCTATCCGGGTATTTGATGAATTATCTTGTACACCTGAAGAATGTTTGAAATGTGCTACATCTTTGTTGAGAGATTCAGCCTATAATTGGTGGAAGACTTTGATTTCGGTGGTACCGAAAGAGAGGGTAAC